>NC_042617.1:20792850-21121260 GCF_901001135.1 Rhinatrema bivittatum | reverse complement strand
TCCCATGGGAGCCCCAGATCAAGGCTGGCCTGTGCCTGACAGAAGCGCGAGCGTTGTTCCGCAGTGCACGTGCTTTCAGCCGCACCGAGGCAAGACAAGTTCTCTGGGCGTCCTGGGGGACGTATTTTGGACAGAGGAGGAACGTGTAAGGCACAGAGAGATTGCGTGTTCAAGTCTGCAGTCAGGATTTTCCATGAAAAAAAAAAAAAAAAAAAGTACCTGCAGACAAAAAAAAAAAATGTAGCCGCAAATGCCTGCACACGTTTGCTCTGAAATCTTGGGCAATAAAAGAATGCACGGATTTTGTCCCCTGCAGCACAGTTTGAAAATTACCCTCATAAAGGCTGCAAAACAGCTTTTCTCCGTATGTCTCATCAGATAGGACGGGTGTGCACGGGAACATTTTTTTTTTTTGTATATAATCTGTTTTATTGTCTCAACCGATAAACATAATACAAAACAGTCAAGAACAAAGCCGGTTAACGGAACATATCTAATACAGCGCAAAGACTGTATAATAGAAAGAATCAAAACATATCAGGTATAGACAGCTTACATCCGGGAGCAGCGGATACAGGTATCAGCGAGACAACTTATTATGATAATATATAAACAAACCCCCCCCCCCTTCCCTCCCCCCCTCCCTCCCCCTGCTGGAGAATAAGGCAAAACATGATGAAACAGAGCATGAAATTTGGGTACAGCATGAGAAACCAAAATCATATGAGAAATCAGTATCGGTGTCAACCTGGAATACATAGGCCATGATACGACAAGGCGAGTAAGGGAGCCACTACTAAGACTGGCTAGGCAAGATACTCCTTTCCAGAGCCTCGAAAAAGAGCTGTACGTGGCGTTAGTTTGCCTCCAGAACCTGTAGCACAGCCGCCGGCAACTACAGTGTTAGGAAGAATTCTGATTGTCTAACCATGTCTTAAAAGGCGCCCAAGTATTCTGGAAAGTTGGTACTTTATTTTGGTGTACGGCTGTCAGCCGCCCTAGCTGGTAATAAGACAGTACCCTATGTTGAACCCCAGCTAAGGTTGGCGCCACCTGACGCTTCCAATATAGTGTGATCTCCGCTCTGGCTGCTATAAAGATTTGCAACAGCAATTTCTGTGTCTGAGTGTTTTGTTCTGACAATGGGAGCCCCAAGAGAACATGCCAAGGCTGTATGGTAGATGTGACTGGCATCATCTGTGCTAACCATTGAAACACTGTTGACCAAAAGGTGCTGATCTTTGGGCACAGCCACCAGACATGATAATACGTGCCTCTATCTCCACAGCCCCGCCAACAATGATCAGAGATAGAAGGATAGAACCTATGAAGGGTGGCGGGCGTGTAGTGCCAGCGGTAAATCATTTTATAACAATTTTCTTGGAGTCCAGTTGACAGGGAGCATTTGCGAGCCATGAGATAGATAGTGTCCCAAGCACTATCATCCAACTGGATCCCAAAGTCAGATTCCCACAACACCCGGTATTTAGACTCCAAGGGCCGTGCATTATTATTAAACAGTGTGTATATTTTAGAAATAATCCCTTTAATAGCCGACGCATGTTGACACAGCGTTTCAAATAATGTATTAGTTGTGCGCACGGTGTGCAAACGAAGCCCCCTGCTAACAAAGGAACGAAACCTAGCATAGAGGAAGAAGTCAATAGTCTCTTCCGAGTATAAAGTACATAATTTATCCCTGGGTATCATCCCTCCTTGTTGAGTAATTTGATTCAAATGTGTGAGTCCCGCACCCATCCAACGCTTAATAGTTAAGGAACGTTCCTGAAAAGGAAGGGCTGTGTTAGTAAAGAGGTGTGTCATTAATGAGTAGCTCTCCCCCCCTATCAACAAAGGCTTCCATCTGTCCCATATGCGTAGAGTGGTGCAGAGCGCGTACGGTAGGTATTGAATAGCTCCCCAGGTAGAGCGTGGCTGCCACGGCAGCGCGGATATGGGGAAATGGCCCAGAAGTCCCTGTTCAATGTGCACCCATTGTGGAATCTCACATGTAGCGTGCATAGCCACAAGCGCCCGCAATTGCGCCGCATAGTAATACCAGGCTAGGTTGGGCATTTGTAGGCCTCCCCGAGCCTTAGGTAGATACAGAATATGTCTGGCCACCCTCGGTGGTCATTTCCGCCAGATAAAGCTACAAATGATTTGTTGCCACTGCTTAAGGCACTTGGTGGAGATAGAGATGGGTATAGTCGTAAAAAAGTAAAGAAATCGAGGCAGGACCGTCATTTTTACTATTGCTAATCTCCCCAACCAGGAATGGGCAAGACTGCCCCATCGTCTAAATTGTTCTTGTAAGTTGGTGACTAAGGGTTTATAATTTAAATCAAATAGTTGATGGTTATGTGGTCCAATTCTAACTCCCAAATATTTAAGGGACGAGGTAGCCCACAGAAAAGGGAATTTACCACTTAACTCCTGTACCTCTTCAGAGGGCAGATTCAAATTAAGCAACTCTGACTTTTCATAGTTAACCCGCATGCCGGATACCGCTGAAAAGCTATGAAGCTCCTCCATTACCCCTTGCAAGGAGGTCTGTGGATCAGTCAGAGTGAGCGAAAAGGGAAATTTTGGAGTGGACCGAACCCCCAACAATACCCCTTATGTGCTCAGCTCCTCGGACTCTTATGGCAAAAGGCTCCAGAAACAGGGCAAATAATAGTGGCGATAATGGGCAGCCTTGTCTAGTACCTCTCTGTATGGGAAACGGAGTGCCATATCCCCCGTTCGCCTTCACCCGGGCCTGTGGATGGTCATAGAGCTTCCGGACCCAGAGCAAAAAGAATTGCCCAAAACCCATGGTCTCAAGAGTTTTAAAAAGGTACTCCCAATGAACAAGATCGAAGGCTTTCTCTGCGTCCAGAGCTAGCAGCACCGCAGGTATGCCTTGATGGTGAGCCACATCCACTATATCCACTATCCTGCGTACGTTGTCCGCCGCTAGCCTGCCTGGTACAAACCCCACTTGATCAGTATGGATCAACCCAGGAAGTACCTGATTAAGTCTAGCCGCCAGGACCCGGGCCAGTATTTTTAAGTCTATGTTTATTAAAGAAATGGGTCTGTAGGAACTACACTTAGTAGGATCCCTGCCCGGCTTTGCTAATACGGTTATACCTGCAGTATTACAGTCCCCGGTAAAACAGGCTTCTCCTAGCAGGGAATTAAATGCATCCGTTAGGGGCTCCACCAGCAACGTCACAAATTTCCTATAATATAAACCGGTAAACCCATCCAACCCCGGCGCCTTACCCGACTTAAGCTTCTTTATAGCGGCCTCCACTTCTCCCACCTCAATGGGCTTATCCAACCCACTTTGCTGTTGCTCAGAGAGCATTGGAAGTTGGACGCCTTCTAAATATCTAATAATGCCCTCCCCAGTGATGGCAGTGTCCCTAGCAAACAGGTTCGAGTAAAAATCCGTGAAATTACTACGAATGTCCTCTGAGGAAGTGGACATGTGCCCATGCGCTGACTGGATTTTAGCGACCACGGTACGAGCCTGTGCCGACTTAAGTTGGCGAGCAAGAAATTTTCCCGCCTTATTCCCCCCTTCAAAGTACTGTTGCTTCAATAGCATAAGTTGATGGCTAATTGCAGCGTCCTCTAGCGCTCTCAGTTGGTCCCGTATTCGTACTATCTGGCGGTATGTCGAAGCCGACTGGGTACGGCTATGGGATTGTGTCAGGGTTTTTAGTTCTTGTAGCCATTGACTACGTTGGCTGTCCCTCAATTTATTACAATGGGCCGCCCGGGCTATGCACGTCCCCCGCACCACTGCCTTAGAACACTCCCATACTGTTAACAGAGACATGCCTTCTGTTTGATTAGTAGCAAAGTATTCCTTCAATAATTGTTCCACTTTGCCACAAAAAGCTATATCTGTGAGTAGGGAGTCATTAAGGCGCCAAGAGCGAAACCCTCTGTCCGTACCAGTAAAGATGCACTTGAACCATATGGGAGCATGGTCGGACCACGTGATAACATCTATATCTGTTTTATCAACCAAAGGTTGTAGTGTCTTGGAAAGGAAAAAATGATCTATTCTAGTGTAGGTGCCGTGCACGCTGGAGAAGAAGGTGTAGGAACGAGAAGTGGGAAACCGCTCCCTCCATATATCCACCAACCCCCATGCTTCTAGGAACTGAATCCACCTCTTACGGGTCACCTGATCATGGATTTTCCCAGAACTGGAATCCCTAGTGGGATCCTGAACAAAGTTAAAGTCCCCACCCAAGATTAAATCCCCCTCCAAATGCTGTAACAGTAAAGTATGGAGTACCTCTATAAATGAAGCTTTTTGGGCATTTGGAAAATAAACATTGAGTAACGTATACACCTTTTTTCCCACTCTCAATTTAAGCAATATATAGCGGCCCTGAGCATCACATATGTGGGAAAGTTCGTCATGAACAAATGTGGGTGCTATCAGCACCCCCACCCCCGTGTATTTGGAGGTTTTTGTACTTGCTGCCCAGTGTGCCGTAGTGTAGTTAGGGAAGCATAAAAGGCGCTGGTGATGCTTCCGTACATGGGTTTCTTGAAGTAACACACTATCCGCCTGATGCCTCTGCAACTCTCGGCGTAGAAGAGACCGCTTCCCTGGTGTGTTGAGCCCCTTAACATTTAAAGACAAAATGGTAGTCGCCATCTATACTGTCAGTGTGCACCCAAAGCCCATCACAGGTTGCCCCACTCCCTCCTCCCTTGTCCGCCAGGGAACTATATCCAATATAATATGTGGTGATGTAGAAAACAAAGGTAAGTGAAACTGATTGTGCATGGCTATACCCAAACATGCAAATCAAAACCCCAGCATGCCCCCCAAAGAATCCTACTGCATCCCCACAGGCCTCCACGGGATACATCTCCACCGGAGGTCGGTGGTTTCGCACGGTGCGCACTAATCCCATCACCACTCCGCCCCACCCTAATATCATAGATAATGTATAAGAATAGAAAAACCCCTTCAAATAACCATTGTATAGAGCACGCTCTACTCCTATGCGCCCCCTCCTGAACAGCAAGAAAAATAAGGAATTAATAACATGAACATGAACTCCAATGGAACAAAACCATTAGTGGCATCGGACTGCCCAGCCCCCGCACCAAACCTTAGTCCCAGTGGAACCACAATAGTCCTGTTGTCCTGGCCGCCTCAACCAGGCTCCTGTGCTGCCAGCCCTTTCTGTTCTGATTGTCTCCGAAGCCTCCTGCCGCCTTTATTCGCCCTTTGCCAGCGTGGCGGTTTGTCCATCTTCTGCTGCGGGGTCTGTCCAGCTGTGTGCTGAAACGGGACAGGAAGCTGAGCTTTCGTGAACGCCGTCGCGGCTTCAGCCACTGTGGTAACCTTATAGCCGGTTCCCTGAACTTGGAAATAAAGTCCAAAGGGGAAAGTCCATCGGTATTTGATGCTCCTCTCTCTCAATTGGGCTGTAACCTCACGCAGTTCATATCTTTTCCTCAGCGTGACTGGAGACAAATCTTGAAATATAAAGATGGCATGATTGTTCCAATGAATGTCCTTCAGCTTTCTAGCCATAAGATAAATCCTCTCTTTAAGAGGGAAACTGGAAAAGCACAACACAATGTCTCTAGGCCGCTGGTCCGTTCTAGGGCCGAGCGCCCTATGCGCTCTTTCAAACTGGATGACCGGAGGCGTCAAGGCACTAGCCTGTTTACCCTCCGTCCCTTGAAGCAGAATGTGTTGGCAGATCTGAAGCGCTATTTCTTCCACCTCCGCAAACTCTGGTGTCTCCGGCACACCCCGTATGCGTAAATTATTGCGCCTATTTCTGTTCTCTAAATCTTCAACCTTGTTCTGAAGGTCCAAAATTGCAGTAGAGGTAGAGGCCTGCTGGTCAGCCAATGTATTTATAGAGTCACCATGAGCATCAATCCTCGTCTCATTTTCATCCACTCTATTCCCCAATGCAGCAAGATCTTCCTTCAAATCTGCCACGGAGGCCATGATGTCAGCACGGTGTTGTTTTAAGTCCGCTCTAATTTCCATAAACCAGGTCCGGGCCTCTGCTCTAGTTAGTAAGGCTGGGTCTGAGGTGTCCTCGCCGCCGCTCTGCGCCCCTGTTTGCTCCGGGACGAGAGAAGATGTAGTTCCCCCCGCGGCCGCGAGCTCCGCGCCGCCATCTTGGCTCGACGGGGCCGCCGTCTTCTCGAAAGAAAATTGCCGCAGGTCGGTTGTTTTTCGTTTTGCCGCCATAGCCACAGGCAGGAGGAGGGTTCCGCACTATTTGAGGCAAAAAATCCGGCGATTTCGCTCTGTCTGGCCGCTTCTGGCGGGG
This sequence comes from Rhinatrema bivittatum, assembly GCF_901001135.1. Lineage (NCBI taxonomy): Eukaryota > Metazoa > Chordata > Amphibia > Gymnophiona > Rhinatrematidae > Rhinatrema > Rhinatrema bivittatum. The sequence continues at coordinate 21,114,940 of NC_042617.1, read as the reverse complement.
TTTTCAGCTAGCGGGTGATCGGAGAGCAGGCTTTATGCGACTGCACGCATCCGCCGGAAACAGCGCCCCCCCACGGGAACATTTTTAATGTTGCTTTATGTAACTTATTTACAAAGCAAAATGAGAAAGAATTAAAAAAAACCCAAAATGAAACCAAGAAAGGGTGTAATGTGCAAAAAATACTCCGGGCATTCCCCAGCTGACCTTTCCCGTTTTTTTGGCCAAGAGGTAGGGAGAGGAGAAGGGGAAATCCCTGCCGGGAGAGGGCCCAGGGAGGGAAGGGATAGGGTTCCCGCAGAGTCGGGAGGGAGGGTAGGCAGACACATTTAGGGCTGCTGTTGCAGAACATAAATATGGTCAGACCAAGATGGGCTGCCAGGGCTGGAAATCAAGGCTAGCTGCCTTTCTTCCCCTTATCTAGCGCCCACCCAGAATTTGAGCCCTAAATCTTGTTATGGGTTGGAGACAGCTAGTAGTGGGTACGGTGTCTCTAAGCGTGCCTTGGAGAGGCTGGGACCTGAGGGAGAGAGAGAGTAGGATCCAGGAGTGGGACCAGGACTGGAACCAGATCAGGCAAGAGCTGATCCCGGAGCAAATTCCGTGGGACTGGAGAGAATGTAGGGGGAAAAGAACCGTGGAAGGGGAGCGCTGGAGACTTGGAGACAGGCAGGATGTTAGAACCCGCGGTCCCCAGCTGCTCTCTCCCTGCCGAGTGGCTTGCCGGAGTCCTGCTCCGTCTTTGTGGCTCTCGCAGCGGGGACCTGGCAATGGACGCCTTAGGCACGCACGGGCCCAGGTACATGATGCATAACATATGCACCGAGGTGGGAAAATGCAGCAGTCGCGTTTGGATGATGTCACCGGCCTCTACGTATTTAGATCTGCTCTGCAGTACGCTCCTTGCCTCAGCAACTGGTCTCCGGAGTGATCTGCTCCTCTGTGCGTGTTACTTTTCTCCTGCGCTGTCTGCCCGTGTTCCTCTTCGCTCGTGTTCCTGCCTCCCGCTGTGGTTATCTGTTCTGGTCTGTCTCCCCTGCCTGGTCCTGTTCTTTCTGTTGTGGTTTGCGCCTGTCCTCACCCTTGCCTTGCCCTATCTCCCTTGGCTTAAGTTCCTGGTTTGACCTAGGCTTGTTCTCTGCTCCGCCTGGATGTGACCCTTGTTTTGGACCTGACCTACACCTGGCCTGCTGCCTGCCCTGACCTCTGGCCTGTCTACTGAATCTTGCTGTCTGCTGCCCGTCTTGACCATCCTCTGGACCAGGACTCCGTCAGAGCCCAGGGGCTCAATTTGCGGGGCAGACAGTATCGTCCCGCTCAGGGCACCTCCACCAGCTGTCGGGGTGGGCCATGCGGGCGGGCCCTGCTTCTCTGGCTGCGCCAAACACTCCACGGTCCAAGGGATCCACTTCCCTCACAAAGGACATCAAAACAAGGAAGTCAGGGAAAAAACTGAAACACCCTACATATAACAGGAGCATGGAGCACAGGACAGGAAAACTGGAATGCAAGAACAGGACTAGGACAAGGTTACAGGCCAGAAGCACTTCCACAGGGCAGCAGACACCAAGTGAGCTGCTGGGCCAGCACTGTGTGCCTTATATCCTGCTGGGAATACACTACAGAGTGCACTCAATGCTAGACAATCGGAAGACTGTAGGGGTGTGTCCGGCTCTCTCTGGAAACAAGACAAGTACTCCCAGGAAAGTCAGCAGCCTGGCAGCAGCTTCACGGCCTGCAATCCCCAGGGTTGTGGGTTTGAAACCTGCTGGCCCAGACACATTTAACCACCTAGTGACAGTTTGGTAGATACATTTAGCTGTTGGTCTGTCTAATTTCCAAAAAAACCTTCATCTCATCAGCTAAGTCCTTAATTAGCCATTGAAATCGCTTTGAAAACTCACTGTATGCTTTGGAGCAGCGGTGTACGTTGCATCGGAGGGTGCTGACGTGAGGGCATGTTGGCGCCATTCTCTAGTCAGATGGTGCCATTTTTAAAGGACAGGGACCCAGGTGGGAGTAAATAGGCTTCACTCCTGCCCTTTTTCACTCAGCATCTGGAAAGGGGGTCAGTGGGAGCCAGGATGGCAGCTCCACAGGGCCCTGTATGTTTAAGCGAGAGTGGGGAGGACCCCAGGCTGGCTCTGAGCAGGTCCCAGCCAGGCCAGATTATTTTTGGGGGCCTGGAATGGGGCTGTGACCAAGTAAAGACCGTGCAGCTTCAAAATGGAAGACTGTATGGAACATCTCTTGGAACTGTCAATTTAAAAGGCAATTAGCTAGGTAAATAGGTAGTTATCCAGGTAAAATGGCCTGATTAAAAATGTCCCTCTTCAAATGCTGCTAGAAGTATACATGAGTTTCCATTTCATGCACCTTTTTTCACTGCATTAAGGAAGAGGCTCTCTTGTAGGTGCAATTGACAGGGAACACAACACACCTATATTTGATTTTCGCCATTTTGCTCTACCTCCGCCCTGACGTCCATTCAAAAAAGGTGGTGCAAAGTAGTTGGGATTTTTTTTTTTTAAACTCATATGTTTTATACTTAAGCACATAAAACCCGGGGTTTATGCGCATGGCTGGGCCTTGCGCGCGTGGCGCGTATTTTAAAACGACCTTGGCCTCGCGCGTAAACCCTGGTACATGCTCAAATGCTGGGCCTCCCCAAGGGGCTGGGGGGGAGGGGGTCTGGGCAGGGAGGAGCAGGGTGGGGAGAGGGGCAGACTGGGACAGCGCCATTCTAAGCTGTCCCGGGGAAGTGCGCACCAGCAGCCGGCCGGCGCGAAGAGATTACTTCTGATCCAGAGGAGCAGGAAGTAATGAAACAAAAAAAATGTAAGTAGATAGGAAGGGGTCGGGAGGAGAGGAGAGGAGAGGGGAAGAGGGGGGAAGGTTAGGTAGGGGGGGGTTAGGGAAGTTCCCTCACAGTCCGCTCCTTAATTGGCGAGGACTGGGAGGGAAATGGGGGAGGCCTGATTGCGTCGCTGCACGTATTTACCAAAAATTTGCCCCCCCCCCCCACGCACCACCCGCACATGTGCACACAGAGATTTTAAAATCCGGCGCGCGGGTGCACGTGGCCATCAGACTTTACAACATGCGTGTGCCATCGTACGTGGACGGCCGTGCGCTTCTTTTAAAGTCGACCCCTAAATGAGACCAGCATTGAAAGGCTTTGCCTAGCAAAGCTCAGGATTTAGCTCAATAAACTCTCCAGGTTTAATTTTCCGCCCCACCCACTGGGTGAGTTTTTAATCCAGGATAGTCCATTACCTAGTTAAAACTTTCCAGGGATTAAAAGAGGCAGCCTGGAAACTTTCCAGGCGTGGAGCTTCAACTAGCCAGATAAATCTAGCTGGAAAACACTTTGAGAGTGATCAGGGCAAACTTACCTGGTTAACTTAAAATCTAAGCAGATATATTCAGCAAGACTTAATTGTATACGTTTCCCACTGAACATCCTGGTTAGAGTTAGCCAGAATAGTTTGCCTGGCAAATTAATCTGGCGCCATTCATTATTGACCTCAGTAATTTTCAAAGAGAAACAATATGGGTAATTTCTCTTTTAACATTTTCCTAAGGTATGGGCATTAATAGTGGCAGGATAGTGTAATCCTAAGGTGGGACAGATCCTTTACTTGGCATCCAGGGACACACAGAAAGGAAAATAGAGATGGACCCTTTATGCACAACTCTACTCAGTCTTTATACAACTCCTTCTCCCTAACGGAGAGCTTTCATCTGAGTCCACAAGTTCCAATATGTGGGGACGAACAGTAGCTCTTATACCCTGCTTCTTTGCAATTAAGCCCTGTTTCTGTCCTCAGTTCCCAGCATCAATAATTATATAGTCTCAGTATCCAATATACACACAGCAGAGGAATCGTGGTTTCCAATGTCTTCACTGATAGTTTGGTTAGATGATTGGATAATATTTACAGCTTGATTTGTTTTCTTCATCACAGTCAATAAATAATAAACAGCAGATAGATAGATTAAACATGTGTCTCCATTTCTTGGTAAATTCTGTACTTCTCGTAGAAGCTTTGGGGTAGATTTTCAAAGGTTACACACGTAAGATATGCGCATAACCCTTTGAAACCTACCCCTGCGCGCGCTGAGCCTATTTTGCATAGGCTTGGCGGTACGCGCAAGCTCCGGGATGCGCATATGTCCCGGGACTTTCCAAAATGGGTGGTCTGGGGGTGGGGCAGTAGGAGTGGTGGCAGTCTGGGGGCAGGGCCGAGTGCTCCGGCACAGCAGCCTGTGCCGGGGCATGGTGCACTGGCAGCTGGCCGGTGCGCGCAAGTTACGCCTGCCTTGGGCAGGCGTAACTTGCGCGCACCGGCCAGCTGCCCACCTTATTTTCAGGAGTTACGCTGCAGCGTAACTCCTGAAAATAAGGTGGGGGGATTTAGTTAGGGCTGGGGGGGTGGGTTAGATAGGGGAAGGGAGGGAAAGGTGGGGAGAATCGAAAAAAAAGTTCCCTCCAAGGCCGCTCCAATTTCGGAGTGGCCTTGGATGGAACAAAGAAAGCCATCGGGGCTCCCCTTGGGCTCGGCCCGTGTAAAGTGCACAAGTGTGCACCCCCTTGCACGCGCTGACTGCAGATTTTATAACATGCGCGTGGCAGCGCAGCATGTTATAAAATCGGGTGTACATTTGTGCACGCCGGGTAGCGCGCACAAATGTACCCCGCGTGCGTAACATTTAAAATCTGCCCCTTTATATTTACACAGAATTACTTCTTGCATCCACTTCCTTACTTTCCTCAATTGTACATATTAAGGTTAGTTCAAGCTTCTTTTACCTCTCAATTTCCTTCTTGCTCTTCTCACTGAGGGTGGTCAGAATATACAATACTGTCCCAATACTTAATCAGAACATAGTCCCACATTTAATATCTTGCAAGAAATCCCACACAGGGGTTACACTTTCTCTCTTTCTTTCTGAATGAAAGACTTCCATCTTCAAAGGTTTGGTATACTGACTCCCAGGTACCATGGGTTATCAGCTCCAAATGGAAAAAATATTAGTTGAACCCAAAAAAGGAGAAAAATTACAAAGAAGCAGGAAGAGAGGAACAAAATGTCAGTGCCTCCAAGATAAGGGGAAGCTCAAAACAGTTATTGCAAAAATATTCTTCCCCTGCAGCAGGTCACTGACACTGAGGATGGTCAATAGGAGACATAGCACAAGCAGCTCTTCCTTACCCCACCATACAGGGACGCCCTCAATCCACTGCAACAAGGGAGCCTGGCTCTCACAGAAAAATCTCAAAAATTGGTTTAAGAGAGTTCAAAAGAAGTTTAAAGGTAGGTAGATGAGTCAGCTGGAGGCTGACCCCTAAATGGAAACTGCCTTACTTCTTTCCCATAAATTAGAAGACAAAGAGCTCCTAATCCAACAAAATCCACACTAAAATGCAGGAGGATAGCAGGTGCTATTGGATAATAAGTAACCAGCATACACCATTTGCCTGTTCCTACATGGGGGAGAAAACCCAAGTCTCTCTCATTTACTGCTACACCGAACCTCCCCTGCTTAGTGGTACACTCCTTTAATAAGGGGAAACCAAAGCTCCCTTACAATAGTTCCTATCTATGCAGGATATTTAAAAGCTGACCCCTGTATAACTAATCCAGTCTAAACATTTATTTTATTGCTATTCCTACTTTTTGGTTGAAAGTGATACTTTTGATAGCTAGAACATAAGGATCCCCACCCAGAGTCAGCCCTTGGGTTGGGTGATCTGTGCTCAAGGCATGACTGAACGATGCCTGGGCAGCCCTCTGTGTGATTGGATGCTGCTGCTCAGCTGACTGCACAGGTGATACATCTTCAGGGGGATGACCTGCCTAAGACCAGCCCTGTCCCCTCCCACGCACAATATGTGGCTTGTAATGATTCAAGTTAGAAGAGATCACAAAAGTGAGATTGGCAGGACACCTATCCCTCAACCTCTACCTTGGAACACATAGACATGGCTATAGCATCCACCATATGGCAAAAGGAACCTCAACGATTTCCACGTATTCTACTAATTGATCCAAAAGGAAATCCAAAAATGAAATGGTTTTCCAGTTATGCCAAGAACATCACTATTTTTATTTTTCAGAATTCGTTTAATTTAGATTTTTAAACCGCATCAGCAAGCCTGTCAGCCTGTCTCAACCTTTTTTTTAAGACCGCCCGGACTTCTCAATCAGTTGCAGTTTTTTTTAAGTAACAATACAGTCTCTCAAAATATAACAACCAATTTTATCAACCACTTAAATCTCGCAGATCTTATGTGAAAAAAATATATCGTGCATCTCTAGGTCTATTCTTCCTGGCTTGATCTCTCGATCACCTATGAAAGTCCCTGTAGGCTCACCAGCCTATCAACGTGATTACATCAAATTCTTAATTTCTTACTGGCTCGATAACAGCTGAGGTTTCGCGTCGTAAAGCTTCATCAGGAGCCACAGTAGTATTATAATCATAGGTAGCATCTTCTCAAATAGGTGTTACCGCCGGATAGTCTTACATGCACTCAGATCTCTTAGTTCATAACCCTTTCACGGAACGGCACGTCTCCCACATCTTCAGTCAGTTTATAGCATCCACCACCCAGCCTTCCCCAAAGCCTACATCAGCTCCCTCAGCAATGAAGTGGATTCCTGCTCAGACATCCAAGTCCCCCCTCCAGGGCTAGAACCAACTGCAGAAGCACAAGAACATAAAAACATAAGAAGCGCTGGACTGCATCAGACCGAGGGTCCATCAAGCCCAGCAACAGGGGCCAATCCAGGTCACAAGTACCGGCAGGAGCCCAGAAGTTTGATAGATCCCATGCTGCATATGCCCAGGGATAAGCAGCAGTGGCATTCCCCAAGTCTACCTGGTTATAACAACGGTTTATGATCTTTTCCTCCAGGAACTTGTCCAAATCTTTTTTAAACCCAGCTATGTTAACTGCCTTTACCACGTCCTTTGACAATGAATTCCAGAGCTTAAATGTGTGCCGAGTGAAAAAATATTTTCTCTAGTTTGTTTTAAATGTACTGCCTAGTAGCTTCATGGAGCGTCCTCTAGTATATGAAGTTTTATAAAGAGTAAACAACTGATTTGTGTTTACCAGCTTCACTCCACTCACGATTTTGTAGACCTCAGCCGTCTCTTCTCCCTAACCTCCTTAGCCTTTTCTCTTGGGGGAATCATTCCATCCCCTTTATCATTTTGGTCGTCCTTCTCTGCTCCTTTTCTAGTGCCGGTGTATTTTGTTGAGATGCGGCGACCAGAATTGCACTCAGTACTTTAAGTGCAGTTGCTCCATGAAGCAGATGCTTCGCCCCCAGGCTAAAGTTAATCTTTTGTCTCACGGGAGCCGCTAAGTCAAACGTTAGGTGTACACAGACACCGGAAAGGGGAGGACACTTTAACCCCCAGAGTTTAGATGCCCGTGCCTTAACGTAGCCAGCTAGAGCAGCACATATCCGAATGTATCCAGCTAAACAGTCAGTCACTAGTTGTGAACCTTCACATTTAGCTGGTTAAATTCTGTTAGCCAATTAGACAGATATTCGACTAACTACTGGTTAACCTCTGTTAGCAGGTTAAATGTTTGTCAGCACTTAGCCATCTATTCATACGTAGATGTGTAAGGAGCCTATGTACCAAGCCGCTGTGTTTTCCCTGGAGTGTAATACACCACGGGCTTTAATTACTAAATTCTGGTTCTTGGTACTGCAAGTTAGTGCACCCTGCGGTATTTTTCCTGACAGTAAAATCCCATGGGGAAATATACCATGGCCTAGCAGAGCACCTGCAAAATCACATACTAATGGCCCTGGACTTGGGGGCCACAATCATTTATGAATAACATCTCCAAGTGCCCCAAAATCCCCATCACGTTACGGGGGGAAGGATATGGCCAGGTCAGCACCATTTTGGAATTGGTGCATCGGATCCAGAGCCTTGGCGGGGGGGGGTGGTGTTCCAGGCCCCCACCAGATTATCAGGCAAGGGAGGGTGGGCATGAGGGGGTCAGAGGCCAGGGCTCAGGTGGCGGGAGTTAGAAAAAGGGGAGGGGTTTGGGGGGGGGGGGAGACACCTTGCCTTTGCTAATCTTTCATTTCTCTTTGCTGAAGGTACAGCAAAGGGCATGGGACAGTGGCCTTGAGTTAGTGACAACTCGAGATTTGTAGCTAAGTTTAAATCAAATAATGTGGCTTGCAATTTTTGAGGCAAACCACATTGTTTGATTTATGTCAAACTCACGCAAATCAGCTCATTACCATTCCTGCGGTGACCGGAAGAAGATAACACGCATGCATTAGTGGAAACTCCCTGCATGGGAAAGGTAAATGCATAACGCAGCTTAGTGGATGCCCACCTACGTTTTAGCACCTTTGAAAACTCAGTTTGTGTTGTGTGTGCATTGGGGTGGGATGTGGGGGTGTGTTGGAGGGGGGGGGGACGACACAAAACGTTTGTCCACCTTTACTTAATTTATTTATTTTATTTATTTATTTCTTTTATATACCGACTTTCGATCGAGATATCACATCGGTTTCCAGGTAACTAAACGAATAGGGCGAGATCGGCCCTATTTTACATTATAACATGGTAACAATTATAATAATTATAACAGAATTAACAGAAGTACATGGAACAAAAGATTATAGTATATAACATATGTACAAAAATGACTTGTTGATAAAACTAATTTAGGGTTAAGGAAAGGAGGGAGGGTTGGGAGGAGGGAGGAAGGGAGGGAAGGGGGGAGGGTGGGAGGAAGGGATCTGCGCAGTGCACTTAAGAACCTACTCGGCCTCCACAGAAAATGTATTCCCCTGTTTTGTAAACCGTGTTCAGTCGTTGGCTGACGCTGCCAGCATTTCTACGCAAGGTGGGCGACAGCAGGTAAGCGGAAGCAGGAGGGACTTCAGCAGTGCTGAACTTCTGGTTTAGCCGTGGACAGAAGAAGCGCAGTTACCCTGTGGTTTCTTCGCCGCCCCGTTTGTGGTGTGTGAAGGGACGGTTACGAGCAGTGCAGACGATTCTCACTCTTCTGCCATCTCTTGAGCAAGGGACGTCTCTTGGGTGCCGGCCATTGATAGGTGAGCTCAGCTCACACTCCACCTTGCGCGGCAGCTGAGTCATCCCCCTCGTACCCCATCCCCAACCCCGGCGTTTTACACAGAAACGGAGAATATGGCAGCAATGAAAGGCCGAGAAGCCCCTCTGGCCTGCCCATGATCTCTTCCTGTTGTGCACTGCGCAGATTACTTGACTTAAGGCTTTTCCTTCGCCTCCTCCTCTGTGCCTATCCCAGGCTTCTTTAAATCCACCCTCTTCACTGGGAGACCGCCCCGGACACCCACCACCCTCTCCGCGAGGACCCTTTTTTTCCCTTAAATTAACGCTCGAGCCCTCTTGCTCCCTGATACAATGAGAGCAGTTTCTTCATCGGTTTTCTCACATTTGTGCTCGTGAGCCAGCACTTGCTGGCTTGGGCCCAAATGTAGCCAAAGGCAGGGGAGGGTAAGACACGAGATCCTGCAGGGTGAGGGGCAAGGTACGAATCCCAGTCAGGAGGGAGCGCAGCGCCCGCATCGCCGGTGCGTGAGAAGGGCCGGGAGGCGTGGGGAAGGGAAGCCACGAGGCCGGCGCCGCACTTAAGGCTGACCTTCTGCCACCGGGAAAAGCAGGACCCAGGCAAGCGCAGCAGTTCATATTTAGCAATTAGGAAGGAAAATAACATTCAGGGCCGGCGTGATAAATGCTAACTACCATGCAGGGTTTATTGACTATCTTATTAGACGGAAATGAAAGCCGAAATTGAATTGATTTAGATACAAAACAGTCCTCCACTTAACCGCCGTCGCTGTGGAATGTGCAAGTGGCGAAACCGGTCCCTGACTAAGTCCTGCTAGTGGTTTCTGTTTTCCATTACATTTACAGAAAAAAGGAAGGCAATTAATAGAAAAGCTTTCCATACTTAATTCTATACCGGGTCTGTCTGTCTGGGGTAGGGAGTTTGCTTTTTGCCTACGTTGCTCTTGTTTTGATCTGCCAAATGTGTTTTTATAGAAAGGAAGGAGAGAGAGAAGATGCAGGCATTTGCCAATTATTAATGTTATATTTGGAAACCTTTGAAAGCAGTTCAGGGGACATAAGAGGAGGAGACAGGCCAACCTAAGCCATCTTTGTCTCTTGAAAACAAATACGTAATGCAAACAAGCATTCAATTCCATAATAAACCGTAGTCATGATTGCAAATGTAGAGATCCTCTCTCAGCCAGAAGCTAAAGATTAGCATATGCGTAATTCTGACGTTAGGATACAGTGACATCATCGGATAGAAGCAGCACCTTTGCCTGGAGTCAGGATCAAGCCCTGCATGCATCGGCTACGGCGGACACGTTTCTTATCATGCGCACTGATCCAGCTTAGCGCACGCAATAACTGGTAGCAGACTTTACTGATGCGACTTCTACATCTCCAAGCCGTTTCCCACACCCGCCCACCTACCTGAACGGATTCTGTAATCTGTACCGTTCCTCAAAGCAGCCACATAAACAGTGCAGGCCTTCATATCGACTCGGCTCCACCCCACTCAGATCCAAAACTTTCACACCTCTCAGTAGCTAACTTGCACCCCTATGACATAGCTCACAAGATTTTCTTCCTCCTCCCATGTCTCTTGAGCCACATCTACTATGCCTCTTGGTCTTCTACCATATAACAACTCTAAAGGCGTGAGAAGCACATAGAACTCTGTGGTACTTCGTGGACTGCGAATAGCACATAGGGTACTAGCACATCCCAATTTTTGCCATCTTCATCTATGAATTTCCGCAACATTTGCCTAAGTGTTCTATTGAAGCGAACCACAAAGCCATCGGTCTGTGAATGGTAGCTCAAGCAGGCTGCAGAGTTGCTTCATTACTTTAGAGGCAAATGGAGTCCCTTGGTCTGTAAGGATCACTTTTACCAGAGAGAAAACTTCCATTAAGTCAGTCGCCACCATCGGGTTTTCATATTTTTCAGTGGTAGGGCCTCAGGGTATCATAATCAAGGATCATGAGAATATACTTGTTATCTCGAGTGGTTCTCTCTAGAGGCCACATGAGGTCCTTAGCCACCCTTTCAAATGGGGTTTCAATTATGGGAATGAGAGATGCTGACAGGTTTAGTGAGTTGGCAGGTAGGGCAGGACTGGCAATACCCCTGGACCTGTTTTTATATCCCTGGCCAATAGAACTGGGCCAACATTTTCTCTCAGGAATTTTCCTCACTCAGGTGACCCCCTCACAGGTGACTATGTGCTAACTGCATGACTTTCTGGTGATAGGAATTTGGGTCCAGGAGTTGCTCTTTCAGTTCTCCCTCCACACACCCCTTTATAACTCGGTATAGCAAGTCTCTTTTCATTATGAAATAGGGAGAATCCAGCACAGTCGCCAGACTCCCCAGAACCACCTTACCGTCTATACCCTCTGTAGGTACTCCCTACCCCACTTAAAAGACTCATCTTACTTCTGGGCCATTTAAAGTCTCCTGCTTTACACTCCTTTTCCCAGTTAACAGGGTCGGACATGAGATTCGAGTTGGCTAGCAATTCTTCTTCTGACACTGAGGTAGCTGCCCTTTCGGACCCTTGGTCAGCTGCAAAAGTATACTTGTCCTGTCTTCATTGTCTATGAGATTTTGCCATTTTTGAGATTTTAAGAAACAAGTCCACATCCTCTATGGAGAAGAGTTCGGGGAACGGTAACTCCTGATTGTTGGTGGTGAGTGTCTCCATCGTGAGCAGGATCTCAGTGATCGTTGTAGTTCAATTAGGACAGGGTAGGAGAACCATGGCAGAAGCTCCACTTCTATTTTATCTTGGCCAATGGATGTCTTTGGCAAACTGGATATTTTCTGTGGTCACCATGTATACAGGTCAACAATACCACATTCTTATAATTAATTTGTACCTATTTCACCAACTCACATCGAATGAGGGTCTTTACCTTTATGCTTCCTGAATCTACCAGGGCCTGTGTTGGAACCCATCTATTTCCACGGAAATTACAAAAGTGCCTGTCTCTTGCTGAGGGATGTCTGCAAAATGACAATACATGGGGTTACAATTTACGTTCAGGCTGGCTATTCTGGCAGCCGGAGCCTCTGAATCTTATGATCTTGTCGACCTCTATGTGTGTTCCGTACCTTCTCAGGGAAGCGCGGTGTCTCTGGCACAGAGTGAACCTGGTAGCAGGCCTCGGCCATTTCTAAGGCCTTCTCCAGTATCAGATGGTGCACCCATTGCGGAATTGCTGCAAGAGAACTGTCTTGACGACCTCCTCGCCATTCTTCCCCTCTGGATGGAGCAACTTCCAGGAGATATTATGAATCCGGACCGGAAGTGTTGTCGATAGGTCTCTGGGGTAAACTCAGCTCTATGAAGAATGGCAGTCTTAACTTCCTGGTACACGGCTGTGCCATTGAGATTTGCGGTCTGGAAAGCAGCTTGACAGTCTCCAATTAGTAAATTACCTAGAGAGTTGCCTACCTATCCTTTGGCCAGCCAGTTATCTAGCAGTCTGCTCAAAATTCTTTAAGAACCTGTCGGGATCCTCTCCAGGAGTCATCTTCAGTAAGGCAATGGCCAAGGAAGGTGGTAGTTTCAGCACCGCTGTTTGCTCTGCCTGTGCCACTTGAGTCAGTATGATGTTCTGCTGAGCCACTTGCTCCCGCAATGCATGCTGCTGGTCTATCTGGACCTGCAAACATTGTGCAACTGTTGCTGCCCGGTAGCCAAAACCTGTATCACTTGCTCCATGTTTGCCTGCATTCTGGGGAAGGGGAAGTGCTAGGGAACACTCTGAGGAAGGAGAGAGTGAAAAAAACAAAATCCTGCTGGCCTGTCCAGTCCTGTCTCATTTCCTGAACCCTATCTATACCAGCTGGGCTACCTCCTTAGCCTGTTTGTAGCGCCGTTAGGCGAGAAACAAAGGAGGCTTCAGGAAACAGGGGAAAAAAAAATCTCGTGTTTTTTCTGTATTGTAGCTATGGGTCCGTGCCTGCGGTTCCCTCTCTAGGCCACCCGATCCCACTCTGCCACCACATGTAGCGCTGGGCCAGTCACGGCACTTAGAACAGCCAAGAAACACAGCAGGGCTTGGCTGTTCAGGTTAGGAGCAAAAGGTTTATTCACAAAAGTTTTAAAGAAAACCGAAAACCAAACAGTAACTCACCTCGCTTTTAAAGTTCCAAAACAGTTCAGACATACTCGGCACGGGCAAACCATGGGCTCGAAGCAGCTCCCCAGGGTCTCCCTAACCCTTCTGGACCCTGATCCTTTATAGAGTTAGGTAGGGAACCTCCGGGGACCCAGACTCCTCTGCGGCCACCTGCCTTAAGATGGATGGGGGCAGATGGCTCTATCCTGTGTTTTATACTCCCTCAGTCTTCTTCTGCTGCGATTAAGAGGGGTGGGGGGGGGGGCAGACAATAGGGCCCTGAAACCTCAGCATGGGGAGAATGCCGAATTACTGGGCATGTCTCAGTCCATCTCTGCACATGTGAATCGTGGCGCCTCCATTTTGGATTATGATCTCTCGGACCCATCCCTTTCCTGAGCTGTAACTTTGCTTATTCTGTACCTTGCACTGTCTCCACTGACCTGATAAAAAGAGTGGGACCCCCGCCCCCCCCCCCCCAGGGAGCCCACAAAATGAGAGACTGCCTGATGCCTGCTTGAGAGCTGTCAGTCTCTCGTGGGTTGAAAAGCAGATGCTGGTCGAGCAGATGGTGCAGCGGACTGGGCTCAGAGTCATGCTGGAGAGAGGAAATTTCCAGCTAATACCCCTTCCCCCCTTCCGACTGAACCCCAACCTGTTCCTTGCACTGGCAGATTCCTCTTCGAACCCACACCCTGGGATTAAGAAAGAGTAACTTCAAGCAAAGCTTCAGTTTACCAAAATTGGAGGATACCAGCAGAGTCAATATTCTAAAAGAAATCCCCTCCCTGATTTTACAGCATCAAAAACAAAACACTTCCTCCAAGATTCTCCACAACAACAAAGTCTTTCCTCTTTTCCCCAATCAGCCCTTAGTCCATCGCTTCCAAAATACAACGGGCAGTACTCACAGATCCTTTTAATTCTAGGATGGCAGCCCATTTACTCTGAAAATCCATGATTCTTCCCAGCTACCTCAGCAGCACTGCCCAGGAGTCAGTGCTGCCTCCCCCAGAGCAGGGGTGGGCCGTTCCGCTCCCCGAGGGTCACCAGCCAGTCAGACATTCAGGCTATCCCTAATGAATATAGAGGAGCTAGAGTTTCATGCACACTGCCTCATGCACGCTCATTAGGGATAGCCTGAAAACCTGACCATGTGGTGGCCCTCAAGGATTGGGATTGTGCACCCCCATCCTACAGCCATGGCTGCAAAGAAGGAGAGAGAATCTCCCCCACCCTGAACTCACTCCAGCTACCCGCCAAGCTCATCTATCCTCTCGCTACCAAATGAGCATCAACTTACATTGTACCCATCCACACTTCCCCTAGAGGATCTCAACACTAGTTAAATCCCCAGGATTGACCTCGGCAATAAATGTCCAAGTGCATTTAATTTTTCCCAGGGCCCTTCTAGTGAACAAACCCTATTATAAGGGCCCCGTCACAACAGGACAAGTCTCGAAAGCTTGTCACAGATGCATTAAGTAGCTACAATAAAAAGGCACCACCTACAGCTTGTGGGTTGACCCTTGCTTCTACATTTTGTTTTATGAAAGAGTCTACGTAACCCTGCTGCTCTTCAGGACTCTCAAACGGTTTGATCTTGTTATGCACAGTGACTTTCATCCTTACTGGAAGGAACAACCTGAATGTGGCTTTCACATTTCTTAGTTGATCTCGCATTTCCTAGAACCTCTGCATATTCTGGCTGTCACCTGTCACTTTGTTTAATGCCACAAGAATCAAAATATTCTCACCCCCCCCCCCCCACACCTTGACCTTTGTCGAGACCTTCGATAATTGGCATCACAGCATACAAATCACCACTGGCCTCAACTATTTGTGATTGCTGGTGTTATGGCAAGACGCTCTATGCGCTCTTTCAGTCACAAAGTCCTCCATAAACTGAATTTTTAGTAGTCTTGGCAGAAACGTCTCTATAAATTCTGCTGTCCCATCACCTTCCGTTTCCTCAAAATTCTCCGACTCCCATTATTTGCATCTTCCAAGCACCTTTTCAGTTCAGCAATAATTTTGACTGCAGTGTTCAGACGAAATCCTGGCCAGATTTTCAGTGAGATCTCTGCTCCCAGGCCAGCCAGAGCGGCCCAGCCCATGTTCAGGGGATGACCAAAAGCTGGGGGTGGGAGAGCAGGTAAGAGATAGGCAACTGTGAGACGATTTTCGGGAACGCAGAAAGCCAGGAGAATAAAATGCTGTGTTGGAATCAAAGGAATCTATTGCCAGTGTGTGAAATCTGTGCAATGTACCCTCAAAACAGGGCCAGAATATAAACTTTGTCCTGTAGCGGTCTCACAGTATCATCCAAGAAGGAAGTTCTGTCCTCCAATTCATCCCCTTGCTTTTGGAATAAAGAGAATTGTGCCATTGATTCTCAGCTACCAGTACTGTCGGGGTTTGCAGCTCCTTCATGAACATGCAGGGACAGTAACTTTCAAACTGGCGCATGGGCGCATATGTGTGCGTGTTTGTTGGCCTATGCCCAGGGATGCGGATGTTTTATAATTTACACGCATATATGCATCCATGTTATAAATCAGCCTGGCCGCGTGCACACATGCAACAAATTTTAGGGAGGCGTGGACAAATGCATGCAAATGCTGCTTCTAGCGTGTAAATCGGGGGGATTTTAAAAGTGGTGCGCACCGACGCTGTTTCCAGTTTTACCAGTTCGTCCCCAGTTCGTCCAGTTATGTCCTCCAAACCCTCCTAGTTATCACCGACCCTTACAACCCCGCAGATATGCATATTTACCGTTCTTTCTTTTTAACTCTAGTTATGCTTTCATAAATAATATACATATACAATTAAAATGCTTGAAACGGATACAAGGGCTAAGTCACAAAACAATAAAATAAGCAAAGGCCTTACAATCAGCATCTGTAAATTAGCCCTGATAAAAAAAACGTCCATGAATTATAGAGCCAAATGAGGACTGCTGGGGGCCATCAACTTTAAGGAAAAAATCAAGAACAAAGCTTACACCTGGGAAGTAAGAATTCAAAATTAGACATTATCTTATAATTCTGGAGTAGATGTAGGCAGTACAATAGTTTTGCTATCCACAAGAGCTTTCAATTGGCACGGATCAGAAAATACATTTCTATTGTTATCCACAGTAATCACACATTTTGCTGGATATTGTAATGCAAACTTCCCCCCCCCCCAGACTAATAACAACTTCACGGAAGGATTACAAAAATTCCTTCCTTCTTAGTTGCGTCTGCCTACGTAAGTCATGGAAAATCCTGACTGCCTGCCCTAAGAACTGAGCCTCCTTATTACAAAAATAAAGCTGAAGAGTAAGGCTTTTAACAACCCCAGACCCACGCGTGATTATCGAGGTAGCTCGTTCCGATATTGTTTCTCTTGATTGTTCCAAAGGTCTCGTTAAAACCAGAAGGAGAAGAAGCTGCAAAACCAGGAACAGGATTTTGTTTCTTTACAGAAGGAATATAGTATACATTAGATAAAGAGGGGAGAGAGAGGTCGCTGAAATGCCCAGAATCTCGTTCATATACCTCTTTACAAGCTCATCTCCATTAATTAATGAAGAATAAGGGAAATTTAACCAACGAAGAGTCAAGGAACCAGACTTGTTCTCAATTTTCCTATCAATAGCACCAATTATCTTTCATTACAGCAGCTTGGGAATTTTGAAACGATAAATCATGAGACTCCAAGGCTTTAATTCCAACCTCTTGATCTGCAGAAATCGTCTGCTTATTTAACATTTGGGTCTGTATTAGAGGAAACAGTCCCAAATTTACTGTGCACAGTTTTACCAGGGTTCACTATTGCTTGTCAAACATCCTCCAGACTGATTGCAGCAAGTTTCTGAGGCATGGAGGAGATTGACAGGTCTTTCAATTGATCTGCAGCTCCCAAAGTGTGTTCCACGCTAACCTCTTGCCCCAAGGAAAGAGAAGATGGTAAAACATCTTCCCTAGGAACCGGTGCCACAGGTGGAAACCTGCCATCAGGGCCTCAATGATGTTTCATCCTCTGGCTGGTGAGCGTCTAACTCTCTGACAGCACCAGCACCGAGGGAATCCCCTGACAAAGTTAATTCCAGGGATTCAGCAAGCATTCTGTGGAATGGTTCTTTCAGATGAAGGAGGGGCTGATGAAACACGACATACCTGTCCTTTCAGCTTACCCACAGTCAAAGATAAAGAAAAGATGGAGAGGATTCAACAAGCAGTGAATGCGAGGCCAGGACATCAACAGTTGCAAAAACATAATAAAAAAACAAACTCATGATTTTCTGCTCAAAAGGGCGCGCGGCTTAGGTGCAGAGGCGGCGCGCCGCAGAGCTCCACGTTTTAAATGGAGCCCGGGCGCAGGAAGACGGCGTCTAAAGCCTGCGCATCAAGGGGTCCGAAGAGGCTGCAGATGGTCGGGGAGAGAAGGCATCAGGAATCAGATGTCAGCAGTCCTTGACTGGCTCACCTGCACATTTTATTTTGTAACTTACACGGCATCCATAGCAGAAGTAAAGTTACATGCTGGGGGACCTCGGCGCGCGCCGGATTGTATAAGTATTTACACGCACACCTCAGGTTCATGCCCCGCCCAGACCACACCCCTTTTTAAAATCTCCTGAGATGTGCGCGCTCAGATAGATACGCGCATATCTCAGCAGCTTTAAAATCCGCTCGGCGCTTGCAAGCACATTCCCTAACTAATGCGCACATCGGGCTTTTAAAAATTCACCCTTAAGAGAGGTTTCCATTTCTCTTGTCTTGCCAGCAGACATTTTTTGTGGTTTTGGACCTCTTGACTCAGTGTGAGTCCACGAAAGCCACTTTTATTTTCCCTGAGTCACCATTGGCCAATGGCCACGAGAGTTCTCTCTTAGGATAAGTATGTGAAAGACAGCAATTTTACATACTGTGCCTCTACTAAACATTTTTATAGTGCTACGAGGCTACATAGTGCATAGAAGTTAGTCCCTGCTCCATGGGGCTTACAATCTAATTGAGACAAACCCAAAGAGCAGGTGAGATATTTGGATAAAGTTATCTGCATATTCATCAGTCCTTATCTGGATAAAAGTACCACTCAATATAACCAGATAGTCCTAGCAGAGGAACTTCGGCCAACCAGCAGTGAAAGTCAGCGCTAAGCGGCCACAGTCAAACCACTCCTCGGGAACACTCCCAGCACTGCCTGTTTTTTGGGTTTTTTTTTTTGCTAAATTCTGTGCGTTCAATGAATTTCCTGAACAAACCTTAGCCAGTCAGCAAGGCGGGGGGGATGGGGAAGGGGAAGGAAGAGGAATTTGAAAGAGCAAGATTTGTCCTGTTAATTCTCAAAGAGGTCGATTTTAAAAGCGCTGCCCGTGCAAAAATGGCCACCTACGCCTGTATGTGGGCCGTGCGCGAGCAACACAAATTTTACGAAGCGAGGAAGGGCGCGCGTAGGTGCCTGTACGTGCTCGGAATAAGGAGGTGGAAAAGGAGCAGGGCGTGGGTGTCCCGAGCCCGACACCTAACCAGGAATTGTGCAAAGGCAAGGTCTGCATGCTGCCTGTGTAGCTTTGCTACTGGTCCTTATGAGGCACTGGGAGCCTCGGCATGGGGTCCGTCTGACACTCTCTACACTTTAGAGGGGCGCTTTGAGTCGGGGTGGCGGGTTGGAATTAGGGGGGCTGTTGTTGCAGACATTCAGAGGTATTCATAGTAAATAATTCCTGTCCTCCGCCAGCTCTGCTGCATTCCCACTGTCTGAAGGCTACACAGTCTGCTGCTTTTACCGTTCCTCAGGCTGTGCTCTACTTATCTACTCCAGGAGAGGGGGAGGGGAGGGGGGGACAGAAGTGACCCCCCCCCCTACTGTGAGTTCCAGATGGACTCCTGCTCTCTCTTGTGGAGCCAGTGCAGCCAGGGCTGGTGCCAGGGAATTTGGTGTGATAGGTGAGCCTTAAAGTCTTGCACACACTCCTGGCCCCACCGTCCCACAAATAATTAAAAATCATGCATTTATATTATAGTAACAGATTTTACATGAGAAAGAAGATTCAGTGTTCTAAGGTACAAATATCACTTGCATCATGTATATTATTTGCATGCACTGCTATGGCACCAACCAGAAATGTTTGCAAAAAAGACACCTGCAGCCATATGATTATTAGGACTATTGTAAAGCATGTCAGCCTTAAGAAAGCTTTCAGTAAACGGGACTCCAAAATAGTAAACATTCCATATGAAAACAGCACTAATTGTCAGCACTCAAACAGTAACAACTCTACCTATGAAAAAGCAGCTTTGCACATATAACACCAGGGTCTAAAACACCATTACACCAGATAATAGGGATTTAGAACAAGCCAAGCTGTTACAGATCCCTAACTGAAACTTTTTCGCCAGCAGAATAGCTCACCTCAGTCACACATGCAGAGCACACAGATGCTCACCAAATACAGAATAAAGAGACAATAAAGTATAACTAGAAATTTGCAAACAAAAACTGAATTGGAAACCATAACAAGACAGACTGTATGCAGTGCAACGATGGGAAATCTGAAACATCACCATTCCTCATTAAACATCAAACAATAAAATCAAGATATAGAAATCTTCAATCATAATAGTAAAACCCATACTCATAAAAAACAAACATTTCAAAGCAGCTAATGAATAGAACATTCAATGATTAAAAAAATATAACTTTTGAAAAAAATTTCCAATCAATAAAATATTTCAAAACCTCAGAGGCATCAAATAAGACCCAATAATGAATCCCTTGCTCTCTATACCTGATAACTTCAGATTCCAGTCACCATGAGATTGTCATGGATTAGTCAGGATAGGAGGTGTGCACGAACTTTCTCCCCTCTCTCTTATATACACACACTCTCTAACATAAATGTTCATTCTTTGACAAACTCCCTTAGATTCTCTTTCACTCACATGCTCACTGGTTTAAACAGCCCTGTTGCTCACACATATGCTCGTTGGCTTGCTTGTTCTTTCTCACTCATTCACATGCTCACTGGTCACTCACTGTTGCTCACAAACATGTCTGGAAACCACAGTAAGCCTGACTATTATGCAATACAACAACGGAAAAACAGAAACATCATTCCTCATAAAACATTAAGCAATAAAGTCATGAGATATAAAATATTCATAATATTAAAACCATACTAATAAAAAGAATAAATATGTCAAGTAGGCAACAGCCAATGAACATCCAGTAATTTAAAATAACTCACAATTTTTTTCTAATATTTCAAACAGCAGACACATGAAATAATAACACCCCAAAATTTAAAATAATAGGATTAGAAATCTCCTGCTCTCCATACCTGGGATCTTTTGATTTCCAGTCACCCACAGATTGTTGTGGATTGGAGGAGGTGAACCTCACAATCTTTATCCTAACACACAAACAGGCTCTCTCTCACTCACATATAAACTGTCAATTACATAGGCTCTCTCACTCCCACACACACATACCCACATACAGTTTCTCTCGCTCTCACATACACACAGGCTCAGGCTCTCACAGACATATGCAGGATATCGCGCTCTGTCATACATACATAATCCCTCACTTGTACACAGGCTCTGAGACACACATGCAGGCTCTCTCATACATGCACGGAGGCTCTCTCTCTCTCTCATACACACACACCCAGACTCTCTCTCATACACACAAGTATGCACACATAGAGCTCTCAGGCCTCCCCCTCTCTTCTGGCCCTGTCTTTGGAGACTGTGCAATGGAAGCTCTGCACCTCAGTGCCAGAAGGGAGGCGGACGGTGGCCACTGCTACCCGCTGCTCCTACAAGATGGAGGGTGGGAGGGGGGAGACTTGGCCACCAGTGGCGTGCAGTGACATTTTTAGCAGGGGATTCAGTCTCGTTCCCTCAGTTCCCGTTCCTCTCCCACATGTGCTGCCCATCCGCCCTCCTTCCTCCACGGTCTACAGTAGTCTCACTCCCTCATCCCCTCTCCCATAGATTCAAAAGACACATGGAACCCATAGGGCATTAGGCCTGTTGTAACATGTAATGGGTGTGGGCTTGACCCTTCGAAAGCCATGAATAAACAACTACAATATAATAAACGTCCTATACCAAAAACAGTACTAATTGCCAGCAATCAAATTCAACCTAACCTACGAAAACGCAACACTACAAAAATTACACAAGGCTCTAAAACACCAATATACCTCCTATTTAGGAAACAAAACAAGCCAAGCTGCCTAAAATACCTGTAAAATTTAAAAAAAAAATGTACCTAAAAATATTGTACAAAAGTTTTCAAAACTATATAAGTCCTTTCTTTAGATGTCAGATCTGAGACATTCACATCTAAGGACGGGTCCTATATTGTCTCAGTAACTCACGTACAATATTTCTAGAAAATACTTACATAGCTCCAATGAAAGCTATCACAGCCTGCTAAGAATACAGTTTACACCAAGAGACAAATTTGCCATTTAAACACAACTCTAACTCCCAGGAATTTAACAGCAACAACCCTACCCAGGAAAGAGCAGCACTGTATATATTACATCAGGCTCTAGAAGACCAATACACCGCCTTTTAAAGAAAGAACAAAATGGACTGCTATAGATCCCTAGAAACCATAAACCAGCAGAGTCCCTCACCTCGATCACACATACAGAACAGACAGACCCTTACCAAAGGCAAAATAAAAGGCCAACAAAAAAAAAAAAAGAAATATAAAATATAAATCAGTAAAATAAAACCATACTAATAAGAAGAATAAATATTTAAAAACTAATGAATAGAACATCCAATAATTAAAACCTCTTAAAAAATGTTTATAAAGTTTACAAAATACCAATATAATATTTCAAAACAGCAAACATATCAAATAACATACAATAATGAAACTAAGGATTTAAAAAATCTCCCTCTCTTCATACCTGGGATGTTTTGATTTCCAGCCACTCAGATTGTTGTGGATTGGGGGATGGAGAGCTGTACAAACTTTATCCCCTCACGCGCACACACACGCACACACACACACACGGAGGCTCTCCTCCACACGCACACACACATTGGCTCTCACCCACCCACAGTGACTCTCATCCACACACACATGCATGGGCTGTTACCCACCCCCCCACCCCCACACACAAGTGCTCTCAATCTCCCCCACACACATACACACACACACACAGCCTCTCATCCACAAGTATGCACCTAGGCTATCACTCATCCAGTCACACATACAAACACTGGCTCTCACCCAGACACACAGATTCTCACCCACCACCCACACAAAAACAGTCACCAACACAAGCAGTCACTACACACCCCTACACACACACACACACACACACACACAGCCTCTCTCTCACACACACACACACACACACACACACATCTCATCTACTCACAAACACACATCCAGGCTCACCCACCCACATAGGTAGTCATCCACACACTCAGGCAGTCACACATACACCCCCTCCCTCACAGGCTCTCACCCAGCCACACTCACTCACCCACTGACATCCACCCTGAAAGCTTGTCACTCCTCTACATACACACAAGCAGCCATTCACACACACACACTCAGAAGCAGTCACTCAGCCACACACACACACACACACATAGGGCATGGGCTTCTTCCTCACCTGCCAGCAGGATGGTATCTGCTGACGGTCACCGCATCCTTTTTCTCTGTGACCACCAGCAGGATGGGATCCGTTGGCGGCCACCGCATCCTTCTCTTCTCTTCAGCTGCCAGTGGAATGGGGTCCGTTGGCGGCTACAGCGTCGGATCTCTCTCTTCAGCTGTTGCAGGGCGGGCTTCACAGGCGCCCTGCTGCGTCGTGGGGGTGAGCAGCAGCAGGAGTCTCCCTCCTGCTGTGGGGCTGGTCACGTGGTAAAAGCTGCATTGCCCCCAACACGCTGCTTCCGAGTGGCTTTTGTAGCGTGCGCAAGCAGCAGAGCCTCACGTGTGTGGTCCGAGGTGGGTGATTCATTTTTGGCCATGGAGTGCAGTCACTATTGAATGTGCGGTTTAGTGACTGTTTGCATGAGATCAGAAGCCTTCATGTGCATCTTGTCATGCTTATTTGCATGTGCAATGATGAGAGGGTTTACATTCGCTTGCAAAGAGAGCCGCTTACAAAGTTTTTCCTACTCCTCCCCCACCCCCATTTTGAAAACCTCGTATGGACTTTGTGGGTACATTTGCACCTGCTTGAAAGCAGATGCAAGCAAATGCGCTCAGAGTGCGGCCTTGTTCCCCGACAGTCCTTTGACAACGTGTTTGCCAGCACATGGGTACAACATATCCGTGGGCCTGGAAGCACCACGGGGGCTGCTTACACATTGCATTAGTGGGCGCCCTTAGCATGCGTGCTGAGGCCTCAGTGACTAGCATGTCATCGTGCACGCTAAACCCATTTAGCCTGCACCATAGCTGTTAGCAACCCTTAGTGAACTGTCCGCAGCACTGGAAATGGTGCCAAAGGATTTGATTTTTTGTAACTGCTGGAAAGAAAATAATTCCACTAAGAAAGGTTGCACAAGAAGCCCAGCAAATCATTAACCCCCAAGGGCTATATATGGAGGCGGGAGGCAACTGCCTATCTGCAAGGTATATGATGAGTACTAAAGTATCTGGGCAAGTGTGAGTGAGGACTCAAAGAGAAACCACCCGGGCAGGTTATCTTTAAAAAATTGCTTGTACTTAACATGGGTGCAAAAATGCTCGCCTAGTCATCGCCCCTGTTACTCAAAACAAACGGAAGTACCTAACATCGATCCAGTAAGGCCGCGGTAAAAACAGTGAGGTAGTGTCAGGCGCACCCTTCCTCCCCGCACGCACAGTTCTCTTCACTAACTCCCCGATACTCTCCTCTAATCGCATGCAAATGCATGCCGCGGCTGTGAAGCGTTAGGGAAGGGTTATGCCCGCGCAACCCATTTTACTGTAACCTGGGTGCGCTGGTGCCTGTCATTTCAAATGACATTTGAAATGACAGGCACCAGGAAGTGTAAAAAAGTTTAAAAAAGTGTAAAAAACAAAAAACCTGTGTGTTATATAAAAAAATAAAACAATTTTAAATACCTGTCGGAGGGCCGTGGGTCCCGGTGGGTGGCGGGCAGCCATCAGCGGCATCCGGTAGTCCCTTCTCCCTTCCTCCCTCCCTCCCCTGCCTGGATGAGCGCCAAAATCGCACGGGCGGGTCGGCAGCGGGGGGGGGGGGGGGGGGGGGGGGCGGCAGCAGGATCCGGAAGCGGCGGGTAGGCGGCAGCGGGGTCCGGGGGGGCAGCGGCAGCGGGGTCCGGGGGTGGCAGCGAGATCCGGGGAGCCAGCAGCGGCAGCATGTTCGATCGGGCAGGCAGCTAGGTGGCAAAGTAAAGATGGCCGCCTGCACGGGAAAATCGTGCAATTGGCCGCTGAAGACGTGACGTCACACCCCATGACGCCAAACGTCGTGACGTCACGTCTTCAGCGGCCAATTGCACGATTTTCCCGTGCAGGCGGCCATCTTTACTTTGCCACCTAGCTGCCTACCCGATCGAACATGCTGCCGCTGCTGGCTCCCCGGATCTCGCTGCCACCCCCGGACCCCGCTGCCGCTGCCCCCCCGGACCCCGCTGCCGCCTACCCGCCGCTCCCGGATCCTGCTGCCGCCCCCCCCCCCCCCCCGCTGCCGACCCGCCCGTGCGATTTTGGCGCTCATCCAGGCAGGGGAGGGAGGGAGGAAGGGAGAAGGGACTACCGGATGCCGCTGATGGCTGCCCGCCGCCCACCGGGACCCACGGCCCTCCGACAGGTATTTAAAATTGTTTTATTTTTTTATATAACACACAGGTTTTTTGTTTTTTACACTTTTTTTTTTTTGTAACTTATTTTTATTGAGTTTTGAACATAGAAATCCAAAATGTAAAATGTACAAGCAACCCACAATAACAGGTCTGTTACAATAACGACAGACAACGCAATGACACTTGTAGCAATGACATAGGATTCTGTAAACCACATGTAGTCAAGAAGCGCCAGCATATCAATAAAGCAAAAGGTTCTAGGTGTGCGGGTTCCAATCTCAAATACTAAATCAACCGATATCATAAAAGAACAAGGCAGACATAATGGGGAAGAATCAGTAGCACACACTTTGGCATTCAAGATAAACAGTTATAAACAGATTAACAGTTCCAACGAATCCCCAATCCCCCCTCCCCTTCCCCTTCCCATCCCCCCCCCCACCCCTGGAACTTGTGTGAGGGATAAGCCATAGTACTGGACTAACACAGCAAATACCTGGATGAGGTACGAAAATGCCCATGGGTGTGAGTCTAGCTATGAGTGCGAATTACTCCACTGAATGATTCCAAGTGCCCACAAAGACCGTTCCCCATCCAGTACCAAATCAGGGTATTATGTTAGGCTTAAGATATAGCTCCAACGGCTTCCAAATATTACCCATAATTTTCTGTCTGTGTTCAGTAGCTGTTTGGGCACAGGTATACTCCAGAGTGAATAGCTTGATCAACAACCTGAACCATAAGTCATGTTGAGGAGGATCTGCGGAAATCCAACAAGCTAAAATGGCCTTTTTCCCAGTCAGGCTTACTCTACGTAAAAATTGCAGCTCATACTTTCCTAGTCCCACAGTGGAAGTCTGCATCAGCCCAAAGAGCCAGAGAATAGGGTCTGCAGGGAGCTCCATGGAGAGCAAAGAACTGCAGGTACCAATAAGTTCCGTCCAAAACAAAGAAATAGCATTACACGACCAAAATTGATGGGTAAAGGTGCCCGTCATTACATTACACTTGGGGCACTTGGCAGAGGACGTAATGTGGGCCAAGAAAGCCCTGTCAGACGCCATATAATACCTTCTCAAAAATTTAAATTGGATCTCCCGATATAGCACATTCGCTGACCATTCCGGGATCTTCTCAAAGCATGATAAAAACTCCTGACTGGTAAGAGTGAATTCAGGCCACTGCACCCATTGTTGCCAGATTGTGGTGACTACATCACTCTGAAGATGTAACAGTAGGGCCTGATTGAAAGTCGCAATCGTGAACTTTTGCGGTTTGTGAATAGAGACTACTTTGTGAACCACCCAGAAATGAGGCGTAATCAGCGAGGTCATTTTATGCGTATTACAAAAATCACGCAATTGCCTATAGGCAAAATGGTCTGAAGGCGCCAGGTCGAACAATTGTTGCAAGTCCGAGAAGGGATGAAACTGATCCCCCTCAGAAGAAAAACACTGATACAACCAGGTTAATCCCTTCTCCCTCCATCTGTGAAAGACGGAAGTAGACATCGCTGGAGGAAAAAGTGGGTTACCACAGATCGTTAGGAAAGGTGTAAGTGACGGGGAAAATTTCGCCTGAACGCATAGATACGCCCAGGCCTTCCGACTTGCCCAAATCAGCGGTTGCGTTAGTAACCCCGCAGGCATTTGGGCTCTAGAGAGTTGGAGTAGGGGGTTTAAGGACTGCTGTTGCCACCAAGAACAAAGGAGTGCAAGGGGAGTGTATTGTGACGTATTACCCAGAATATCTTTCACATATCTGAGAAGGCACGCTAGATTATATCTACGTAAATTGGGACATCCCATACCTCCTTTTTTGGGGGGCTGAAATAGAATCGTTAAGGATAAACGAGCTTTACGTCCATTCCAAATGAATTTCCGAAATAGAGCATTTACCCCCCTACAATCCCTCCCCGTCAGCCAGATCGGGGTCATTTGTAGGACGTAAAGCCATCTGGGGAGAATCATCATTTTGAGTAATTGTATTCTTCCAGAGATAGACAAGGGTAAACCTTGCCATTTCCTCAATAAAAACGATGTAGCCTCCAAAAGTGGTTCCACATTCAATCTATGGAAATCCCGCACATCGGACGGTATCTGAATACCAAGATATTTCATATGTGTAGTTACCCATTTAAGAGGAAAAGGGCCTCGCCACATAGGCTTCACTCTACCCCCAACATCCAGAGCTTCCGATTTATCCTTGTTGATACGGAGGCCAGCAAATTCCCCATACTGCTCCAGGATACCCAACAAAGGAGTTATGGACCGCTGTGGTTCCGTAAGGTATATTAATATATCGTCCGCAAAAGCAGCGATAGAGAATGTTTGATGAACTGTGCCATAACCCGGTATGGAGGGAGAACCCGCTATTTTCCTAAGTAAGGGATCAATAGCCAAAATGTACAAAAGGGGTGATAGGGGGCAGCCCTGTCGCACCCCTCGTTGTATAAGTACCTCTCCTGACTTACCACCGTTAGCCGTTATGTGCGATTTGGGCTGAGCATACAACATATGAAGATAGGTCAGAAAGTGTCCCTCGAATCCGTATCTCCGTAATACAGAGAATAAATATGGCCAAGACACTCGATCGAATGCTTTTTCCGAGTCTAGACCAATCACTAA
The DNA here is from genome assembly GCF_901001135.1 of Rhinatrema bivittatum. Lineage (NCBI taxonomy): Eukaryota > Metazoa > Chordata > Amphibia > Gymnophiona > Rhinatrematidae > Rhinatrema > Rhinatrema bivittatum. Next base: position 21,087,304 of record NC_042617.1, on the reverse strand, counting down.
GGCTGGGGAACACTGCGAGAGGGAGGAGCTCATAGCTGAAAGCAATTTAAGAATGTGCTTACAGGCTGGTCTGTTTTTAACAAATCCCACCTGATATTCTGAGATTAATTGCGGGAGTATCACGTTAAGTCTGTTGGCTAAGAGCTTGGCAAGTAACTTTAAATCACAGTTCAGCAGTGAGATAGGGCGGTAAGACGCCGGAAGTAGCGGATCTTTACCGGATTTGGGGAGAACCGTTATATATGCTGTATTGAAAAATGAGGGGAATGCCCCCTTATGGACTGCATCATTAAAAAAATCAGTCAAATGGTTGGCAACATGATGTTGTAGGAGCTTGTAAAAATCAAAAGAAAAACCGTCAGGACCTGGCGCCTTCCCCAGTTTACTAGTTGAGATGGCAGCTAAAACCTCCAGGGGTATTATAGGTCGGTTAAGGAACGATATCTGAGATTTAGTTAGATTCGGTAACTTAAGATTCACAAAGAATGCTTCTTCTTCTTCTCTGCCTCCTTCTACGTCATCTGTGTATAATTGTTCATAGAACTTACGAAAAACCTCACAGATTTCAGCTCGGGAGGAGACCCTAGTGCCCCCCTCAGTACGCATGGCAGGAATAAAGGTCTTCCCTCTATGAGCTCTAACCAAATTGGCAAGATGTTTCCCCGCTTTGTTACCAAACTTAAAAAAGTTCCTTTCCGCTACTTGAAAGGCCCTTTGTGCCCTCTGATGTAGAACACAGTTCAGATCCCTCAAGACAGCGAAATACGCCCTCTGAGAAGTAGGAGACGGGTGGGAGGCAAACTCCTGTTTTAGCTTACCCAATTTACCTTCCAATTCCAGAATAGTTTTGTTAAGATTTTTCGTTCTAGCCGCTACAAAGGAAATAATTTCACCCCGTATAACGGCTTTAGCTGTTTCCCAAAACAGTTGCGGATTCGAGGTATGTTGGCTATTGTGATTGACAAACTCTTCCCATTTGTTTTGCAAAAAAGTTTTGAAGTGCAAGTCAGAGCGAAGAAACCCAGGAAATCTCCACAGCCTTTCTCCACTGTCCCGAGCGTGAAAATGTATATCCACCCAAATTATTGCGTGGTCAGACACCCCCTGTAAGCCAATCACAGCATCAGAAACAAAATGTAGCCCTTCTTTCGGTATCAGGATATAATCTATACGTGATAGGGAGGCATGCACCCTAGAAATGTGGGTAAAATCTTTTTCTGTGGGATGTAACGTCCGCCATATGTCCAGTAAAGAGAACTCAGAACATAAGAATGGGACCCCCTTACCCTCCCTGTTAGGGAGCAAGGCACTCGAAGGCGTCTTGTCTATGCAAGGATCCGCTGGTAGGTTGAAATCCCCCGTCACAATTAAATAACCCTTGGCGTGTTCTACCAGCTGTTCCAATACAAAAATGAAAAAGGGGTGAGAGTAGGCATTAGGAGCGTAGAGAGTGCAGATAGTCACTTCTTGACCATTAAGATGGCCTGACACCAAGAGAAATCTACCTTCCTCATCTCGCACCGTGTTAGAGACAGTAAAAGAAGCAGCTTTATTTACTAAAATAGCTACTCCCCCTTTCTTCCCTTTAGCCTGAGTGTAATAGCAATCACCCACCCAATCCCTTTTGAGTTTACTGCTTTCTAGTGCAGAGAGATGGGTTTCCTGCAAACAAGCGACCGTCGGTTTATGGGATTTAAGTTGTTTGAGGATTTTATAGCGTTTAACTGGTGATCCCAGACCATTGACATTCCAAGATATTATTCGGGTGTTATCAGCCATGAGAAAAATAAGGACCCATTGTAAGATAAGGTAAGAATCGTACCACAGTGATTAATGCTATGACTCTACCCTCCACTGAATAAAAAGACAATGTGAATTCCCCACGTGCCCTCTTCCAGTTGAAAGACACCAACCCAAATCCAAATCCCCCGTACGCACTCACTCTGTGTCCAACGCCCCATCGGGAACACTCACACTCCTTAGCAACCCACACGCATCCCAAATATTCCACACACACAAGTTCTCTTCCCTTCCCCACCCCTCTTACCCTCCCCACTACCCCAATTATAGTACCCCTCCCCCCCCACCCCATTAGAAACCAAAACCAAACAGTTCCAAACGCAACAGAATCTGCCTCGACCCTCTCCTGTAGGGTCGAAACCAGTCTCTCAATGAACTCCCCGTATATAGGGGAAGAGATCACGTCGACATGTGTTCAGGTGCCTCTTTCCTGCCCCCCTCCCCCAAGAGAGGCAAGTAAAAAGAACAAACATAGCTCTTTCAACAAAAGGACTGTGGTGACCCCGCCGCATTATGATCAAAAGTACACATGTGCGGACATCTCAGCAGTACCAATGAAGCACCCTGAACTTCTCCTCTCTAATGGTCAGCCAGGGATAAGTCCCCCGGTTGATAGCACCACCCGATAGTCAGCGTGATCTTGCGCCAGCCACGCCGAAAAGGTCCATAGCCCCCTGAAGGGAGCAGTCTCTGCGCAACGAAATATCGTACCAGGCAGGGCATAGAAAAACCATCGAAAAGTTAACCCAGGGGAGCAGGGCAGAGGAAAAGAGTCCCAAAGTCAAGTGAAAAAAGCAACTTAGCTGCAGGGTCCCCACGGATCCTCGTCGAGCATGTCTCTGTGAAACCAAAATGGCTGCCGTACCGTTCCATTCAGATATGTAGGGTCATCTTCATAAACTTCTGCGCTTCCTCCGGTGATTCAAAAAAAGAAATTTGATTGTCGTGCCAAACTTTCAGGCGGGCGGGAAATTGCAAGGCGAACCGAACTTGCTTTTCAAAGAGAGTTGTGCAGATGGGGGAGAAGCCCCGTCTCAACCCGGAAACCTTCGCCGAATAATCCTGGAACAAACGAATCTTCTTTCCGTCATAGGCCAAGTCCGGGACTTTGCGATAAGCCTGGAGAAGGACTTGCTTATGGGCAAAGTTTAGAACTTTAAAGATAACCATCCTCGGCCTGGTTTCTCCCTCCTTACGCTGGCCCAGCCGGTGTGCTCTTTCCACTCGGAAGACATTATTTAGTTCCGGCACGTGAAGAGCCTCCGGGATCCAGCTCTCCAAAAAGGTTCCCAAGTTTCCTTCCACTAAAGATTCCGGTAGGCCCATCACCCGTATGTTAGATCTCCGTGCTCGGTTCTCAAGATCGTCTAATTTAGAAGCGTGCGCATCGACCAGTTTCTCCAGGGCCATGATTTTACCCGTCAATGCTAACGTATCATCCTCCACAAGGCTTACCCGACCCTCAAGTCTGTCCAAACGCGGACTTAACTCATCTAGGACCGATTTCACATCCGCGATTTGTGTAGATATGACCCCCAACTTAGAGTCCAAAGCTTCCATGAGGATGACCCTGAAATTTTCGGTCAGATCAGGATCCTGGCCTTTCTGCCCCGCAGATCCTGGGGTCGCCGCCATCTTAGGATCCCCAGCACTTGCCTTGTCCTTATCTCTTCGCACGGATCTGATCGGCATGGCTGTTGGCGAGCGGTTCATGTAGTTGGTGATCGACATGTAAAAGGTCAGCAATGTAGATTGAGCTCTTTGGGGAGGGCTTTCGTGCCGGATTACTTGCAGATTATCAAAAAAAATGGATCGAGGCACCCGGAGCTCTCCTGCACACGTCCACCTTCGCTCACCACATCACGTGATCTCCCTTTTTTACACTTTTTAAACTTACCATAGCAGGCCCGAGCCTTGCTACTTTTTCGTTTGTTTTTTTTTGCCCTGGTCCCGTCCGGTCTCCTGCAGCCCCGTCCGGTCCGGACGGGGCTGCAGGAGACCGGACGGGACCAGGGCGGGTAAGCAATGTTTTTACCCTACACTACACTACACTAACTCCTACTAGGGGGAGGCGGTAAACTAGCAGGTTAAGGCCGCGGCAGAACAGCGGGTTACGGAGGAGATAATATCAGCGCCCGTTACAGTATCGCAGGGGAATAGCTAATTCCTTCATTATACAGCTTTTTCATTCATTTACATGCCGGGTGCGGAAAGGGTTATGCGTCTGTTTTCAGAAGCGATACGGACGCGTGAAACTGGAGACTGTATCGCCGAATTGCCTTGCGCGCCCGAATTGTGCGCTACGAGCACGTTACAGACGGGCAATCCTCGAGCGGACGATACTGGATCGACCTGATAGGCACTGAGAAGCAACTCAGTTTAGTCGTTCATTTTATTTATTTATTTTTCTAATTTTCAACCCGCACACATCCACTGGCCAACTTCTGTCTCCTGACCTATCCCAGATTTCCAGTGGATCTATCTAATTGCCTAGGGAAAGGCAGGAGATTAGATTGACCTGCTCTCCTGAGCAGGAACTAGCCGGCCAACCCCCCAAGTAAGCCGACTGGGTCCTTCTGAAGATTCACCGCTTGGCATGCGGCATTTAACGCGGCATTTTTAACGCACACGCTCTAAAATAGTTAGCGCGCCCTGGTAGGGACTTGGCTCCGGCGTGATCTGAACGCATGGCCAGTAGAATCCTAATGCGGAGGTGTTTCAGGGTCAGTGCCAGCGCTAGGGTAGTTATTTCAATGCTAATGCAGTGTTATTTCAGTCTACTTCTAAATATGCAAACTGGGAAAGGCAAATCAATGCATACTTCATCAACACTATGTAATGGCTTTGGCATTTGCATACCAGCCAAATCACACTTTCCCGAGCTCTCAGAGATGTTCCAGCATACCTAAATACAGCTGAGGTCTCACTCATTGCTTCACCATTCTGAATTCAAGTTAATAGAAGCCAGAATAAGCTACTTCCATGTTTAGGTTAACACCAATGGATTCCAATCATAGGACTCATAATCCTGATCTGAAACATAGCAGCACATCTTGACTGCACTCAGCACTCTTACAGCATCGTTTCAGTGGGATTAATACTGTGTGCATTTGGCGCCCGTATGTAGGTCTGGAGAGCAGGGGAGGGAAGGAGATAGGAGTCAAAGGGTAGCTCTGAAGCAAACAGAAGCAGAATCTTCTTCCATCCAGGTATTTAGCGTCTTCAGAATCTGGCACCCTAGGCAGCTCCCTGCATTGCCTATACCCGCCAAAATCTGAGCCTTTGCGTGACACTTAAAAATTAACCATGTCACAGCTGATCCAGTGTCACATTAAGCAAGATCATCTTCAGGGTACCTACGGATATAATAAGGGAAATTGTTGTAGATCTGCAGGGATTCTGTTGCTGTTCATGACACTCACAGAGAATAACTCATTGAGGGTGACGCATTAATTCAGGTTCCCTTGAAAGTTAAAAGGCCCTATAGATGGTGTCTAGTACCATGGTATATATGTACAGAGCTATGACCATCTTGATCTCAAAAAGAACTGGACTATTTCCTTTTATTGGACCAACACAAGAATTTCTACAACCTGCAAAGAAGCCATAGTGTAGAAGCCCTGCCATCTCAAACCAAGCAGATGAGAAAACTCAAACAGGCTAATTTTCAAAGGAAATATTTAAACGTCAATGTAGCATACTGTCGCAGCAATTTTCAAAAGCCCATTTATTGATGTTAAGTGCATTTTATGTGGGTAAAACCTATTGACAATTCAATGGCATACACTGTACCAAGTTTAGTTTTTTTTAAACTCCATCTTTAGCAGGGTCTGAAGTCTTTATTAGACTGCTCTGATTTTAGATTTCTGGTGCAGGTTTTAGTTCTACCATTGTTAGACTATTCTAGCTCCATTTATTTAGGGTTACCTGCCTGACCTTTGAGGGCTTTGCAGACTCTCCAGCATAGGCAGTATGACTTATTTCTGGCCGGAGCATGAGGGAATCACATTACGCCAATGTTGTTTGAGCTCCACTGGCTTCCTATTCAATACCGTATTGCATATTACATTCCATTGCTTGTACATAAGTTACTTGGTCTGCCCTGCCTTGGGCAAATGCATTGGTGGCACGTATATATATATATAAATATATACAATACCACTCAGGCACTAATATCATCTCAGTGTGGCTTGTTTGACATTGAGAGAGAACATTTTCAGTCGTTGTACCGATGATTTAGAACATGCTTCCCGTTGATCTGCATCTTTCTACTTGCTCAAAGACTTTTAAGTCTTTACTTAAGACATAAGAATGAAAGAATTGCCATACTGGGTCAGAGCAAGGATCCATGAAGCCCAATATCTTGTTTCCAACAGAGGCCAATCCAGGTCACAAGTACCTGGCAGGATCCCAAACAATAGATAGATGCCATGCCACTAACACCCAGGGATAAGAAGTGACTTTTCCCAAGCTATCTAGTTAATAACAGTTTATGGACTTCCCTTCAAGCCTTTATAAATCCAGCTACGCTAGTTGCCTTTACCACGTTTCCAGTTTCCAGTTAAGCTCTGGAATGAATTCCAGAGCTTAACTGCATGTTGAGTGAAAAAGAATTTTCTCCAATTTGTTTTAGGTGTGCTACATACTAACCTCCAGTAGTGCCTCTATCTATTTTGGCAAGCCTTTCTGTGAGTTATGCTCTAGCAGTGGTTTAAGCTGTATTTGCTTTAGCTTTTTTGTTACTCCTGTGGATTTGTTCTCTTTTTATCTTATTTGTTTAGCATTTTTATGAATGTTCTTTCATGTACGACGCTCTGCAATTGGAGACTAAAATTCTGAAATGGAAGAAGGACTTTCTCTAGCTCAAAGGCACTACATTTCAGGACTGTGTAAATGATCCACAGCGTGATTGCACCATTTGAAGAAGAATTTGCTTGCATGATTTCCTCTGTGGAAGTTTTGACCCTTCCAGAAGTCACAAGAAATTCAAGTCTTGGCCAAGAGATGTGTCATTGAAAAAGCATAGAAGTAAACTGACTTAGATACTTGCACTTTTTTGACACTTTTTCCTTTAAAAAAAAAATCACTCATGTTTTCACTTTCTCTATGTGTACATTACTTCCCCAACAATTCAACCTGCAGCAACCAAATCTTTCAGATAGATGTACATAAAAGTTAGAAACCAGAATAATGTCTTCCCAGAAAACTTAGGGGTAATTTTCAAAACTATTTACACGTGTAAATTTAACTACTATTGTAGCAATTTTCAAAAGCCATTACCCATGTAAAGTGCTCTTACGCGGGTAAATTCTATGGACATTCAGTGGCATATATTGTAGCAATTTTCAAAAGCCCACTTACATGGGTAAAGTGTATTTACATGCCTAAAAACCAATTTTAAGCATGTGCATACTTTCTAAAATCAGGCACTTAGGGATGTAGCTGGAAACATGGAAAAACCACTTTTCTGAGCTGCAGTACCAGTATTGGGAAAAAGGTGGCAGTGTCCCATTGGTATATTAAATGATACTGACATCTTATGCCCACTGGGAGTACTGCAGCCTGTACAGGCAGATGGATAGATAACACAAGTTCCCATGAAATAACAGTCTTGTAACTGGCTCCACCCCAGTATGGAGTTAGCATACTTAGAGAGGTTAGGCTATATATAGTATATAGTAATTTATCTTCGTTCTCCCCCTCTTTTTTTCCTTCTCCCAGTTAAGGCATCCTTGTTATAATGTAACTTTATGCTCCTTTAAATTGTTACTTGTTGATTGGTTGGTTATAGTTCTGTTTAGTTCGATGTAAAGCGAGTTGATTTGATTTGTATCAAGAAAGTCGGTATATAAAAGCCTTAAATAAATAAATAAATAAATAAAATAAAATGATAAAGCTCAGGTAATGAACAGAAGCCTGGAGCTGTTGATGTAGGCCTGACAGTAGATGGGGAGCCAGGAACTGATGATTTGAGCGGGAACAGGACCAGAGGCCAGAGAGTTTTCACAGGGCAGGCACCAATTTGTTTGTTGGACTAGTAAAGGTGCGTCTTCCAGGTGCTGTATATATGCTGGCCTCAGTTTGGAGCACATCCAGTGCTGATCCACTGGGGAACCTGCAGAAGCACGTGTAGCTAATTCCAGTCTAAAGGAAAAATATTCTATGGCTCTCTAGAAAGCCAGCAGTCTCCAGCCTGCAGCTACCAGGGGCACTCCTGACATCATTTGAGAAAGAAGTGCCTCAGAAGACTTGCTCTCAATTCTTTCCTTACTTTGTTTGCCCAAACTTAAATCTGGCCCTTATTATCAATCATATTTTATTGATTGAGAAAACAAAACTTAGCAACTTTCAAAAATATAGATATGACTTTTGCAGGTCACTGGACATGAATTGTGATGTTTGCTGCTGTTTCTGCGCAAGATGCAGAAACAGAAACGGGAGGGCGTGCTTTGCAAGGTAAGACGAGTTTTAGCCGATCCCTCCTTCACTTTCTCTCACACACCTATGGAACCTAAAGAAGTAGATGCAGCCAGCAGACTCTTTAAATCCGTGTCTGCCGAGTGCTTTTTAATTGCATATTATTATATTTTTTCATGTTGTGCTTGGTCTACTGAGCAGTGTATGTACAAATTCAGTATAATATTCCTTACAAAATGAATATGAGCATTAAGGCCTCTTAATTTCACAAACTATTAAACTTTACTGTTTTGCTAATGTCATTGCAAATTGCTCTGCACTGTATATATTTTTACATAGATGCACTGCTTTCCCCCTTTTTTTTTTTCCTTGCCCCCTACTCCTTAACGATTGTGCAAGGCAAACATAGGTCCCCTGTTGACGGGGAGATGATGGGGAAAGCTTGCTGGGATGTAAAGTTTGTAGTGCCTTCTCCGGCAAGCAGGAATTACTTTTGCAATGTGCGTGTTATCATCCCGCTTCATTAAGCCCGAGTTTTCACCTGTCCTGTCCACTTGATCTCTATTAGACCCAATAGATGAAAGACCCTGATCATTTGTGAGACGGTACGAAATGATTCCAGGGGGGTAAGCTTTTTTTTTTTTGGTGGTGATGGTGGAGGCAAAAACGTTAACGTTAATCCAAGAACCATGGGATAAGCAAAAGATCCTTAGTTGCAAAGACGTGAAGGGAAAAGCTGAAGGTCAACGCTGGTCAATAGCAACATTTCTCAAATGTGGTCAGTGTGGCCCTATTATGCATCCAGCAATGGATTTTTCACCTTGGATGAAGAAGCCAGCTAATGCTAATTGTACTTTAGGGAGGGGGAAATAATTGCCAATGCAGCCCAGAGCTGGTGGCTGCACTCTGAGGCTACCAAAATGTTTGTTGCGAAATTCTAGGGCCGAGTTTTTCTCCGCCTGGTCCTGCAAGCACCCTTGGGCCAGGCTGGCTTTCAAGATGGCCATGGTGCACGTGGATGGGATGGATTTGCATACAGTAGGTCTCTCGTTTGTGCAGGTCTGTCTGGGGGCAAATTAGTTGTGGATACCTTGGGGGCTGGGATGGTGGCTGGGCTGCCAGGACAGGGTGGGGAAACGCTGCTCTATTGCATTGCAACAGGAAATGAACAGGGCAGACTAGATTGGCCTCGCCATTCCCACTGACTGTCGCAGTCTTTCAGGAATGTACTGAGAGATTCATAAACAGACTTTCAGGGGAGCAAATTTCACTGAGCTTCCGAGCCATGTGTTTAGCAGATTTTCTTGGGTAGTTATTTATTTATTTATAGCATTTATTGATCACTTCACATTTAACGTAGGTAAAAAAAAGGACCCACATGCCTTGCCTCTGCTATTTCTGAGGGAATTATGTGAGGAGAACTATGGGGCCACATTTCGAAGGGTTTATGTTCCTAATCTTTGGAGTCAGGATGCTTATTTTGCCCTTCTGCAAATGTACTAGGGCTGCAAGTGCAAATTTAGGCTCCGAGTTTCACTCTACTCCTAAATTTAGGACCCTAAAAAGTAGGTGGCTTCAGGGGCAGTAAACAAAGATAGGAGCTTAGTACTCATTTTCAGCATTAGGCACCTAACTCTGGAGTCTAAATACAGTGCGGGGGGCAGGTTGTCAGGATATCCTGCAGGCAAGTCTATCTCATGCATATTTATTGTGGATGTAGCAGCATCCCCAGATCCCTGCCGTGCTAAATCCGAGGGGGGCCACACACTTCCCAGGGCTTTCTCTTCCTTCATGGATCACTCACTCTCTCAGACCTTTCCACTTTAGCCCCTGGGATGCCGAGTTCATCCAGTGGGAGAAAGTTTACACCCCTAGTGCAGTGGGGGGGGAGCACAACTCAGTCCAAAATTCACACACACACACACACACACACACACACTGTGGGGGTCGGCGAGTATTCACAATGGCTGATGCACATTTGAAGAAATCAGAGAGGCAGTTAGTGGTGTTCAACTGAAAAACTTTACTTCAGCTTAAAAAGGACGATCCAAGAAAGTACTGCAAAAAATCATAAATAGCAAAATAAAAATCACAAGCAGGGAAGCAATGGTCTCTTTGTCCATGGTGCATCACTCTCCTTCCTCTAAGTGACCCATTCTTCCGTCTAGAAAGTGGCACGATCGTCCTCAACAATAATCATAAACAGAGGAAAAATACCCCAAAAGTCAACAAAATTAGATGTTAGGGATGTGCATTCATTTAAAACAAAAATGCAAAAGGCAACGAATACGGCTAATTAGTTTCATTGGGGGATTCTGAACTGAATCAGCCCCCCCCCCCCCCACCCCGAATGAAATAAACCCGTTCTTTTGTTTTGTTTTAAACCGATGCATTGGGCCTAGGACTTGGCCCAAAGCCGGGGCCTCACCTAGGGCAGAGGCCGAGACCAAGGCAGGAGCCACGGCCCAGGCCCAAGCACGATGCCCGGGTCTCAGCAGAGGCATGGGCCAAACCCGGAGCCTTGGCAGACAACCCCGCAAATAAAAAATAAAAAATGTATCTGATCCGTCAGGTAGACGATGAAGGCTGATGCCGCGACCTGACCCGGAGGCCGGGGCCTTGGCCCGACCCAGGCTGACACCTGACCTGAAGGCCAAGTCCCAATGCCAGGACCCGACCCAGAGGCCAGGTCTCGATGCGGGGGGCCTCAGCCCGGACACGGGCTCGTTGCCACGACTTGACCCAGAGGCCCAATTAACTTTGGCACATTCACCCGAGCAGATGGCGCCATTTTGCTGTATAGCAATGTGTATGGGTATGGGTCAGTTTCCGACCCTGGTGTCGGGACCTGGCCTCTGAGCAGGGTTGCGATATCGAGCCTGGTCTGTGCTGAGACCCTGGCGTCGTGACCTGGCTATTGGGTTGGGCCACGGCCTCGAGCCTTGATCCGGGCCTAAGCCTAGGCATCGAGACTATCTCTTGATTGGGTTGCATCGTTGGACCTTGGTTTTGGTGTCAGGACCCGGCCTCCAGCCTTAAGTAAGCTGAGGCGTTCTCCAAGTCCGAGGCTTCAGCTTAGTCCGAGCTGGCAGATCCCCACCGGACTGGGTAAGTGGGGGCCAGGGGGATCCTGGCATCGGCATTTTTCTGGGAGGGTGGAAGGGAGGCCTAGTTTTCATTTTTTGGCCATTTTTATTTATTTTTTTTTTTTTAATTACTTGATCAGTTTTTTTCACACGAATGAAATGACTCAAGCAATCTATGAACTGAAATTCGTGGGAAAAAACCTCCCGAAGATTTTCCCTATTACATATTTCAAATTATTTCTCCAGTCTTTTTCCAAAATCAGCAGCTTCTCTCACTGTTCACTATCCATGAGAAAAAGCAGCCAATCTCCAGAGCAAGGAGAAACCGACCTTACTGTAAAAAAACTACTCATCAAAACGTATCCCTAAAAATCTTCACTCTTTGCTGTTTACTGTACGCGAAGGAGAGAATCAGAAACCCAGTCCTTCAAGAGCAGGGGTTTGCCTGTCTGTTAGGATCTTGATCACAGGATGTCAAAGGCAGAAATCCAGCTGTAACTCTACAAAACCTTCACTCCCCTGTGTAGCAGCAAAGACCCCTCCTGGATCATTCTGCTAGGGATGTAGAAAGACCTCCTCACTTGGTCAGTCCAGCAGGGGAGGAGAAAGACCACCTGTTGATCAATCCCTCTTGTAGAAGACGACGGGGATGAAAGCAAGGGGAGGACCCCTAAGAATGCTGGAAAACAGGGCCAAAACAGTAGCTGGGGCTGCATGGATATCCTGAAAACCAGGCCTGTTTGCGACCCTCAAGGACTGGTGTTAGCCACTCCTGGATCTAGGCAAACATATAGCAGGCCTGAATTTAGAGGCCTCAATTTTAGGCTTCTAAATTTATATCAATTTTCCGCTGAAACCTTGACCTCCTAAGTTATCCTAAGGCACCTAAGTTAGGTGCATAAATTTAGGTGCCTAGCTTATTCTGAATGCCGGCCTCTAAGATTTCATTATTACAAGTGGAAGCAGGACTGCCTTCACCCAGGCAAAACACTGGCTTACATTAAGAAATTGGCAAAGTGAACAGGTCTTTCCCCACCGAGAAAGCTTTTCCCCCACGCCTTCCCTCCTGTGCAGAGAAGCTGAGCGGTGCCGGGAGCAGTGTCTGACTCCCTCTGGGTGCTTCCCGGCGGGCGGTTTCCACCTGTACGATGCTGTGGGAGGTCTTCGCAGTCCTCACTGGGGCCCACATTTCCAAAGGAAAAGTCCATGAAAGGGTTTCCCTTTGGAAAAAAAAAGCTTGCAGTCGTGCGGTACTCTGGCCCTCACGCTCCGCAGGGGAAACACTTAACGATGCAGATGAAACCTGCAATGCTGAAATAATAGTGAGGCTATCTTTGTTTATTTTGTTCTGTTTTTTGTTGTATATATTTTTTTCTTTTCTCATCCAGTTTTCAAATTAGTGTGGTGTCCAGCACTCTTCAGGAAAATGTGGCCGTGTTTGCAAAAGGGATAGAGAGAGGAAGGAAGGAAGTGGGGGAGAGGTTACGTGTGGCACCCCCACCACGGGTCGCCCGCTGGATGTCACTAGGTCCCTGTCTAAAACTTTAATATCATGAGCCTTGCATCCGCCCTCAGTCCCTCCCACCTGGAGGTTTAGCCCGGCCATTTTATACCTCCGTGGGATCAGTCTGAGGAAGCTTTGGAACAGAGAGGATGTTTTTCCCTCTGTGAGGCCTCCCAGGTTCCCCCAGAAGGAGTCTCAGTTAGAAGTGATATCTCACCGTGCTCTCCCTGCCAGGGGGTCCTTCTTTCACTCATTTACAGAGAGAGACAGAGAGATTTTTACGCCAGATACACTCCCGGAGGCAAGAGGGGACTGAAGACCTGTGAGTCCGCTCTAAACCCTAGGTGGACGAGCAGCAGTGACAGATCCTGCCGAGAGAGACAGGGGTGGCTGAAGGTTTATCCAGTTTTCCCTTAGAAGTGTTTTTCAACCTGACCTGTGTGGGGAGATTTTTGGATCCCCCCTCCCCACGGGGATTGCAGTGCTGAGGTATAGCCTGATCCATTCTCCCCAAGAGAAGGCCCCAGAAATATCAACTAATTAAGGATGGAAGAACCAGATTGGGCGACCCCAGTCGGATCTCCACGCATGGGACCAGGACGGGCTGGGTGTCCGGGAAGGCGATGGAGTAAGGTAGGACTGTGCTGTGAAGTTGGGGGACCCCTTCAATGGGATTCCCGGTGAGCCGCTGGGTGAGCTCTGCGCAGTAAACATCACCATGGGAACTCTATCCAGACTCCTGAAATAAAAGGTCACCTACCTACAGAGAAATACACGTATGTACCCGCAGTCAGATGTAACTTCAATACTATCGACCAACGGACTTTAATTTATTTATTATCAAATCAGCAAACTTTACTTTAACGCCCAAAGCCTGGTCCTGTCTGATTTGTCCCAGCTTCTCACCCCATGGGATGCACCTGCAGTCTACACCATCGTCCGGGCCATAAGCGAGAGCCTCCCCCCCATAAAATGAATGCCCCCCCCCCCACCCCCAGGATTAAGAGTTGGGCATGGGATGTAAGTTGCTAGCCGGAGCAGCCCCGAAGAAAATACATATGTTGGTGTGCCCTTGGGATTAAAAACCCCGTTTAAGGGTTACAGAAGGAAGTGGGAGAAAGTTATGGGAAGAGAAGGGGAGAGAGCGAGAGTGGGGGATAGAGGGAGGGAGGGAAATGGAAGAAGGGAGACTGAGGTAGGGAGAGAGAGAGAGGGAGGGAGCTTGAAAGAGAAGGGCATAAGATAATGGAAGGAGAGGCAAAGGGGGAGAGAAACAGAGGCGATGGTGAGAAGAGTGGAGGGAGGGACGCTGGGCCGTCACTTAGCTGTCTTCCTCAGTAAGAGCTCCCGGCTTTGTAATGCAGTTAAATACAATAAATTAGACCACTTAAACCTGCAGCAGTTTCTGCTCTCCTGTTTATGGCATGTGTTGGCCTTGCGGTTATTAAATATATTAGCTTCCGAGTGGAAAAAAAAAAATCCCAAGTTCTGCAGGAACTCCAGCGTAATTTAGTTATGCGCAATACAGGGAGAGTCATTAAAATGATTTAATGACCAGTCAAAACGGTCTGGCGGCCTAGGGCTTGCTTTCGGGTGGAGAGTACTTCACTTGAGATGTGAATAAGTGTTAAACGGCTCCACCTGGGAATCGCCTTGCAAGCACGTGAGATGTTTTATGGAAAATAAGTTGCAGTGAAAATAATCTTCCATCCTGGGGACGTTGCCTTTCGTTTCTGGAAGGTTTAGTTCTTTGGATCCTTCAAAATGATGTAACGCCTTCCCATCCTAGCCGACTGAAAACCAAGCTTGCTCGGGTTAATAACGCTGCTCTTCTCTGCTTACCTCCGGGCTCCTGCGTCTTCCCGGGTCTCGAAACTTTCTGCAAATAGCAGACCAGCAGGCAACGTCAGCCGATCCGATCTATCATTAAAGGAACACTACGGGGACCGCGGGGTGGGGAGGGATCGAGGAGGCCATGGTCACCCCCAAATTAGCCATGGCTGCCCTTCCCATGGCCCCCTCCCCTCCCCCGCTCACCATGAGGGAGTCAGTGCGTCTGAGGCAGGTGGAAGCGGGGGGGGGGGGGGGGGGGGGGGGGGGGGGATAGGGGTCGAAGCACAGGGAGGGCAACGTGAGATCCTAGCCCCATAGCAAGAAGAGGCTAGGACCAGCCTGGAAGAGTGGGAGTGGGTAAACCTGTTTTTTTTTTTAATCCAGGGCCACATCAGTGGCTCTCACGTGCAGCGGGAGTTGGTGGGTGGGGGAGGGGTGGGACTCCCACTGGAAAAGGAAGTAAAAAGAGACATTAAACATAGACACAGCTTTCGGATATTTTCTGCAGCCTTTACTTCAATACATTAAATACTGTCTATTATAAAATTTAGCAGCCTGCTGTTTGCTGCCATCTTATTACGGCAATTTCTGCAAATGTTGCTAAACCTCAATTGTTTTTTTTTTTTTTTTGTTTTGGTTTTATTTAAATTGCCTGGTGCTTTGTAATGCTTAAAGAAAAAATAACCCACATTTTGCTCAGAGGCAATTTAAAAAAAAAAAAGGTCCCTTGCTTAACACACAGACCCCACCCAAGAACCGACTTCTCTCCCTTTGCAGACTGCCAGGTTGCAGATTAAAAGAAAATAGTACCGTTTAGTTTTTTGACAAGCTTTGCACTATTTCTGGGTGGTTTTATTACGTAGCTTAGTAGCATAATATAAACAAAGAAAATTAGGCCCTTTAATGAAACCATTATTCTCAAAAGAAGGATGCACAATAAAAATATTCTAACATCCAAGCTAAAAAAAACATATGCAGAGGTAGTGTTTTTTTTTTTTCTTTTGCTGGCTGCTTGACTGCATCAGCGGGGAGGGCCTCAGGCTGGCCAGATCGATAGCAGGGATGACCCCGGGATGGACTTTTCGGCACCGAGGTTCTCAGTCTGCTTGGCTGGATGGCGGCGAGGGTCTCTGGCTGGTCAGGTCGGCAGCAGAAGCTGAGCGATGAGAGCAGTAAAACAAAAGCACCCTTGAGGCAACATGTCCACTTCTGAGGCACTGAGGCGCACTCCAGGCCTTTCATGATGACAGTTGCCAGGTTATCCGCAGATCCAGGGTCTTGGTGGACCAGCAATGCTATTCATTTAACTAAAATATTGTAAATGTGGAACGGGCCTGAAAAGTTTTTTTTTATGAAACTAGAGGCTAGTCTGAGCTTCCCAGATCTCCTAAATTCATTGAATAACTTCACCTCGCCCTGCTAACTTCTGGAAAGGCCTTTGCCTTATTTCTGAACTGCAAATAACATTTCCGGGATCGTAACCCATCAGGCAGGCTATTCCATAACTGAGGCCCAATTATAGAAAACATTCTATTCTTTCTGTGGTGATCGCAGCCAATGGCTGTCGCCAAGACCTGATCCAAAGGCCGGGTCCCGATGCTGCAACCCAGAGGCTGGGTCCTGATGCTGCAACCCAGAGGCTGGGTCCTGATGCCAGGCCTCGGCTTAGACCAGGACCCAGACTGATGCAGCGACCCAACCTGGAGGCCAGGGGCTTCGGCCTAGGCTGGGACCGGGACCCAGGCCCATCACCGCAACCCAGCATGGAGACTGGATCCTGACATCGGGGCCTAGGCCTAGGCTGGGTCCTGGACCCAGGCTTGATGCAGCAACCGGGCCATACATCTGGGTCCCAGCATCTGGCCCTCAGCCCAGGGTCAATCCCAGGCCTCAGAGCCTCTTCTTCATCCTCTTCGTTTTTCGGCATTTGCAAGCCAAATGATGCTGTCCACTGGGGTCGTGTCAGAGTTAATTAACTCTGGTGCATTCACCCCAGCAGACGGCGCCATTTTGATGTATGGTAAATGTGTATGGCATTGCCGTACATCAAAATGGTGACATGTGGGTGAATGCCCTGGCATCAGGCCTGGGTCTAGTTTGAGGCTCTGGCGTCGGGACCCAGTCTCTGAGTCAGGCTGAAGCCTCGGCCTTGAGTAGGCCGAGGTCGCAGAAACCTACTGTGCCCTCAGCCTATGCCGTTTTGGGGTTGTTTTTTTTTTTTAATTTGTTTGATTGTTTTTTTCTCATGAATGAAAATGAATCAAACAATCCAAGAACCGAAATTTGTGGAAAAAAAACTTTCCCATAAACAAACCGCAAATGAAAACTTATTTTTTAATTCTGCACATCCTTGCTTAACAAAGGGGAAACATGCTGCTTTGTCTTTAGGCCCCCTACTACACGTGCCGCTGAGTTTTGAATAATTTGAAGGCGCCTCAACTGATGTTGTTCCAGAAGTCCCGTGTAAACAGCGTTCGCATAAATCTACCTTCAATGTCACAAGGGTCTGGGCCTCTACGATAGGAACCTATTGCAAGGTACAAGGATAAATAGCTCTGAAAAATCAACCTCCTCCATTCTTTATAATTCCAGTCCACCAAAAGCTCAATGAGATGATGCCAATAAAATGAATTTAAGGAAAATATATCGTTTCAAAGCATAAATTCTTATTGCGGTAGGACTTTTACTTCAGCAAATCAATTCTCTGCTCTCATGCTTTAATATCTGCTATTTTCTTTCATATTCCTATTTTAACATTTTTTCCCCATTTATTTTAAAATGTACCAATTCATAACAAATGCATTGCTTTTGAATAATCCTTGAATAAAACAATACTCCCGTGTCAACTGTCATTTTCCTCTGCTCATCTAGAATAACAGAACAGTCAAATTCCTTGAAATCCTGCTCAACTCAGATTTTGCCTCGTATCGCATTCTGTTCCTCAGCACCTCAGATATGGGGTTCATGAAAGCCATTGCCCCGATATTTAGGTGAGAAGTGAAAATAAAAACAGTCTGGCGCTGCATTTGTTTTTGTTTTTTTTTCACATAAGGAAGGTCTATGGACCAAATTTACAACAGAGCTTCTGATGGAAAAATAAAAGCATTCACCTCCCCCACAATGGGTTCCTCACTGGAAAAGGCTCATCACGATAATTTCAATAACTCCTTTCTTGTCTCTCTAGCACCTTCCTAGGTTGAGTTTTGGCTATCTAAAGTTTTTATCGTCGATGGGAAAAGGACAAACAAATATGGCTGCCTTTATGTATATACAGGAACTGACAGTGCTGGCTGATGATGTCAGATGCAGATGATGTCTAATGTCAACATCAAACGGCGTCTCGTCTGCAGATGACTCCAGAACCTCCCCTGCTGCATCTGCTCCTAAAATTAGACATCAGGCCATCACCACCACAAAGAAATGCCATGGGTTGTTTGTTTTTTTTCCACCATGGGAGGCGAAACAAACCTTCACAGAGCCTCAAAGTCCAGAAACTCTCCTTCCCTCGATATCAGAAATAATTTTCAGGCCGATATGCCCACATAGCAGAAAATATGGCTGATCCAAGGGTGACGTGGTCAGCCTCCCTGCTCTTCCCAGTGCTATGGGAGGGAGAAAGGAACTTCATTACGGGAACACACCTCTAACTGGGATAAGTTTAAATAATTAAAGTACATTTTGCCCTTGTCTAAATTTTGAGGCTGTAGGTATACCTTTAATAATACCTAACCCCTACTGCTTAACCTCTACCATTATTCACTCTGGATTGATGGTTCTGCAATACAGGATATTACTTGACTATTCCTTTAAGTGAGAGCGATAACCTATTGAGGGATCATAGCCCTGATATATGTCTTAGTTTTTGAGAGTGAAAAGAGAGATTTGTGTGGTGATAGAAGGGAAGTGAGAGTCTAAAGAAGAGTCCAAGGGGGCAGGACCCAAGCCTAGGCTGTGCGGAACAGCCCTTAGGGCCTTCTGCTTTTTGAGTCCAGAAGGGCCTCTCCTTTTACCATGGATACTGGTGTACCTAAAAGCTGCTCCTAGACACTCCCTTATCAAGCACCCTCAGAGGAACCATGGACCCCCAACATTATGCCGAGAAATATCTCGCCCGAGAGACTCCTGTGCCGATGAACTCAGGGCTACAGCTGAGTAATACTTGGCTTTATCATGAGTTCAAGCTGAAGGTTTTCTTTTCTTTGCTTTGACAAGTAGAGAAGCTGGACCTCTAATGGCTGCTTTGCTATCTAGGTTTTGAATTTGTTTACCCAACCTAGTCTGTTAAAATTTTGCAGTTGGATCCCTGCGATTCATCTGCTGGTACCCTCCAGAAGATAAAATAAAGTTACGTTTAACTTCTGGGGGTGGCGGCCTGGCGGGGCAGCAGTAAACTCCAAGACTTTGGTTTTGAACAAAGAAGCGTGCTGAAGAAGGATTGCTGGAGTTCCACTTTGGGGAAGCAGTTAGAAGGTCATAGAGTGGGAAAGGTGTTTATTTTTCTTTTCCCTGCTCTGCAAGAAATTACCATTCCCTCTGATATGTCATTGATATCTTGTGTTATGTCAGATTTCTAAAGCTCCTTCCTTAGACAAAGTTCAACCCAAAGCCCGTCCAAGCCAACATCTTACTCAGCCACAGATTTGATGCCAGGACAGAACCCCCTCCCCACCCCCTACCCCCATAGTGTTAAGACTCTTGTTTTATATGCCTTTAAAAACAAATCCACTTGAGGAGAAATTTTAATCTGCTGAATGTGGATTGGATTATTCCTTCTGCAGAATCTGTAAGAAGTAGAGAGAGAGTGGTTGCCCTTCAAGGAGCTTTGCTTGACAAATGGAGATGGCACCTATGAAGGGAAGGAGCGATACTTTACCTGGTATTTGGAAATGGAGACAATTTCTCTAATGTTCAGGTAGGTGTCTGTCCGACCAGTGATCATCAGATGGTATGGTTTGACATAATGGCTGAGGTGGAGAAAATTCATATGAAAATGGGTGTCACAGTTTTGCCTGCCGTGCAGCCTCACCGTGCCCTGATCTTGTGCTGTGACACCTCCCCACCAGCAGAGGCCTCCAATGAGCTTCAGCCTCCACTGGCCACCTGACTGAGCCTGTAGTGCAGCCTCTTCACCAAGTGTCCTCAGCGAGCTTTATCTCCAGCCTTGCCAAGCTCCGCCATGCTGCCTGCACCACACGCAAGCTCCAGCCCCAGCCCCATTTCATGCTACCTTGCCAGATCCTAGACGCCTTTTCTGACATCACCCTTGGCTCTCTGACTTGGCCTTTCTTACCTTGCTTTATGCCTTGTGGCCTTCTTGCTCCTTGCTCTTTGCCTTGTGGCCTATCTAAGCCTGCCTTGCTTTGTGGCCTCCAAGCCTTCTGCCTCCTTGAACCTTGCTTTGTGGCCTATCTAGGCCTTACCTTGCCTTATGGCCTCCAGGCCTGCCATTACCCTAGGCCTTGCTCTGTGACCTAGTCAGGCCTTACCTTGCTTAGTGGCCTTTGGGCCTTCAGCCTTGCTGCCTTTAGGCTTTTCTGTTCTCTATTTTGTGTTGTCCTTGTCTTCTCCTACCATTGTCTGGCTTGTCTAAGTCCTGCTCTAGTCTGCCTTGTTTAGTCCTGTCCTTGTCTGGTCTTGTCATGCCCTGCCCTCCAATCCCCAGTGTCCAGTCCCCAGCTCCCTGTCTGTTCCAGTTTCCTGTCCACAACTTCCTGTTTGTTCCAGTATCCAGTCCACAGCTCCTTGCCTGTATCAGTATCCAGTCCTCAAGTCATTGCCTGTTCCAGTCTGTCTTTGCCCAAACCTCCAGCCTGTGTCTGCCCTGCCTTGACCAGGTTATCCAGCCTGTCCAGCTAAGTCCTACTGGCCCCTAGAACCTGTGGGGAAGGGGGCTGGCTAGGCAGAAGACAAACCCAGCTCCTGCCCTGTAGTCCTGCCCTGCTCCTGAGAGGGTGTTTCCTGACCCCTGCCCTCATGACAATGGGGAAGTACCTTTAAGAGAAGAGATGCTGGAAGGCTGGGAGAATTTAGTGGTAAACTAAAAGGAGCTTTAATAATGCAACTAATTTTTATGTAAGAAAAGTTAAAGTAAGAGGAAAAAGAAACCAATATGGTTGTCCAAAGTGGTGGCTGAAAAAAAAATAAAGGCCCAAAGATCAACATTCAAAAACAGAAAGAACACTGGGAATGAGATGAGGAAAGAAATCAGGATGGCAAAACCTCAGGGGGAAGGATGAACTGCTAAAGAGGCAAAGCGGGGTGACAAAATATTTTTCACAAATGACAGAAAAAGGGAGGAAGGCCAGAGGAACGAAAAGTCTGAAAGCGGAGATGTGAGGAGAGAGATGAGGAAAGAAACAGAAATATTAAACCCATACTTTAGTTCGCTGGTCACTAAAAAAGACTATGGAGGAGGAGACTATGGATGAAAGAGGAGTCGGCAAGACTATGGATGAATGAGGAGCAAACACAACTCCATTTGCAGAGGAGCGTGTTTGGGTGGAGCTGGCAAAACAGAAAGTAGAAAAGGCTTTGGGGCAGGATGAGGTCCATCCCAGGATACCGAAGGAGCTTGCAAAGGCACGGGCGGGCCCGCTGCATGGACCTGTTCAATAGATCCTCGGAGGAAGCAGTGGTGCTGCTGCAAGGCTGCAGGAGGATGCTTGTGGTCCCGCTTCACAAAAGCGAGAGCAGAGAGGGACTGGAAATTGGAGGCTGGTTAGGCTGACCTTGGTGGTGAGGAAATCGCTGAAGGAAAGTGAACAATCCAGCGGGTGGCCGGATCTGCGGCAGCATGGTTTTACCAGAGGAAGGCGTTGCCAAACGAATCTGGTTGAAGCTTTTGATTGACTAGAGAATTAGATCAAAGGCGGGCGGTTGACGTGGTTTACTTACATTTCAGCAAAACGTTCCAAGCAGTCGCGCAGAGGAGGCTCGTGGATAAAAGGAGCATCCTGGGAGTGGCTCCCCAGGTGGTGCAGTGGATTACTAATTGGCTAACAGTCAGCAGTGGGGGCCGTAGTAAATGGATTCCCTCTGAGGAGAATAGGCCGATTAGCGGAGTGCCTCATGGGCTGCTGGTTTTTGGGCTGGTTGTGTTCAGTATCCTTTTTTTTGGCAATATTGCAGAGGGGTTAGAAGCCACAAGTCTGTCTTTTTTGCGGATGGCACTAAGGTCTGCGACAGAGTGGACACCCCTGAAGGAGTGGAGCGCATAAGAGGCGATCTAAAAAAAAAAACCACTCGAGGTGTGGTCGGAATTTTGGCAGCTGGGATTTAATGCCAAGAAGGGCAGAGTCTTGCATTTTGAGGTGCAGAAATCTAAAGGAGCTGCTCACGATAGGAGGAGAAAGTCTGATGTGCATGGATGGGGGAGGGGGGGGGGGGGGGGGAGAGACCTCAGGTTGTTAGTGGGTGATGATCTGAATGTAGTGAAGCAAGGTGACTAGATGGTCATTAGGGCCAGGGGGATGCTGGGCTGCATAAAGCAGGGCCTAACCAGCATGAATGAGAAGACAACACCCCTAGAGGGATCATTTTTAAGGTCTCACCTGTACAGTTGTAGATCAAAAAAACGATAGAGATACGTTAAGAGCAATCCAGAGACAGGCGACCAAAATGGTGTGGGATCTGCACTGAAAGACATGTGAGATGAGACTTGAGGACCTAAATATATATTCTTTAGAAGAGAGGAGAGATGGGGCTGAGGAAATTTTAAATACCTGAAAGGTATTAATAATGGACAAGAATTCAACCTTGTCCAATGGAAAGGAAGCTGTAGGACTAGGGGTCATGATATGAAGACTCAGGAACCATGTCAGGAAATGCTTTTTCACAGAAAAGGAAGGCAGATGCTTAAAATGCCCTCCTGGAAGAGCTGGTGAGGACAAAAAAGGTAACAAGAATTCCAAAGGGCATGGGATAAACAGAGAGGAAGGAAATGAAGAACTGAGATCACTGGCGTTAATTTCTATAGAGGGGTAACCTGCCTAGAGCAGCAGGCACAATGCTGAACGTCTTACTGGGCCTTCTGAATGGACCTTTAATATCAGGTGAATTTTAAAAGGAGTTACCCATGTAAATATAACATAACATCATAGCAATTTTCAAAAGCCACAGCACGGGTAAATCCTATGGACAATTCAATGGCGTACATTGAAGCAATTTTCAAAAGCCCACTTACACGGGTAAAGTGCATTTGCACATGTAAAACCCACTTTTAAGCATGTATAGGATTTTGAAAATCAGACCCAAAGCTCCTAAGTTCCTATGCTTCACTCTCAGCTTGTTCTTCAAGAGTTTGAAGGGATGATGACAGAAGAGGGTACATCTTGGTTCCTCTCTTCTTTCCCCAGATGGCGTTGGAGGCAGGGGATTCCTCTTTTCTCTTCCTTCTCTTCTTCTTGTGGCTGCTGGCACGGTAAATTTTCCATTCTTTCAATGTGCGGAGGTAGCATTAAGGGAGCTAGAGCTGTAGGTGGTGGAAGGATACTTCTGTTGGTTGAACATATTCTGACACAGGTTTAGCTAAAGAAACAAATTGAATGTGCAGACCGAAATATGTTTTGAAAAAAAAAAAAAAAATTAAGCCCACAAGTTCTTCATAAGGTCTACATATGGCAAAATGATTTGTCCTATGAGTGCTCCTTGGACCAGTGGTCCCCATCCCTGTCCTGGGGGCCCACCAGCCAGTCGGGTTTTCAGGATATCCACAATGAATATGCATGAGAGAAAATTTGCATGCAAAACCCGACTGGCTGGTGGGCCCCCAGGACAGGGTTGGGGACCACTGCCTTAGGCAAGCCTTCCTAGACCCAGTATTTTAGAAAAAAAACTTCCAGTTGGAGGAGATGTCAGAAGTGCCCATTGAAAAAGGCAATTTGCTTAGTGAGTTTGCAGCCTGTGATATGTTTGCAGTTCAGGTTCTCTGTCCTTCTTTGTCCTAAAGCTTGTTTCCATGTAAACCTCCGCCTATTCCCTGCAGTGGCTTTACTCTGTATTTCCAGTCATTTTTCCTAATGAAAGTATCTAGCCGAACTAATCAAAACATAGCCTTAATTAATCAGTGTTTGGCAGTCTATAACTCTGAGCTACACTCTAAATTACTTGTGACAACTTTCTTAATGTAAAACCAAAATATCTGCAGGGAGTCCCAGGCCTGTATCAGCTGGCTGGATAGCATAGCTTCAATTTACTTAATATATTTTAATAAAGTGGCAATAAGCCATTTTCTCCAAGGTGCCAATGGAGCATTTTCCTGTTAGGAAATGACATTAGATTATTTATAACTTTATATACGGCGAAGCCATTATAGTGAAGATACGCCTCACAGACCACTGTGACTGCAGAAAGGAGATTGAGGAACGCAGATTAAGAAATGTAGGTCAGCAGCCAGGTCATGAGTAACTTCTATTATGTAATTGCATTTATGGAGTGCCGATGTGGTAGGTCTACCCAAGATTGCACACAAGTGAAACGTCTGCAAAACCCAGGGCAGAGAGTAGAAGGGAGAAGAGTTTATATTAGCGGAGGTAGGTAGGATTTTGTGATACCCAGATAGAATATTTTTAATGATACTTTGTATATAATTGGCCTCCAGCCCCATTTACTTTCCGTATTTGGTTATCTTGAAAGCCAGACCTGTGTTTGGCTCTCAGTAGCCGAAACCGCCTAACCTCTTGTTAGGATTTGTAGGTATGTGGGCCCTGGCCCGAGGTGAGAGATGGTACGCCCCCAGGGAGGAGCCCTGTGAAGCCTCACCGTCGGGAGGCGAGGTCTCAGCAGACGTCAGACACAGCTTGTGGAATAGAGTCTTTATTAGACAAAATAGAGAAGCACTGCCCCATGGAGCGAGGAGTGCAAGAGAAAGTCACAAAGTCTGTGCAGTGGGGTATACCCATGGGGGATTCCTCTGTAGTTGAAGACAGGCAATGGTCCGCAGAGCGGGGTACACCGATGAGGCTCCTCAGTAGAGATGATATGGTAATGGTCCACAGTGCGGGGTACACCGATGAGGGTTCCTCACTAGAGATAGTGTGGAACCCTATCCATAGTGGTCCGTAGAGCGGAAGTATTCACAGTAGCGAAGTTTCCAGGAGAAGCACCGGGAAAATGGGGCACGCAGTAGTCCAAGTAAAAGGCCCCTCCGAGGAGTGGATAGCCAGAAACGAGGGAGGGCCCCCAAGGAGCGGGTACCCAGAGCGTCTCACGCCAAAGGAGCAGGAACTGGAACGGGAAGTCCGTAGTGAGCGAAGCGGATTCAGCAATGAGGGAACTCATTGCCAAGTCGTAGGTAGGCAGGGCCAGCCGACTTAAATGTCCTGGAAGGATGACGTCATCCAGAGGGGACGCCCCCGAGGTTCCCGCCATGACGTGCTTAAGACTGGCCCGTGCACACGCGCGCGTGCCTAAAGGATTCCAAGGGCAAGATGGCGGTCGGCAGCGTCCGCGGCGTCCAGGGAGGCCCAGGAATGGTAGGCAGGCCGATGATAGCTGGCAGAGGCCGCAAGTCTTCCCAACGGAGTCAATGCTGTAAAGAAGGAGGTGAGCAACAGTGGTCGCAGCCGTCTGCGACCAACGGGCGTAACACCTTTAGCACACATGAATCAGTGCATGCTACAAGAGCAGCTCTCGAACTTGGCTCTCGAGTCCCTCAACCAGTTTGGTCCTCAGAAACTCCAACATGAATATTCATTTGCTATATTTGCATAGATGTATGCCACAAACAGGGCACATTGGTGTATTATTGGGAAACTGGGAAACTAGAAGACTGTTTGGGGAGGGGCCTAGAGACTAGATTTGAGAATCACTAAGCAACAACACAGTGGGCAATATGGAGATTTCCGAAAACATGCACCACCAAAGCATGTCAAAAATATATAACAGTCAGGGCCAGTGCTTCCTGTGAACAGGTAAAAAAAAAAAAATTACATTATTAAATAAACGTTAACTGGGCTGCAGTGCCGAGCCAGGGCTAGGCAGGTCAGTAGCAGGATGCCCTTTTCCTTGGGTACTGTCTCTTCCCCAGTATCAGCTGTCTAAAGCAGAGAAGCAATGGAGCTGCTGCTGGTTTAGTTACTGTAGCAGCCCAGCAACGATGATGTCATAGCTTGGACTCTTAAAGGAGCCAGGTTATATCAGCACCGCAGGGGCAGGCACAAAAGTAAAATAAAGCTAAGACAGAGTAAAATAAAGGCAAGGTGGGAAAAGACAAGTAGCAGAGAGTACTTACCAAGCATCTGCAGCAGTGACAAACTACCACAGCCCCTCCATAACAAGCTACTGCAGCCCCCCCCCCTCCCTGGGAATGATAGATGCACATCGGAGTACAGAGCACAGCAGGGACAGCAGCAAGGGATTCTGGGATAGCCTCTGCTGCTCAGCTGTATGAGAGAGGGTCCTGGAGAGACAAATGAATCCCATTAAGCAAGTCCAGATAGCCCCCGGGAAAAATAGTTTAAAATGAATGTTTGGATCAGATTGAGTGTTGGGGGTAACCAGTGCTAGCCCCCATCACTTGTACAAGGCTGGTTGGGTGTGTTTATGTGGCCAGGGAAAGCCCCTGTGCTGGGACTCCAATCCAAGCAAGAATCCAGTTCAGGATTTCACTGTGATTTTCTTGCTGAGATTCAGGCGTGGCATTTGCCAAGTAATTAGAAATTCCAGGAGGTGTTCTCCAGATGAGAAAATGCAGTGAAGAGGCCAGTGGAAAGATATCCTATTTCCTGCAGTGCTTCAGCTGAATTAAGGTTACTGAAAGTTATTCTAGACTACGCCGAAAATCATCATTCCTGCTGGCTATTGTAAGCAGGGGGAAAAGGAAAGGTTTTTGTACTTGTAAATGATACTCCTGAGGACCCCTGGGTACTATTTTCTCTGACAATTATCAGAAGATGATGGGTACCCCAGATCTGAAAAAAGGGTCTGGCTACACATGCTTTGGCCAGAAAGAAAGTAGCATCTGAAAAAGAAGGTAGCAGCTGAAACAGGCTGGAGAAAGAAAGAAGCAGAGAAAAAAACAGCTGTAATAGGACAAGAGCAAAAGCATTGCTCCTGCCATTTCACAGGACCTGCTCCAAAAAGAAGATACTACAAAACAATAAAGGGTCGATTTTAAGAGGCATGCGTGTGCGGTTCCCGGCACACGCACAAGGACGCACCAGTTTTATAACATAAGAAAATATGCATGTTATGAAATCAGATGTCCACGTGCCACATGTGTGTCAGATTAATTTTAATATCCGTGTGCATATGTGAGCGACTCGTGACTCGTGTGCGCATGGGGGTACTTTTCAAATTACGTGTGGTGATGCGATTGGCCTTTTTTTCCAGTTCCCTCACAGTCTACTCCAATTAAGGAGCAGACTGGAAGGGAACTTCCTAACCCCCTACCTAATCTTTCTCCCCTTTCCCCCTTTCCATCCTGACCCCTAACCCTACCTAACTACCCTATTATTTTTTGTTCTGTAACTTACCTGCTCTGATGAGCAGAAGTAAGTTACGTGCGCTGGCCTGCTGCCGGCATGCACTTCCCTGGGACAGTGCCGAATGGCGTTGTCTGGGCCTGCCCCATGCCTCGCCCCTCCCCGCCCCTCCCCTGCCCCCGGCCCTGCACTTCGGCACATAACGGGAGTTATGCGCGTGGCCGGGTTATTACGAAAATGCGCACAGCGTGCGCAAGGCCAGGCTGCACGCATAACCCCTGTTATTTATTACATGCATGGCCCTTTTAAAATCGGGCAGTAAGTATATTTGGTTTATTGCTTATGCTGAGTACAGAAGATAAAAATCAGGCGTTATCTAATGGCATTTGCCCAGCTGAAGACGTGTTTATTCAAATTCAGCTTATTAAGGCAGGACTGTATAATCTTTATTGTTGAAGAATTTGAAAGTGAACATTTATTTGATATTATTTGTTCGGTTGAGAGATACCTTAGAGACTTAAACTTAACACTGGACAACAGCAGAATTTGATAATGCTTAGCAAAGGAAATCCAAGTTTACTGGAGAACCTCGAATGCTACCCTTATTTCACAGTTATTGTGCAAGGGAAGGAAGTTGCTGCAGACCCAAACATTGTGAATGCTACAGTCAGTGCAACTGCTTCTTATTCTCTCCACACACAGAGAACAGGGAAAAATTGCTTATCCTTTTATTTTCCCCTTTAGCTAGAAATACAGTGCCAATAAGCCTTCAGGACCACACTGAGTTAACCCTGCCTTTAAGTACACCTATGGAAGATTGTCGTGGAGCGTGTAGTGAGTCCCTCCCCATTTTATGTAATTAAAGCATAGGTAACACATTGAAGAAAGAAGATACAAAAATCACCGATCCAGCAGCTGCATCGATTGCAGGACCTGGAGGGAACCAAAATAACAGGATCAAGATACAGGAACCAGCTACAAAGAAACCAAGCTACAGACTTTGAGCTAAGTATATTTGTACCACAGCCTACAGTCTAGCTAGACCAACTCACAGGAAAGACACAGGCTCAAACAAACCTCTAGATTTATTAAAAAAAAAAAAAAAAAAAAGTGTTAACGCCCACGTTAATAAAAAGTAGTTTGTTTATGAAAATTTGAGAGAGAGAGAGAGAGAGAGAGAAGACAGTAATGAAGTATTTATATCTCTATAGGAGGGCCATCTAATAAGTCGAGGTTAGGTGTTGTGGTGGGTTAGGGTTTAGGAGCCAGTTTAGCATGTAGAGTGAGACATACGAATAGCACAGTACACCTCGGTGAAGATTTGATGTCATTTGGAGTGAGGAAAGTCTCAAAAAGATGAAATTTCTACTATGTTCTCTCACCCTAGCATGATGGCCTCTATAATCAGGTTACCATCAAGCTAGGCTGAGATAACATAGTTCAGAATTTCATCTTTCTGAGACTTTCCTCACTCCAAATGACATCAAATCTTCACCAAGGTGAACCCATGCTGTTTGTACGTCTCACTCTGCATGTCAAACTGGCCCCTAAACCACCAACAACACCTCACTTCGCCCTATTAGATTGCCCTCCTATAGAGATATAAATAGGTGCACACAGTGAGGCCCTCCCCAGAGGCTCTCGCTCTTTTTCTCTACTCCACTCCTCTCCTCTCCACTCCTCTCCTCCCTCCCCAAGCCCAGAAGTGGCCAAAATGCAATTCCAAAAATTTATTACAAATTGCATTATGGCCATTTCGGACATATTGCACAGCCTAACACCAGGAAAAAAAGGTGTAGTTATTTCCAGCGTTAAAACCGTGCGATAGCGTGCATTATGCTGTCGCACGGTGCGATATTTACCCTCATTTAACTAAATCCCGCCCACGAATAACAAGGTACAGGTACAATCTTAAAGTTTAAAGAAAAATATACTATCCTTTTTTGCTAGTGCCTGGCAGCAGGAACAGGGACACCTGCAAAAGGACAGTGAGTACAAAGCCTCACATTCTTGAACCTACTGTTCATAGTTTGGGTTAATTCTTAACACCTTAAAGTCCTTACAGAATACTTACCTGACAGTTTTATTCTTGAACAGACATTCATGACTGAAGGACAGTGAACATACTGCCATCTCAGGAATAATTGCATCTTTAGTGTATATAAAAACATCTTGTATATAAAAGAAATTTTCAGCATTGTTATCAACACTGTTTATGGCTCTTTGCATTTTATCGCTGCCCTTGCTAATAAATCCTGGTTACTATCCAGCAGAAGAAACCAATCATTTTCAGTACCCTTCCCCCCCCCCCCTTTCCTTCTTTTACCCCTGCTCTCCCTCCTTACCTGCGGGAGACGATATCGGGTGGGGTCCAGTCCCCTCGCTTGCAACACCCGTTTGGAGAGAGGGCTTCTGAGAGGGTCCCCTGCCAGCCCCATCGTAGTCTCTGCCTTATCTACCCTCGGGAGGGCCACATACAGGACGCCCCAGCTGAAGAGGCTTCCCCTGGCAGGGAGGTTTACATTCCGTTAGGAAAACGGGACAGTCGCCTAGAGCGCCAAGATGCTTGGGAGGGTGCGGCAAAATCCTGCCCGTGTGAAAGTCCAGAGGGGTGCTGTGCCAGAGCCAATGTCATCAAAGACAGGAATGCTGTAGTTTAAGTTGGGTGGGTGGGTGGTGGGGAGGGATGTGGGGGGCTGAATGACCAAAAGTTCACCTAGAGTGCCAAAAACTTGCCCTGGCCCTGATAACAGTACTGTTCTTACATTGTGCTTCTATCCAAAGTGCTTCCTAGTCGTACACTCCAGGCTGCTAAAGGAAAGCTGTAAGGTCCCATGAAACGGAGTACGATGGCAGGTAAAGACTGCATGGCTTATCAGGTCCGCCCAATTTATTTCCTAGTGCAGTGTCAAAGACACCAGTTTATCTCTGCCTTTCCCTTTGCTCCTTTACAGCTCAGGATTTTCTGTTACTCTCACGCTCTCTTGAATTCTGTCACTGTTTTTTGCTTCCAGCACCTCTGTTTTGTTTTGTTTATATTTATCTCATGCCCGTTCTCTGGCAGCTCAAGGCTCCTCTGGGAGGCTCTTCCATGGCCTCCCAGCTGAGCTACAAACCGTGGCAGAATTCAGGAGAGCCTGAGGTAAGCACAGAGTGTGCAAACCAGCTGGCCACAGACTCCCGTGGATTTCCCACCGAAACCTGTGCTTTTCAGTGCTCTCCACAATACTACATGACTTGTATTGCCCTAGTGGTGACTGGCATTCCTATTTTCTACTTCAGATTAGTAAAACAACTGAATGAAGGATTTGAACCTGGCAGGCCCAGGTTTCTGCAGATGTGTAGCACAGCTGCCTATCCGGAATTCAGCCTCTGTCTGAGGCAGACACTTTAGAGATGGAGGGGAGAGCTCTTATCTCTTGTCTGAGGCAAATTCAGAACTATTTGTAGACCATGCAATCTATGTTGGCAGGAGCTAAGAGTGATGCTTCTAGTGATATTTAGAAAGGTCACCTTGCGCTGCTGGTGTGAGAGAACCACGATGCAAAGCAGAAGACCTCAATTTGACATCACGGGTGCTGAATAATCCATTTTTTTAATTGAAAAAAAAAAAAAAAAGAAATTTGCTATCGTAAAGTTCACTGCTTTTCTACAGATATAGAAACATAACGGCAGAAAAAGACCATAGGGCCTATCTAGTCTGCCCATAATATACAATCCAGTCACTCTTCTGTCAAACGTATGTAAAAGAAGATTGGAGAATGGACCAGTCTACCGACATGACCGGTCAGCAGGCAGCAAGTGTTCTCTAATGTGTAATACATTGATTAAAGAAAGCATGCTCTTACCTCTCAGGCCCGCTCCCAGCCCACAAAACAGAATAAAGGAAGATGTGCTTGTCAGCGTCACACGCCACCAGGGAACAGCTGTCCTTATTGCTTAAGATTTCCTCCCTGCTATCAGTTTGCAAGGGCAAAAGACTGCGTTAGCTCTGCTTTCTAGAACGGAGAAACCGGTTTAACCTTTCCACAGTCACACCACGTTTATCAACATTTCATATCACACTTTACTGATCCAAAGACAGTGATGGATGGAAGAAAGTTGGCAGCAGTTTTTTAAACAAACTTTAAGCATTGCTGCCTCTCTGCTCAATTGTCTTCTTATTTTCGTTTCATGAAAACGATCTGGCGCATGCATAAACCCAAACGAAAGGAAAACACATTTGGTTGGGGTTTTTTTTGTGTCAGTTCAGATGGGAAACAAGCAAAATGAAATAACAGATGTAGGTTATTTCATTTAAAAATGACAGCACTTCCTTAGGCTCTGTACATGTGTGTGTGTCGCCATTGGGTTAGAATGAAAGAAAAGCCTCACCCATTTAATTAATATTCCTCCAACAGATTAAAGGTTGTTGTCTATTAACAGATGTTAATTCATTTTTGTGAAAAAGTCTTCATTCACAGCATTAACACATATAAAACTAATCAGAGTGTATTTTAGCTGCTTTGGGCTGGCACGGAAACACCCAGAATTCTTTCTCATATGGTTTTTGTTTTTTCTGGCCATCGTCAGAAACATTCTTCCTAAAATTAAATGTCATTTATCCGTGTATTTGTTTTCTTGGAAAACTGGATTGCAACCTTCTGATTTTAGTCATCAGCAATAAGAATAGTGCGATCATGTAGATGTGAAGCGTTATTTGATTGTTTTTTAAAAAGCTGGAAACGTTGCAATATAAAAAGGGCTTCCACGCTGCGCAGTGGAAGGAAGGAGGCAGTGTGTGTGTGTGTGTGTGAGAGGTCGCTTCTTACCCTACCAGCCTGTTTAATGCATAAAGCAAATCAGCTCTGACAGCAGCAGTAGAAAACACAGTGTTTGCATGCAGATCATGAGAAGATCAGCGCTCATTTCAGCATGACACTCGGCCCTTTCTGTAGATGCACCAAGAGCAGACATTGCCTTAAGGAAGGAGTCCCCATACTATGGCCTATAGGCTGAAAATGGCCAGCAGGTCTTGCTTTTTTCCAGCTATAGTTTTCATTCTTCGGGCCAGATATTGCCTGCAGAGGAAGGCCCCCCTCCCGCCCCCCCCCCCCCCCCCCCCCAAGTACAGTAGGCAGAGAAGCTGTCTGGCTATGCCAGGACCACTGGCAGAACCGCTGGCAGAGAGAAATGGGAGCTGCTGTGCCCAGATCCTGCAGTGCATCCTCCATGCCAGCAGGGGGTGCTATGCCATGGACTTATTGGGGAAAGGATATGCCAAGGCCCGAGTTATGCTGACCTGAATAACTGCAGAGATGTGAAAGGCTCAGGGCCTGGGCTTGGCAGCTGCACTGAAGAGGGGCCCAGGCCTGAATAAAGGCTGAGAGATGGGGGGAGGGAGGCCAGTAGCATAACGGAGGGAAGCCTGGGCTGGAGTCACCATGGGATGAGGAGGATGCTTGAGGGAAAAGGGGAGATGGAGGGAGTGTACACCTCCCCCATCTCTCCCTTCTCCATACCCTAGGAGGCAGAAATGTAAAGATATTATTACTACCTCTGTATTTTCTGCTATAACCCTGGGAGCCCTGCCTCTCCCTTCCCCAGCATTTCAAGTCAGTGAGAGGGCTGGGTAGATATCTACATCTATCCCTGCCTCCCTTCGCTCAGCAAACTCCAGCTTGCCCCCCCCTTCCTGCCCTCTCAGTGATTAGGAATTCCCCCCCCCCCCCCCCCCCCCCCGTGGCCCTTCTCTTCAAACATTGGGGGACTGCTGCTTTAAAGCATTCCTCTCCTCATAAATCTGCCCCTTTTGCCTCCAAACGGGCAATCAAGGCAGGGCCTTGGAGCACTTTCAATGCTTTAAAAGCTTTTTCACTGGTCTCTAAACCTGGCTTTGGCCCTCATCTTCTGCCATCAGGACATGTAGGGAAGGAGTGCTGCAACAGCTTGGTCCTTTCAGGTGGAATGGAAAAAAAAAATAACATTCTCTGACCTTGGATGCTTCACATTTGAAAAATTCCTAGCAAAAGATATTTGTTGATTTGGATAAATACAAATAGTTGTAGCCTGTGTTTCAAAAACACAGTGGAGAACCTTCCAGAGAAATTGAATAAATGCTTTTCATGTGGGGGTTTCCAATTGCATCTCGCTCATATAATACACTCATGCGTTATGCACTCATGGCACATACTACATAACAATACGGATGAATCGCATTATCCCTTTTCAAATTTGCAAAGTCACCTTCCTGACATCACCAGCATATGCACTGGGGGGCAGAGGAAGTGCTCACGGCATGTCAGCTTGAATTAAGGGCAGGGAAGCTAATAAAGCTTGCCCACAGTTCAGCACGCCGCCCCGTTTCAATAAGCTTCAGAACAGTTACAGAGCCAGCCTGCTTAGGAATCCAATCTTGTATTCATCGCGCAAATAAGCGCATTCATATTTATAAAGAAATGCATACATTTGCACTGCAGTTAGGGAAGTAGCTCGTATAAGCTGAGGTCAGGAATTAAAAGTGTCCCAAGCATACTGCTCACTTTGGCAGAAGTCTGCGGCAGAAGGCCTGCTGTCAGCTTTGCAGTGAAAGAACGTTTTCAGGAGCGGGGACATATGCTTACTGTAGTGCTCTTCCGAGCCAGCAAATGGGCTCGGGTGTTAACAGCCAGGGCGAGAGGGGACAGCGCCCTGGTTAAAGGTTTTAGTCAGGGAGGTTGTTCTAAGATTCTTTTGTTATTACTTTTTATTTTTATTTTGGATTTAATTGTATGGTGCTGATTGTTATATAGGTTGATATGATATCTCCATGACATGGTTGAGGTTAGGAGGAGGTTGGGTGGTGGTTATCCGGTGTTAGGTGGTTCAGAGGGTGGCCGTGTTTTCTCCTCTGTATGATTGGTTTTCTTCAAGATATTGCAAACTGCTCTGCTTGTTAATGTTGGGTGGTATATCAAATGTTTTGAAACTTAAACCTAGTTACAAGTGCACAACAAAGCCATAGCACTACAATATTTATCTCACAATTTCTTCACAACACTATATCCAAGAATTCATTTTCTTTTATGTCAATTAAGCAGAATGCCACCTGATGAGGTGCCAGGAAATTTGGCTACCACATCTGTCACCTGAAGGTCTCTATGTGGTATGAAGGAGTGATGTGAATTATATATGTGTGCATTAGCTTGTGTGATTGAGAAGTTACTGTATGTAGAAGCGCTGAGTAGTGCTATATTTTAAGCATGAATGAGTCCTGTTTGCCAGTGTAGCAATGCAGTATGTCAGTATTACAGAAATATTGCAATATCCTCACAATCCCAATGAGCTACAGTTCCTTGGATGCATAGTGGATGTTATAGTAAACAAAAGTTGTATGTATGGATAAAGTGTACTTGCATGTGGAAAGTACGTAGCATGCGAGAGTGAGATGGCACTGAAAGTGTGAAAGAGAAAAAAATACAAAGCCTTGAAGGCAAGTAAAACTCTACTTAAGAGTAGGCTATAAAAGACGATGCGCATATTTTATTTATTTATTTATTTATTTATTTATTTATTTAATTAATTAACATTTTTATATACCGACAGTCGTTGGGAACATCCTATCGGTTTACAGGCTTTTCCAAGGAATAATAACTTGAGAAATGGAGTTTAAGGCAAGGGGGTAAGAAAGGGAGGAGAAGGGGGGGGGGGGGGTAGAAGAGGTTCAACCAACAACAGAGACATCGAAATAACGTGCGACACTATTTACGAGTCAATTTTAGTCAATATGACCTGGATAAAACTTTTATTCTGAGGATAGAATTGGCTGCTATGAAGTGAAGTTATATGCAAATCTGGGGCAAGGCATGTAGTACTTTGAAAGGAAGGGGGAAGTAGGAATACTTGGTTCTAAATGGCGGGAATAATTGCTGCCCGGGGTGGGGAGAAAAAGAAATCAGCAGGAGTAGGCCTGTTTGTAACAGCCTGAATACATTTCAAATCAGACCTGCATATAATTACACCTGCTAATGTGTACACAGCTGTTTTGGGGGGAGGAAATTTACCTGCATACTGTTGAAAATTTTGAAAAATCAAAAGAGGGAGGATAACCTTCAAACAAATGCGTGCGATGGCTGATCTACACAAGTAGATATATGCGCGTGTTATAAAATACGCGTATCTCCACTCAGCAACATGCACGCGTAGGTAGGCTTATGTGCGAATATATTTACCTACTTGAAAAATATATATGTGTCTGTTTTACAAACGAAAGTAAAGAAGGACTTACTCGCGCAGGTTCTGATTTATGCGTATAAGTTGACCAATTTTAAAACATGTGCGCATGAATACATTTTACCAGGTTACAAATTGGTCCACCAGTTCTCCCAGTCCTTCTCCAGGTCATCGAGACCTTCCTGGTTCTTCAGCCTAAACTCCCCCCCCCCCCCCCCCCCCCCGTTCACCCAGACCTCCCACCCAGTCAGTATCACACAATAAACGCGTTTAATATCACTTACACCAGATAATTACCAGGGGCCCAATCTTCAAAGGTATCCGGTTATCTAATTTACCAGGATATCACTTATCCGGATAACTTAGAAGGGATATTCAGCTGCATGGCAATGCTGCTGAATATGACCGGATACATTCTAGTTATCTGGATAACTTTAGACATGCTATTGAATAGGTCTAAACTATTTGGTTAACTTAACCGGATCAGGTTGAATAAAAGCACTTATCTGACGGCCGGCCTGTGATCCCGGGCACAGTGGCAAATGGTCGCTGTGCCTGGAGGCTCCGGCCCCTCCCCCTCCCCCTCCCCTGCCCCACCCCCTTTTTCAAGCCCCGGGACATATGCGTGTCCCGGGGCTTGCGCACGTTGCCGGGCCTATGCAAAATAGGCTCAGCGCGTGCAGGAGCGGGTTTAAAAGGGTTACGCGCGTATATTACCCTTTTAAAATCTGCCTCAATGTTAGGAGAGTGAATCCAAATAGGCTCTTAATTGAGAGGGCTCAAAGAACAGATATTTAGAATTTTGAAAATAAAGTAAACATTTACTCGGATATCTTAGGCTAAATCTAGCGCCTCGTGATACAGCCTCCTCTCTCATTGAAAGAAATGTCTTTCGCCGTTCTTGATTGGACCTAGTTATGTCTGGATAGATCCAGGCCTTCTGGCCATGAAATAATTGTAATTGGTTACGATAGAAAAATCTCAAAATTGAATTTCTTTCTGATACAAAAGCAAAAGTCACTAGTAATGTCCTTCTTGTCTGAATAACAGTTTCTTGAGGAGATATTTAAAGAAGTATCTTGAGGTTGAGTCCCAGAAGTTACTCCGAAGGCAACGTCAACATGGCGTCCCTTCTCGGGGCATATGATTTTTGCTTGTGGGTAAGTTCTCTTACAGAAGGTGATAAAGAATCTGCCAGATTAAAGCAGAAGCCATAAATGGTGGCATGGGTATCGTCGGCGCACCGGGTCTGAAGGATGTCTCTTCAGCCAACGGAACCGACGTTCGCTCTCCACTGGTTTCCAAAGTGGCTCCACCCTCCAGTGCCTGCAGCAGGGGAGACGCAAAGAATGAGTCTATCCGTGCTTGTCAATGATCAGGCAACGGTGAAGAGGCCAATATTTCCCAGAGTCCAGCTTTCCTTTTAGTGTGTGGCATAATAGTATCAAAAGCAAAATCTTGGGGAATTCACGGAGAGAGCGTCTGAGCATGTACGTCAATCGGCAGCCATCTTGGTCTTTTTACACCATATCAGCCTTCTAGAAATTTACGATTAGCAGATGATCCTCTATTGTCTGTTCCTTCCTTAAAACAAAGCCGACTGATAAGAACTCAGTCTCTTGCAGCCTTCATTATTGGAGCAATCGTGCAATGCACTGCCTAAAGAATTATGTATAACTGAAGATATAAAATATATCGGAAGCAATTAAAGACCCTTTTAAAATAATTTTGGGTCAATTTTTTCAATGATAAAATGTATACTTTATTTTTGTTATCTAGTTATTACTGTATTTTTGGGTTGATTTTATGATGTCTGTCTCATTTAAATGCTGTCTGTATGTTTGAAAACCGCTTTACACATTATGGGGCAGATTTTAAAACATACGTGCGCGCGTACATTTGTGCTCGCAATCCGGCGAGCACAAATGTACGCCTGATTTTAGAACATGCACGTGCAGCCGCGCGCATGTTATAAAATCAGGGGTCGGCACGCGCAAGGGGGTGCACACTAGTGCAAATTGCATGCGCCGAGCCCTCGGGGATCCCCGCTGGCTTTCCCTGTTCCCTCCGAGGCTGCTTCGAAATCGGAGCGGCCTCGGAGGGAATTTTCCTTCCCCCCCCACCTTCCCCTCTCTTCCCTTCCCCTCCCTGTGCCGTCACCCCAGTCCTAAAGAACCTCACCCTGTATCTTTGTTTTGGAAGTTACGCCTGCCAGAGGCAGGCGTAACTTGCGCGTGCCGGCCAACTGCCGGTGCGCTATCCCCCTGTGCTGGAGTCCTCGGCCTTGCCTCCCGGACCACCCAGCCATGCCCCCGGACCGTCTGCCCCACCCCGTCCCGCCACTCGCCCACCCATTCAGAAAAGCCCTGGGACATACGCGCGTCCTGGTGTTTTACGTGCGCCTCCCCTACGCGCGTAAGTCTTTGAAAATCTGCCCCTATGTTTGCTTACACAGTATATAACATTTTTCAAAAATAAAACCAAATAAATTATCTGGCTATCTAGTGCTAAACGCACTTTAAAGATTGGGAAGTCGGCACCTGCACACGCTTGCCTTTCAAAATAGCAATTTATGTGCGGAAGCGTTGGCCTCACCTGGAAACGCCCCTAAGTCCACCCCCTTTTTAAAACACGAATAGGCCTTTGGCAAAAGATGCATGGTTACAAATATTGTGCAAGCAAAGTAGCTCATGTTCTTTTTTTTTTGCTCTTTATTTGGCCCGTTTTTGCTCGATTCTTAAACCCAGCCCTTAAAGTTTCTGCTATAGTTCTCGTTGAACAAAACTTGCTCAACAAGAACAACAAAAATATCCCCTTAAAAAATTTAACTGCCCCCCCCCAAAAAAAACAAAAACACATGGTCAGCCAGAGTCCAGTGGTGATCATTTTCACCATCACCATTCAGTCCCGTTTTCACCATTTTCACGATCACCATACGAATACAACGTATCTAATGAATAAACCCCCCCACCCTCCTGACCCCCCCAAGACTTACCAAAAGTCCCTGGTGGTCCAGCGGGGGTCCTGGAGCAATCTCCTGCACGCGGTATTCAAAATGGCGCTGATAGCCTTTGCCCTCACTATGTCACAGGGTCTACCGGTGCCATTGGTCGGCCCCTGACACATGGTAGGAGCAATGGACAGCTGGCACCAATGGGGGGATCAGGAGCATAAGATGGTGCCGGCCGTTCATTGCTCCTACCATGTGTCAGGGGCCGACCAATGGCACCGGTAGCCCCTGTGACATAGTGAGGGCAAAGGCTATCAGCGCCATTTTGAATACCGGCAGCCGACAGCCCGAGTGCAGGAGATTGCGCCAGGACCCCCGCTGGACCACAAGGGACTTTTGGTAAGTCTAGGGAGGGTCAGGAGGGTGGGGGGTTTATTCGTTAGATACGTTGTATTCGTGGGGGTTCGCCATATGTTTCGCGACCCCACGAATACAATGAATAGGGACATATACGTTGCGGATTGCCAATACGTCGAAAACGAATGCACACCCCTACTGCAAACAGGCCTCGAGCCATATGCAAAAGGCTGAGCCAGTGCCTCTATAGGCTCTGAGTTACAACGTATCTAAGACCAGGAATAGGAGGAGCTTGCGGTCGCTATAGGAATGCAGCCGGGGGTGCGGTTTTTTTCTACATAGTCTGACACAGTAATTTGCTTTACATTCCTCTACCTTGCAGAAATAAGCAAGGGAAGCATAAGCCACTGTGCCTTGCTCTGATTTGGATAAATAACACATTACTGCAAACCAAAGCATAAGGGAGCTACATACAAAACTAGTTATAATGCACATCGGGCTGCCGAATATACGGACAGAATGCACTCGGGCCATTGCGCAGATCCTCCGGTTTCTACATTACTTCACAGGGCGCATCTCAACAGAAAAGATTTGGGCCTGTTAAGGAATTCGTGGGCTGAGTAGAAGGAACATCATCCTTCTCTTTAACGGGCATCTCCTGAAATATTTATCGGTCGACACGCACTAAGCAGGGTCAGCAGCATGCTCACCTCTTTCTCTGTGCAGAAACATTCAGTCAGATCCAGATGTTCTAGGACTCTACGACGACTCTTCTGAGGCGTGCAATGACCTTCTAGTCCAATGCGTGCCCCATGGGTCTTTTGTAAAATCCTAAATGTGAGGTTCTCATGGGTTGCACTTTTTCCACCATCGATTTTAGTGGTGGTAAAAGGTGCTAAAGTGGGATGTTTGGTTGTGTGTGTGTACATGGGGGGAGGGGGGGAGGGGGGGGGAGGCGGTGTTTCCCTGTGGCACTCAAGGGTTATTAATCATTTCAGGGTCTTGCCACTGCACTAAGTGAATAGGAACCTGCAAAACACTTGCTTCACCACTGGCAGGCGCTGTCCTCTTTACCCTAAGGCTCCACATCAAGGAAGCGTTGGTGAGTATATCCCGCGCGGTCGCTCCGCGTACTTTGTAGCTCATTTTCAGAGAGAAACCACCCAGGAAAAGAGAGCACGGTAAAAGCACCCATGCGCGTTGTGACTGCTCTTGTCTGTGGGCGGGCGGCCGAGGGGTGGGTTACGGATACAACAGCGCACGCCCTTTTGAAAATCCCACGTGCACGCGCTGTTTTGCCAGCCTGGCCTAAGACACACTCTTGGGAACATCTTCTCGCAATCTGACTAAAAAGCATGCAAGTTACTTGTAGCTGGGCTGAGGAGGGCGATTTTTACGGCCGTGCAGTTTAGCTGTGCCTTTCCTTGCTTATCCCTGTAAATGGCTTTGAAAATGCCCCTCTGAGTTTAAGACTGACTGAGCTTGTGACATGAGATGGCGATCGCTGAGCAGAACGGGGGCTGAAACGGGATCACTGAAGAAGAGACTCGGCAATGCTTACGTGCCCTGCGCGGGCACCTGAAAGGTTGCTGCCATTTTGATATCCCCTGGGCAGGCAGGTGCTTTGCGTCTGCAGGCCTGCAAGCGATGTCCTGCGGACTTTCCTTCTGAAAACTCTGGCGGCGCGCACCGCGCAGGCACTTACGCAAGCCTGCAGATGTGAAACTGCAACCTCCGTGCTTACGTTCCCTCCCTAACCTAACATCGTCTTTTTTAGGCAGGTTAAAAAAAAAACTAATCACGTACTTTTACCCAGATATGGGGCTGGGGGTGCCCTTCTTCCAACTGCATTTTTACATGGGTTAATATGTGTTTACCCACATCAATACTCCCCACCCTACTCGTAACCAAGTCATATTGTACATATTGTATACCCACATCAATTACCCACATCAATACTCCCCACCCTACTCGTAACCAAGTCATATTGTACATATTGTATACCCACATCAATTACCCACATCAATACTCCCCACCCTACTCGTAACCAAGTCATATTGTACATATTGTATACCCACATCAATTACCCACATCAATACTCCCCACCCTACTCGTAACCAAGTCATATTGTACATATTGTATACCCACATCAATTACCCACATCAATACTCCCCACCCTACTCGTAACCAAGTCATATTGTACATATTGTATACCCACATCAATTACCCACATCAATACTCCCCACCCTACTCGTAACCAAGTCATATTGTACATATTGTATACCCACATCAATTACCCACATCAATACTCCCCACCCTACTCGTAACCAAGTCATATTGTACATATTGTATACCCACATCAATTACCCACATCAATACTCCCCACCCTACTCGTAACCAAGTCATATTGTACATATTGTATATAGGCTATATGCCACTTCTATATACCCACATTTAATATTTAATTTTAATTTTATCCATATGTTACAATGTTCCTTATATTAATTGTTTAATCAACTGTTATCTTGTTACAATGTAAAAATAGGGCAGTTCCGGCTCTATTCAACCTGTTATCTGGAAATCGATGTGATATCTCGATCGAATGTCGGTATACAAAAGAAATAAATAATAATAATAATAATAATCAATACCTCTGAATGTTACCCCCCCCCCAGATAAGCTTTAATTATACTGTACATTGTGCAAATAATTGTAAACCCCAATGTATGGGAGAGGGCTGCATAAATCACTCCATTTCTCAGCTGTGTAAT
This sequence comes from Rhinatrema bivittatum, assembly GCF_901001135.1. Lineage (NCBI taxonomy): Eukaryota > Metazoa > Chordata > Amphibia > Gymnophiona > Rhinatrematidae > Rhinatrema > Rhinatrema bivittatum. The sequence continues at coordinate 21,045,974 of NC_042617.1, read as the reverse complement.
TTAAAATGGGCATGTGAAACACGCCAATACAACTAAAGGGTCTCCCAGGGATGGGGAGCAGAGGCTGGAGCAGAAAAAAATGAAATATAACCCCCCCCCACACACACACACACACACACACACAAAATATTACTATTACAATTAATATAAGCAAAATCGGTGCATGCACATTTACACACTACATTTAGATCTTATACTTTATAGGGGTCAGAAACCCATGACTTAATGTTAAAGCACAATTTATTAGCCCAGGAAAAGAAAGAAAAATTAGCTTTTCATAAATTATAAAGAGAAAAACCACAAACCCCCACCTTTTCTCTTAGTTTTCCGTCCAAGCAAATTAAAATGGAATTCCCAAAATTCCCATCTAAATTCTGGCCAGAATATTTGCATACGATTTCTCAGTTCACGTTCATGTGATTGACTTGTGTAATACTCCAGACGAGGTGAATTTCTCTGCAGTCCAGCTGGGTGATAAATGCAGCTGCAGGATGCTCGGAGAATCTGCGCAGACTTCCAGCAGGCCACGTGGATCAGGCGAGCAATCAGATTTTGCCTCATGGAGAAAATGTCCAAACCCTCAGAAAATGGAATAAAACATTCTCTCTCTATTCTGAATAAATCACAACAAAAAGCTTAGTTATTTCCTAAACTCAGCTGGCCTAATACTAATAGTGTGTAAAGTCTACCCTAATACTGTTCAACTAGCTGGAAAATAAACAAATCAAAATTTATCTCTGCATCACATTTCCTAAAGAAAAACAACAACAAAAAGGCTGTTTGTTCCAGCTGACTGAATAGAGAACAACAAAATAGCAAACTCCCAGAAGCAAAAGAAAAAACCCCTCCTTTTCCTTTTTCTTTCCGCACTGGGTCAAAAAGACTGAGCTATAGAACTTACTTAATTGTCCCCTATATTTGTTCCTCTCTCTGTGTATCCAAAACAGAAGAGTCCCACCCTTTTATATGTAATTAGTAAGAAGTCTCATTAGTGTTTGATCCCTTGCCTTTTATTTGCTACAGTGATAAATAGTTAATGTATCACTTAACCTAGGGTTGAGGCAAAAGTCTGCTATTTCAGAAGAGGTTTAATTATAATATCCCCCTCATCCAGTAAAATCCACATAGTGTCACTGTTGAACAGTGAATGGCTCCTAGCCAGTAGGATCACATACTTTTTAATTTGATATTATGAGATACTACTCTCCCCCACTTATTCTCTTCAAAGGGAAATAAAACTCTCAAGTGCCCATCATAAACAAAAGTTGGTTGTCCTTTTGTTGTCTTTCTAAAGGACATTTGTTCACCCCCAGCTGAACTAAATTATCTAACTTCAAAGTAATAGCCAGGATATGTCTCCTTTGTTACTTAAATTACCTTTCCTAGCAGGGAATAAAAATCAATTTAATAAATGTTCCTAAGTCACTGGCATACACAACTTTAACAAATATAGGTCTAAGAACTTAGATTCAGTCCTCATCAGATGTATCAACAGGATCTTTTTTTTTTAGGAAAATCCAGCCTGGAACACCACAGCTCTCCAGATGTTCTACCTTCAAGGCAGCACAAACCTTCCCCCCCAGATCTTCTCAAAACTAAGCTCTGCTTTAACTGAACTCAAACCTTGGTATTTATTGCAGCAGGTCTGAGGACTGGAGGGGCAGAGCCTTCCTGATCCTGGCTGTCCCAGGAGAGAGTCTTCCTCATAATCTGATCCCAGGCCCAAAACCAGAGGCCTCATAAAAAACTCCAAAACTTAGTAAAAGCCCCCAAAATACTTTGGAGGATACCTAGCCAGGCAAGGAATGACTAGAAGGATGAAATGCCTCCTAGAAAAGGAGAAAAGGTATTAAGAAGGTGGGGACATAAGTGGTGGAAACATAAAGAAAGAGATAGAACCCAGATAACTAGATATAAGCAGATGGTTGAAGCTGCCAAAAATATCTTTCTAAAACATCCATAGTACAGGGTTTGATGCTAAAAGATTAAGGGCTGGATTTTCAAAAGGTTACACATGTAAATCCAGAGGATTTATGCACAGAACCGGCCTTACGTGCGCCAGGCCTATTTTCAAAAGGCCCGGCGGCTTGCGTAAAGTCCCGGGACGCGTGTGTCCAGGGGCAGGGTATGGTCATGGCCAGAGGCTTCTGCATGGCCGCTGGGCTGGGGATTGCACCCTGGCAGTTGGCCGGCGCGCGCAACTTACTTCAGGCCCAGGGCTGAAGTAAGTTTTGAAATAAAAAAAGAAATCATCAAAGTAGGGGGGAAGGGCAGGAGAGATAGGGGAAGGGAAGGGGGGGTGGGGGGGTGGGGGGTAAGGAAGTTCCCTCCGAGGTCGCTCGGAGCAGCCTGGGAGGGAACAGGGGAAGGCAGCATGGCTCGAGCAGGTAGCACGCACACATGTAGGCCGCGCACGCATATTATAAAATCTATCCCTATATTTTATAGTAAGAAATTTGACTGCACCCATTGATAATCCTTTGTCCAGTGTGCATTGCGATAGTAATTGATGACATTGTGTTTCCAACAGAAAGTAGAGAAGCTAAGTAAGAGGTTCCCAGAATTAGCAGACGGGCTGTTAGTACCAACTGTAAGACTAGCAGCCAAATGGGAGGAATTTGAGACATTATCCCAAATGGAAGTGCAATAAATCTTAAAGAAATCGAACACATCTTACTGTAGTCTAAGCTTCATTCAGGTAGGCCCCTTAAAAGCCATCCATGAGAAAATTGCACCCTTTATTACCAAGACTGTTAACCTTTCTTTGACTGAAGGCATTCTTCCAGACCCATTAAAGATGGCCACAGTGAGATCGGTTTTGAAAGTCCCTCAATTAGATCCTTCAGACCTGAATAATTATAAGCCTATTTCATCGTGGTCATTTTTAGCAAAAATAATTGAGAAAGCAGTTTACAAACAATGTGCTGAGTTTTTAGAGGACAATTTGTTGCTCAGTCCCATCAGTATGGATTTAGAAAACAGCTGAGTACAGAAAACCTTTTACTTTCACTAATGGATGCTATTCTAAGAGGATTTGATTACAGACAAAGTTACATCCTGATCCTTTTAGATGTTTCTGCAGCATTTGACACAGTCGACCATATAGTACTCTTGGCACAGTTAATAGAAATTGGAATCACTAATAAAGTATTAGATTGATTCAAATCATTCCTGAGAAACTGACAATTCAGGGTCATCACCGATAAAGGTAACTGTAATTGGGTCAATGTTAATACTGGTGTGTCTCAAGGCTCAACCCTCTCAGCTACATTATTTAATGTCTATATTTCTCCATTATATAAGCTCCTAGAGTATCTGGGGCTTAGATTCAGGATCTTTGCAGATGATATTCAATTTATCTTCCTGGTTAAAGATTCTCTGGTAATAGCATTGGAAGGATTGAAAATATACAGTATATGTATGCAATCCACAACCAGTTATCACTAAACCTGGGAAAAACAGAGATTCTGGTATTGTCAAGATGCTCAATAACATCTGGGTTACCCAAATTTCTCTTTCAAGGGCAAGAGATCACCATGTCTGTTGATGTCTGTGATTTAGGAGTCAGAATAGATAGTATACTCACTATGAAGGCACACGTTCAGAAGTTGGTTAAAACTGGATTTTACAAACTTCGAGTGCTGAGAGGTTTGAAACCCTTCCAAGAGTATAACGATTTACGGCAAGTCTTACAAACACTCTTAATTGCAAGAATTGTGCCTTGAAGCACAAGATATGTTGCAGGGAAAGAGTTCAGTAACCCTCAATCCAGTGGGAGCTTTGAGAGGAGAAGACCATCTTTCTGGTTGCTGAAGAAGGTCGATAAATATTGCTTTGGGAAATCTTAGGACTTAAACAAATTTGGGGAATGGTGAAAGAGTGGGGTATATTCTTTAGTGTGTGTATGTGTGTCTGAGATAAAAATCAAGCCAGAGGGAGGTAATAGTTAGAGTTTGTCTTTCCCTTCCTGCCTTCCACCCCACTCCTGCCCACCCCAGCTCATCCTTTCATTTATAGGCAAGGGGTACTTTCTCATTAAAAATCAGTCAGGCTCTTATCTAAATCACACTATTGCACCAATAGGGAACACACCAATAAATTTAAAGGTCTTTAATTGTACGCATTCCTATTCCCGCAGCAACCTAAACTTAACTAAGAACTCAACAAAATTTAGCTGAATGCAGTAGTCCAGCAGCAAGAGGGGGGCCTTCCAGTCCAGTCTTTTGAATTGAGTGTCATGTGTATGAATTTTTACCTGCTGTTTTATTTATTTATTTATTTATTTATTTATTTTATTTTAAATAATTTTATATACCGACAACCGTTTGCACATCGTGTCGGTTTACATGTAACTTAATAACCAAGGTATATGTAGGCATTGCCTTTACATGGAACAAAGAACAATAAAACACAGTAACAAAGCAAAAACTGGATATGTTAAGAGGGGGGGGGGGGTATAACTGGGAGTAACGTAAATTGGGGTATAACTGGGAGTAACGTAAATTGGGAGAGAGGAAGGAGTGAAACAGTAGTAAAACAGGATAAGGTTGAGAGGTTGTATGTGTGCACCTGGTACAAAGTGCTCCTGGCTCTCAGAGAACGAGTCCGATCTCTGGAGGCTAGAGAAGCTGAGGTGGACAGAGAGGTATATAGATGAGAACTTCAGGGGTCTAGTAGCAAAGTCCCAACTCCAGCCTGGCAGCCCTGGTGCTGTCTTGGATCAGGAAGGTCTCCTGGCCAGAGAGCATTACCTTGGTGTAGCAGGAAGTGATCCTATAGCAAGGACTGTCTCTCCAGGTGACGCGTTGTCCTTTTGAACTGAGGACAAGTATCCCAGGGCTACTGCCCAAGAGGGCAGGGTTATTTCAGCCTTTATATTTGGTGATTTGATTATTAGGAATGTAGATAGCTAGGTGGCTGATGGACATGAGGACCACCTTGTAACTGACTTCCCTGGTGCGAAGGTGGTGGATATTATGCGTCACCTAGATATGATTTTAAACGGTGCTGGCAAAGAGCTGGCTATGATGGTACATGTGGGCACCAATGACATAGGAAAATGTGGGAGGGATGTTCTTGAAGCCAAATTTAGGCTCTTATGTAGAAAGCTGAAATCCAGAACCTCCAGGGTGGCATTCTCTGAGATGCTTCCTGTTCCACCTGCAGGTCACCAGAGGCAGGCAGAGCTCTGGAGTCTCAATGCGTAAATGAGATGATGGTGCAGGGAAGAGAGATTCAGTTTTGTAAGGAACTTTTAGGGAAGGGGGAGTCTTTTCCGAAAGGACGGGCTCATCTTAGCCAGGGTGGGAAAAAGCTGCTGGCACTAACCTTTAAAAAGGAGATAGAGCAGCTTTTAAACTAGAGCAAGGGGAAAAGCTGACAGTTGCTCAACAGTGCATGGTTTGGAGGAAGGTATCTTCAAAAGATACTAATGAAACAGGAAAGTTAGGGCATCCCAACAGAGAGGTTCTAATAAAAGCAAAAATAGTTCATGTGCCTATAAGTAAAGAACCACCTGAACTAAAGGATTCCAAATTATTCCTATCAACTGAAAAGCAGAATGTTAATACAAACAAAAAATACACTTTGAAATGTCTGTATGCCAATGCCAGAAGTCTAAGAAGTAAGATGGGAGAGTTAGAGTGTATAGCAGCAAATGATGAGATTGACATAATTGGCATCTCAGAGACCTGGTGGAAGGAGGATAACCAATGGAAAAGTGCCATATCAGGGTACAAATTATGTTGCAATGATAGGGAAGATCAATTTGGTGATGGTGGTGGGGGCTTTATGCCTGGGATGGCATACTGTCCAACAGGATAAAGATCCTACAAGAGGCTAAATGCACAGTATAATCTTTATACAGGCCGATACAGTACACTGCGCTCCGACGGAGCGCACTGTTAGCCTGCTCTTGGACGCACGTTTTCGCTTACCCCTTATTCAGTAAAGGGAGGAAAACGCGCATCCAACCCGCGGCACCTAATAGCACCCTCAACATGCATATGCATGTTGATGGCCCTATTAGGTATGCGCGCGGGATACAGTAAGTAAAATGTGCAGCCAAGCCGCACATTTTACTCTAAGAAATTAGCGCCGACCCAAAGGTCGGTGCTAATTTTTTCCGGCACCGGGAAAGTGCACAGAAAAGCAGTAAAAACTGCTTTTCTGTGCACCCTCCGACTTAATATCATGGCGATATTAAATCGGAGGTCCCGAAGAGTAAAAAAAGTAAAAAAAAAGAAATTTAATTTGGCCCACGGCTGTCGGGCCGAAAACCAGACGCTCAATTTTGTCGGCGTCCAGTTTCCGAGCCCGTGGCTGTCAGTGGGCTCGAGAACCGATGCCGGCAATATTGAGCGTTGGCTGTCAAACCCGCTGACAACCGCCGCTCCTGTCCAAAAAGAGGTGCTAGGGACGCGCTAGTGTCCCTAGCGCCTCTTTTTACCGCCGGGCCTAAATTAAATAAATTAACTTACTGTATTGCGCGCACAGGCGAGTGTCCTGTGCACGCGCCGGGAGAGCGGGCGCTCGCCGGCTCTCCCGCGTTTTTTACTGTATCGGCCCAATAAGTAGAAATCCCATGTGTGTTGCAAAAGAGTATAGCAATAGGAATATATACCATCCACCTGGCCAAAATGATGAGACAGACAATGAAATGCTAAGAGATGAGTCAGCCTAACTAATTTGCCAGTGCAGAAAAAATGGGAGATTTCAATTACCCAATATTGACTGGATAATTGTAATATCAGGACATGCTAGAGAGGTAAAGATCCTGGAAGGAATAAATGAATGCTTCATGGAGAAATTAGTTCAGGTACCAATGAGAGAGGGTGCTTTTTTAGATCTTAGTGAAGCACAGGATTTGGTGAGAGAGGTAACGGTAGTGGGGCCCCTTGGCAGTTGGCAATAGTGATCATAATATGATCAAATTTGAACTAAAGACTGGAAGGGGGACAATATGTAAATCTATAGCTCTTTCAAAAATAAAGAAAAGAACTGCTGCAAAGATTAAGCATGTACAGCAGGTGTGGAGATTGTTTAAAAATACCATCTTAGAAGCACAGTCCAGATGTGTTCCATGCATTAAGAAAGGTGAAAGGAAGGCCAAATGATTTTTTCATGGTTGAAAGCAAGTTTAAAGGGGCTATTTTAGCTAAATAAACTTCCTTCAAAAACCGGAAGGCTCCATTGGAAGAAAATAGGAAAAAGCATAAGCATTGTCAAGTTAAGTATAAAACATTGATAAGAGAGAATTTGAAAAGAAGTTGGCCATGGGACAAAAACTCATACTAAAAACTTTAAAAAATATATCCAAAGCAAGAAAACTGCGAAGGAGTCAGTTGGACTGTTATATGATCGAGGGGTTAAAGAGGCTCTTAGGGAAGATAAAGCCATCGTGGAAAGACTAAATGAATTCTTTGCTTCCATGTTTACTAATGAGAATGTTGGGGACATACCGGTTCCTAGGGATGTGCAGAGGGACGGCATAAGTTGCATTCGTAATTCGTATTCGTCGGGGGGCAAATACATTGCATTCGGCAAGGGGGGCCCCCAATACGTTCATGCGTTCATTCTTATTCGTTTCCCGGCTAAAATTGAATTAACTACAACCCCCCACCCTTCTGACTCCCCCAAGACTTACCAAAACTCCCTGGTGGTCCAGCGGGGGGTCCGGGAGCCATCTCCTGCACTCACGCCCTCGGCTGCCGGTATTCAAAATGGCGCCGATAGCCTTTGACCTTACTATGTCACAGGTTCTGATGCCTTGGCCTGGATCTGGGCCAAGGTTCCATCATCAGGACCTGGTCTCCAGGTCAGGTCACGGCATCGGGCCTGGGTCCAGGCCTAGGCCCTGGCACCGCGTCCATGCTTCATGTTCGCGGTATCAGGCCAGGACTTGGGCTGCTGCCTAAACAGAGGTCCAGGCTTTGGGACCCAGTCTTTGGGTTGGGTTGTGGCATCGGGCCTGGGTCCAGGCTGAGACCCCAGTGTTGGGTCCTGGCCTTTATTGGATTCCCGAAGGATCAGGTAAATATTTTTTTTTTTTAATTTTCTGGGGTCACGCTCAAGCCTAGGCCACAGCCCCTACTTTAGGCCTTGGTCTAGGCCATAGACGAGGCCCCAGCTTTGGGCCTAGGCTAAGACACCAATGTCACACGCAATCCATGAAGTTAGCAAGTTGAACATTTAAAACAAATGTAAGAATATTCTCTTTCACTCAATGCACAATTAAGCCCTAGAATTCATTGCTAGAGGATGTGATTAGTGTAGTTAGTGTAGCTGATTTTTAAAAAGGGTTTGAATAAGGTCCCGGAGGAGAAGTCCATAAACTGCTATTAATGACTAGGGAATAGCCACTGCTTGTTGCCAGCATTAGAAGCTAGAGACGAGCTTCGTTTTTTTATCCCGGGTCGGGCTAGGGATCAGCCAACCCGTGGAAAACTTTGTTTTCCATCGGGTCATTTTTTTTTCTCTCAGCAATTTTTGCCGAAAAAAACCCAAACCACCCAACCCTTAAAATTTAGTTATTTACAACTCCCCACCCTCCGGACCCCCCTAAAATCCGTGGTAGTCCAGCGGAGATCCCGGGAGCGATCTCCTGCTCTCGGGCCATCGGCAGCCAGTAAACAAAATGGTGCGGGCCATCCATTGCTGCTTTCATGTGACAGCGGCCGACCAATGGCACCAGTAGCTCTTGTCACATGGTAAGTGCAAAGGGCCACCAGCGCCATTTTGTTTACTGGCTGCTGATGGCCCAAGAGCGGGAGATCGCTCCTGGAACTCCCGCTGGACCACCACGAATTTTAGGCAAGTTTTGGGGGGGGTCCGGAGGGTGGGGGGGGGGCGGGGTTGTAAATAACTAAATTTTAAGGGTTGGGTGTTGTTTTTTTTAAAGGTGCCCCTCCCCCCACGCTAACCCAAACAAGAATTTTCCCCGAAGTTCAGGAAAAATCTGTCTCGGGATTCGGTTCCTCCGACCCATGCCGAATTGGACTATTTCAAAGAAATAGTCCAATTCGGCAAAAAAGATTGCACATCACTATTAGAAGCATGGGATCTATTTAATATTTGGGCACTTGCCAAGTTCTTGTAACCTGGATTGTCCACTTTTTGAAACAGGATGCTGGGCTTAATAGGCTGACCTAGTAGGGCAGCTTTCTATGCTCTTACGATTAACGTATTTCCATTTTATTAGGTGTCCCAGCAAAAAACATTCCATCCCTTCAGCTACTGCAGAATGCTGCCGCAAAGGTTTTCACTGGGACACAGAAATGCAATCACATTTCCCTGGTTTAATATAAGTTTCATTGGCTCCCAGTTTCGCCCTCTCCCCTCCAGTGAATATATTGTAAATTGCCTGTAACTACTTGTAAATACTCCCCCCCTACCCAGTTACCATTCCTTTCCCCTGTTTAATGATTTTGTAAATACTTCCCTCCTTATTTACCCTTCCTTTATCCTGTTTATCATTGAACGGTTTCTTGTTTATTCATTATTTTTATCTTTGACTTTTCCTCTGTGAAGCTCCTTGCTACGTTGAGTTATCTGTAAACCGAGATGATGTTCCCAGCGTATCCCGGTATATAAAATGCTTAAAATAAATAAATAAATAAATAAATAATATATAAGATTATCTATAAAACAGATGCAAGCTGGCTGGGTACCAGCCTTCATGTATACAGGCCACCACTCTGTTTAAGGTCGGCAAGCTCTGGTTTATTAGTTGTCCCTACGATCCAGCATGCACACCTGGGAGAGGTACGCGGGAGGGTTAATATCAGTCGCTGGCTCTACTTTGTGGAACACCTCGCCTCGGTCGCTTCAGTGACGGGAGATGTAAAAGCCTTCAAGAAAGATCTAAAAACCTGGTTATTTAAACAGACATTCAGTGAATATACGCAATTAGCAAAAGAGTGAAGTGACCAGGAAGGACGATGAACAGATGAAGAGATGGCGCTGTACACTAAAAGGGAAAAATGGATAGATCATACTATATTGGTGATTGTAATCCTATGGGCAGTGCTTTATTATAATGTTATATTTTAATTATGAATGCGACTTTGTTAGTGATAGTAGTTGGAGCATGCGACCAATAAATAATTTTAAAATAAATATATAAATACCCCTTCAGGGATTCCAGACAGGGTTGCCTGGTCCCCAAACAGGCCCAAAACTCAACCAAGGAAAGAAATCTCCTTCTTCCACTGACTTCAAAACCAAACGTGCACTGCCCCCTTTTACAACTAATGCAAGCTGCTTTCATACTCCTAGGTGCTGGCCATTCCAGCAACCTCATGGGTGCAGCTGTTCAGAAGAGTGCCTCCCCTTTCCCTACTATCCTAACTCAAGAAAGGATAACAACTAGGAGCACGATCGTGAGACTCCCAAAGGGCTACCAAACCTACATATGGCTTTCAATTAAGCTGCAAAAGAGTTTTGGATTCTAAAATGAGGGCTGCTTCCTGCATCTCATAGTGTCTTCAAGTCACATAGAGACATATAGTAACATAGAAATGACAGCAGAAAAGGACCAAATGGTCCATCCAGTCTGCCCAGCAAGCTTTCGGTAGTATCTGCTGCGCAGTGCAGATTAATGGGGCCTCTGCACCAGAGCTTGACATGCATGCTAAGGTTGATTAGCATGATATGCACTAAGGCCTTTGCATGAATACTAAACTAGTCCCTGATGATATTAGTGCATACATGCAGGCAAATAAAGGAACATCATATGCACTTAGTCTGTAATGGGCACATGGGAAATATTGTGGTATGCTCGCCTCTGTACATTACTAGTCTGCACTTGCTAAAACCTAAAAATTTAACACTTGACTGGTCCCAGGTGTGTATAACCCAGAGTTACTAACCACATTGGCATTGGCATATTGCAGATTCCTCTATTCTGCATTCGTTAACTGGTATGTTCCACATCCCCTGTGCTGCCTTCATTAATGGTCTAACATGCAGACAGAAATAAAGAGGAAAGCCCGAGAAACCAGACTCTGAACTGTGGCATATTGAAGAAAGAACAAAATACAAATATGTAATGCACATTCCCAAAGATAACTTAAGCCAATCATTAAAAATGCAAAATAATTTCCTTTTTTATACCTTTGTTGTCTGATCTTATTTTTCTAATCAGTTGGTCCCAGGCATTTTTTTTCCCCTCACATTCCCCTTGGTCTTTTCTCAAATCCTTTTACAGGGTTTCTTTTTTTCAGTTTTTTTCTTTCTCCACCTGACCCCTTCCTCCTTCCATCCATACCTACACCCTCAGGCTCTCACCCACCCACACCTATACACACACACACACACGTTCTTAACCTCCACATATCTACAACCTCTCACCCATACATACATAGCATCTAACCCACCCAGGGTTAGATGCTATGTATGTATGGCATAGCATCTAACCCACCCCCCCTCAACACACACACACAGCCTAGCTCTCACCCCTACTCCCAGGTACTCATTCACACACAAAGACACAAGCATTCACCTCCACACACAGTCACTATGCCATCACCCATGCTCCAACCCAGCCACACACACACACACACACACACACACACACACACAGAGCCTGGGCCTTATTGTCAGTCACCAGTGGGACAGGGTTTGCTGGCAGCCACCACGTCCTCTCTCTTCAGCAGCCACGGGACAGGCTCTGCAGTGGCCTGCCAAGTTGTGGGATGAGAGGCAGCAGGAGTCGCGTTTATCCGAACATCGTCTCTGTTACTGTGGGGCTAATCTCGCGGCAGCAGGAGATGCCGTTTGGGTAAACGCAACTCCTGCTGCCCGGGATGAGGTGTAGGGAGGTGTGATGGCCCTGATTGGATCGGGCAGGGGTTTGCTTTATCGCTGCCTGATCCGATCCCTGCATGGGGGCGGGGGAAGCTGTGAGCGGCTGTGAAAATAGTTGTGCGCAGCTTAGAGGGAACAGTTGTGGCAGAACTCAGAGAGGAGGTGGTTAGACTGAGAAACATCCGGGAGAATGAGGACTACTGCAATGACATTTTTTTTTTAAATTCTGCTTTTCGGCCCTAGAGGAAGGACGAGATAAGGACATTTAAATACTTCCAAGGTTTCCATGCACAGGAGGCAGGCCTCTTTCAAAGGAACGAGGAGTCATAGGATGAGGGTGAAAGGGAGTAGACTCAAAAGTAATGTTAGGAAATATTTCATTACAAAGAGAGTAGTGAATACATGGAATTGCCTCCCCATGGAGGTGCTAGATACAAGGATGGTATCTGAATTCACGACGACCTCTGAGGGGTAGGGATTGAAAAGTTGAATTAGTTGGCGTAGATGGGCAGACTGGATGGGGCATACTGTCTTTTTCAATTAAAATCCTTATCATTTTATGATATAATAATTTTGACTGTAATTTTAGTTTACATTTATATTTGATGTTATGCTTTAGATTTGTATTTTATTGTTATGTGCACTGGTTTGGGAACTTTTCTGATTAGCAGTTTAAAACTAAACCTTGACTGGATTGGATTAGACTTTGCCTCCCCTTCTGGTGACTTAATTCTAATATGTGTGATCCATTAAAAACCACAGGGCACTTCAGGTAGAGTCCAAATCATCTTGTTAAATTTTTACACTTAAACACACAAAGTCATAGTTCTTAAACAGCAGAAGAATTAATTGTTGACAATTGTATTTTATGCTGAAGATACATCAGGTAAATGTTATATAAACATTGAAACATGATGGCAGAAAAAGTCATCATTTAGGTCAATAACATAGAAACATAGAAACAGAAACATAGAAACATAGAAATGACGGCAGAAGAAGACCAAATGGCCCATCTAGTCTGCCCAGCAAGCTTCACACATATTTTCTCTCATACTTATCTGTTTCTCTTAGCTCTTGGTTCTATTTCCCTTCCACCCCCACCTTTACTGTAGAGAGCAGTGATGAGACAAAATATAAAACTAAAATAATTAACCGCAGACTCAGCAATAGAAAGTGAGAATTATTACAAAGCTAAGATTCTGGTACAGGTTAATGACATAATGACAGCACCAATTAAATCATAAACATTGTCACTGAGTGGTCAGGACTCTCTAAAAAGTTCCAAAATATAAATAATGGTCTGAACCTGTTTCCTAAATACCTGGAGGTCCGATATAAAATGAATAGTCTTTGGAAGACCATTTCACAGGTTAGGAATTACACTAAAAGCTCTCCGTTTTGTCTCATGTACCGGTGGATCCTCTAACAAACCGTCCTCAGATGACCTTAGTGCTGTAGTGGCTTATGAACCAACCGACGAGCCTTAAGATAAACCGGTGCCAGTCCATTCACAACTTTAAAGGTCAGTGATAAACTCCTGTACTTCAAAGAAGCCTCAACATGCGGCCAGTGCAGTGAACAAAGGATGAGTGAAATCCTTTCCCAGCGACTGGCTCCTAGAAGGAGCCTCAGTGCCATTTTCCGGATTAAGTGTAGGCACTTGATTGACTTTTGAGGAAATCCTACTGACAAAGAATTGCAGTAGGCAAGGTAAGCATAAATCAGTGTAGCAAACGCTTGCTGGTCCAGGTATGGATGGATACAGTGGAGCCTGCATGAATGAAAAAAAGGTCCCTTTAGCAATAAAGTCTATCTGGGGCTCCAAGGATAGTGCTGAATCCAAAAGGACTCCCAGGCTACGACCTGTGAACAAAGAGACAACTAAGGTCCCACCTACCCTCAGCTCTGGTAGATTTTCCACCAGCCCTTGTCTTCTAACCCTAAATAGCACCTCTCTTTTTTTTAAATTCAAGTGCAGTCTATTTGGCAGTCAGACAACCAGCGGCGGTTTTCTGCCAGATCGCCAGTCTGTAACCTTTCCAAATTCGCTTCCTTTTCCCTATTGGGAAAAAGTGGACACTGAACCCGACCCGGTAACTTTTTTGTTTAGAAAATTTCCTCTGCAGCCAACTATTTAACTCCTGTGCATCTGTAAAGCCCTACTGAGTCTCTCCTGAAAGAATTATTGCATCAGTAGGGGGAGAGGGAAGCATGTCGTAGTTTACAGCTTCCCCATGTGGGCTGCTGGAATGGTTGCGCCTTACTCTTTAAAAAGCGGAGGCCCCTGATCTGGGTGTGAATTTTTAGTTAAACTTTTGAGGAGGCAGGAATGTTTCTTCTTTTTTTTTTCTCGTTTCTTTTTTCTTCTTTCCTCTAATTTGGGATAGAGGAGCCCTAAGACTCTTATCTCTCAGGGCCTGATTTAGAAGAGAATGGAGTTTTTGAAGTTCTTTTGAAGGAAGTCTTGTACACCCTTCCTTCTGTTTCTTTGGATATTTTTCTGTGACCTGGTCCTAGTTTTGTTTGCCACCTGAATTCCCCTTGCCAGATGGATTCAGCTTCCCTATCTGAAGACGTTCTAAGGAGACCGGGACATCCACCAATGTCCCACCCTGTCTCCTAAGGGAGAGGAAAAGCAGAAGGTCAGTGGCACCAATCGGGTGTACAACCACTTGAAAATATCACAGATATTCTGGAGAGGAGTTGGCAGGTGTCATCCAGGTACCAAAAAACAAATGGAAGAGGTGGGAGAAGTTGAAAGAAGTCTAACCAAGACATCTTGACGAAGGAATGACAAATTGGGAATGGAAGTGTGTCACCTAACCCAGCAAAGTATCCCAACTAAATGTTGGGGAGGGAGTTTCAAAACTGCCTTTGAAATTGGGAAGGGATTTTGATGGAGAAATCATAAATTACTCACACGACAGAGTCACAGATTTACCTAGGAGGGCGTACTTTATAGGGATGCGCATTTATTTGAAATGAATGGATAGAACGCCGTGCATGAGACCATTTTTGTTTCATTCTTGGACCCCTAAAATAAATGGAGGATGCCCATGAATTAAATTAAAATTTTCATTTTTATTCTGTTATATTTCCCATTCAAGTCTATGACCCACTGAAATGTGCTGCAGTGAGACTGGTAAGTAGAGCAGCCAAGAATTTCCTGACTCAGGGAGTAGCCAGGACAGAGCTGAGGTGGAAGAAGATGGCAAGTAGAAGGTCGGAGGAAGCTGCCCTGCTCCAGGCAATACACTTTGGGGGATTTGCTGCCACTCAGCAAATACTCAGAATCTATACATTAAGGGTATTGATTTCTTTCTGCCACCCTCCTATATACCTCTTATGCTACACTTGGGGCTCTTGCTGCCATACCCATGATGTACCACCTTGAGGGTCTTGCAACCCCTCAGCCTTGCTGCCCTGCTCCTGATGATACACCTTGGGCATCTTTCTGCCACTCTGCCTTGCTGCTATATACCTTATGATACACCGTGGGTTGACTTTCTACCACTCTGGCTTGCTGACATACCCCCGTTATACCACCTTGGTATTCTTTCTGCCATAGCTCAGACTCTACACCTCAGGAGTCTTTCTGCTACTCTGCTGTGCTGCCATACCTCAGACTCTATATCAGGGATTGTCAACTCTGGACATCAGAACCACAAATAGGCCTGGTTTTCAGGATATCCACAATGAATATACATAAGCTAAATTTGTATGCACTGCCTCTACTGTATGCAACTCTATCTCATGCATAATCATTGTGGATATCCTGAAAACCAGGCCTGTTTGTCGCTCTTGAGGATAGGCCACCACTGCTCTATACCATGGGTTCTTTTTGCCACTGTGGGTGGCTGCTTTGTACCTCCTAAGGTGCTTTTGTGATCTTTATGACACTCTTTGTGCTGCTTTGTCCCTTTGCCAGTGTCTGGGGTATTTCTCTTCACCCTTGCTACTTTGTATTCTCTTCATGGTTCCTTAAGATGTTCATTTATGCATTTAGTTATTTAATAAATTTATAGCCCGCATAATCAAAGCATATTTGAGTGGATAACAGTTTAATTATCCGTAAAATCAAAAAACACTAGATCAAATTAAATAAACAAAGTAAATAAACAAATCATATCAAATAAAATAATATAATCAGCAATAAAAACAACATAATACACTCATGTAAAATAATATCATGTAAAACAACATAAAACACTAATTCATAAAATGGCTTGTAGCAAAATGTTGTTCTGGAACCAAGTTGAGGCAAGAGTACACGATGACTGTCTTATTTTTGTGAATTGCTTTTATTGTTTTTACTGACTATATAGTATATAAGTTTTTAAAATAAATAAATAAATGCCGCTAGACATAAGGCCTGGAGGCCACTAGGAAAGGAGAGGTTTCGATAGGCCGCAAGGCAAAGCACAAGGTAAGAGGAGGCATGGAGACCACGAGGCAAGAAAAGGCCTGAGTAGGCTGTAAGGCAAAATACAAGATAAGAGCAGGCCTGGAGGCCACGAGGCAAGGAAAGGCCTGAATAGGCTGCAAGACAAGATAAGAACATAAGAACATAAGAAATTGCCATGCTTGGTCAGACCAAGGGTCCATCAAGCAAGGAATAAGATAAGAGTGGTCAGGTCAGAGAACCAAGCGTGACTCCAAGAGGCGACACTGAGATACTGACAAGGCAGTGTTAAATAGGGCTGGAGCTTGGGTGTGGTTTGAACATCTAGGAAGTACTTGGCAAGGCTGTAGGCGAGAATCGCTGAGGACCCTGGTGAAGGGAAGTCTGTGCAGCAAGCCAAACCTTGGCACGGAGAGACTGAGAAACACGCAAAACCGTGACACTTTGATGTGTATTATTCAGTGAGCTAATGCAAAATAAATTAGGAGTACGATTAGAGGTGTGATTGGTTCTTCATTTCTGCTTTGAACAGCTTGGTGCCTCCCCTCTCCCCCTATGAAGGGTCATCCAGTGGGAGGGAGGTTTAACCTGGAATCCTGGTGCTGCAGAGTGTAACACAGACTCTGTCCTTACCTCGCACCCAAAATGACTCAACTGGTCAATATATTCACTGCATAGGAGGCCTTCTGGGAGATGCAGCTTGTAAGAAACCATGGACTCATGAAAGATGGTGTTCAAATAAAAGTTTACTTAAAGTATGAAAAGTATGATCCCAGCTAAAATGATAAAAATCAAAAACATCATTAGGAAAAGCAGAATAATGAACACATGAATTTCTTTATTCATGGTACCTATTGAGCAGCTTATAAATATGTTGCTTGTGAATAAAAGTTGGAACAGTTGGAACCACAGCTGTTGGAGTTGTCGACTGTCATTTCAGGTCTTTACTAGCACCGATCACTGCTACCACAGTTAGAATTTGGTCACCCTTGTTTTTGAGTGCTTTCACTCTGGTCCCCTAGAGCACAGAACTGCCGGAAGAGTCCTAAACCTGTTCAGCACGTTGACCCCCTGAGTGATTGGTTACATGTATTCATTGCAGGTCTGTAATTTGTTTTTCATGTATTTTTAATTACGCATGTTATGGTTACTACAATGTAAAGAGCGAGTTCTATATCTCCATAAATAAATAAAGATCTCTTGAAATCCAGACTGATTGTGGAGTCATCAGGACAGGGTTTGGAAGTCCTAGGTTAGGTTAGGAAGTTGCTACCTGGTTCAAAAGACCTGTGAAAAAGCAACATTTTGTTTTGAGCTGACTGGGTGAACCCTTTTTTGAAGGAAAAGTAGCCTTTCTGGCAAAACCTGAAGTGCAGCTATAAAAATCGCGAGTGGAGTTACTCGAAGCACTTCTGCTTTGGATTATTTGTAACTCAACTTTGGATTTCACTCAAATGCGCCAGGGAGAAACCCTACTGATTTTTTTCCTACACAAATCTCATGAATCCTTGAATCTTCCATCAAACTTGAGCCAATAGCCCTAGCTATTTGCAACCAGGAAAGGACTGACCTAAGAAAGGTTCAACTTTTTTTTCAGTTTACAAGTTCCTTACAGCTTGCGCAATATGAACTTTTAAGGGTTTGTGCTTCTTGACTGCCTCGACGATTGCTGAATCTTTTCCTGCACGTACCTGTTGACCCAGTGTAGGTAATTTACAGTAATTTACCTCCAGAGATTTCCCAGAATCCAAAATTACTGATTTAACTAGCAGAATATTTAGAGCAGTCACAGTTTCACTCAATTGTCTGATGTGATTTACTTTCCTGTGATACACGGTGAGCAGACAATCACAGGACATGGACACCCTAGACATGAGCCATCCATCACCTTCCTACTGACAGAAGAATGAAAAATGGTTGCTTTCCAAAATAAATTCCTGAACACAAGCATTTAAATGGCTCTAGTGTAACAATAAAATAGGCAACATTGCCATTAAAGTTCACAGGAAGAGGGGTGTGTTTTATGGTAATAGCCTATTTATTGCAATGTGTGTTATCTTAGCACATGTATTACTGCAAAGTGTGTTAACATTTTGTGGTAATACCTACATAATCTCCTACCTGCAAAGTGCTCATTTCACCACTGGGGGGGAGAGAGAGAGAGAGAGAGAGAGAGAGAGAGAGAGAGAGAGTGAGAGAGAGAGAGAGAGAGAGACCATCTACAAGGCCCTTCTAGTAGTTAGCTATTTATTCTACTATAAGAGGCCCACCTTGTAACTCGAGATGAGGTTTAGGTAGTTGTGTTGGGTTTAGGGGCCACTTTTACATGCAGAGTGAGATGTATGAACAGAGCAGTGCACTCTTGTGAAAATTTGATGTCTTTTGGAGTGAGGAAACTCACACAAAGATGAGATTTGTACAATGTTCTCTCAACTTAGTTTGATGGACTCTCTACCTGGGTAGAGAGTAAACAAGCAGAATATGAGAGAAGGGAGAGAAGGAAATGAAAAACAGAATAGGAAGGAGGGAAGGAGGAAAAATGGAGAGGCAGAAAAAGAAGGGCAAAGATGGGGACAGAGGAAGATGAGGGGGGACGGAAGACGAGGGTGAGGGGGGACGGAAGACGAGGGTATTGGGTGTCAATACACAGCCATCTCCAGTCTTTCTCTTCAAAACTTGTTTCTACAACACAGGATCAAAATATTTGCAACAAAGGGGTCAGCTCGGGTCATGGCACTATGTACTGCGATGCTTCCCATTACATCAGGCTGGGGTCGGGCTGCTGCCGTGGCGGCCCTTGTTGGCCATAAAGAGCAAGGTTGAGGGATTCTCTCCGAGGAGACAGCCTTCTGATCCCTGAGCCTGACCATTGCTCCTGGTGTGGCCCAGGAATGCTATCTGTGGTGAGCCTTGGGAGGGGTTAGAGGGAAATTTTCAAAGGGACTTCTGCGAGCAAAAAAAATAGCGTTTAATCTGCAGAAATGGCCCTCTAGAACATTGCATGACCAATATGTGTAAAATTACGTGCATGCACACTGTCGCACATACTTTTACACCCGGAGAGGAGAAGGCGTTCTAGTGGGGTGGTTTGGGCAGGGTTGGGACTTGTGTGCATCACTTTTTGATTTTCTATCAGCAATACCATGCATATCAAACAGCAAGTGCTATTGTGTGCTCGTAGATTTGTCAGAATAATTTTCAAAGCAGACTTAGGCGTGTAAGCCCACTTTTATAATTAGTGCAACTTGTGCATGTATTTGCTGTCTAAATTATGCACAAAGTTACAAAATTACCCCCTTAAAAAGGGAGGAGGTAAATGATCCACTGCGTATAATTTAGCTGCAGCAGGGCAGTTGATGGACTCTGCCAATCAAAGCCCCTGCCTGCCTAGTTTAAATCTGATCCACACCATTCCAGATGTGCACATTAGCTAAAAAAATAATGTTGTGCTCATTCTATTGATAAGGTCATACAAAACAGTTTTAATTTAAAGCCATTTATGGTAGAACATGGCTTTGCAAGAGTTGATTTAGAGCCACTTTATGGAAGCCAGGGCCAAAATAATTTCTGCCAGCAGGGGGAGCTAAGTATCTATTGGATATTAGAGGCAATAGATCTTTTTTAAGCACTTAACTACTAGATGTGTGTGAATCTTGCAAAAATAGATTTGAAGGAAACTGAGCAGATTTTCCAAAAATTCACCCATGATTGGAAAGGTGCTCCCCATGAAGAAACTAATTTGCAAAGGTGTTCTTTACATTGCACATGTGTCTGTGTGCCTGTGTCTGCTCAATATCCAGTCTTTTCTCTCTGTGCCCTCCCAATCCTTAGTTTTCCTTTTTCCCTTCCCCTGCTTGATCCCAGTGCCCCTTCCAGCAAGTCTCAATCATCACCGACAGTGCCCATCCAGACACACTGCTTAGCCTCCATCTCCCACTCCCCAGCCTCAGTCATCCCCCTTTCTTCAGTTCAAACGATAAAGGGGATGGAAAGATTCCTTGTTGTGAGGAAAGGCTGAAGAGGTTAGGGCTCTTCAGCTATGAGAAGAGGCGGCTGAGGGGGGATATGATAAAGGTCTATAAAATAATGAGTGGATTAGAATGGGTAAATGTGAATCAGTTGTTTACTCTTTCAAAAAATACAAGGACTCAGGGACGTTACATGAAAGTAGCACATTTAAAAAAATTAAATTGGAGAAAATATATTTACACTCAGTGCACTTTTAAGCTTTGGAATTCACTGCTAGAGGATGTGATAAAGGCAAAGGTTTGGACAAGTTCCTTGAGGAAAAGTCCATAAATCATCATTAACCAGATAGATGTGGGGAAGTCTGTACTTATCCCTGGGCATTAGCAGCATGGACTCTATCTACTACTTGTAACCTGGATTGGCCATGGCACCCCCTCCTCCCTTGTAATGGAGCCAGAAGGTAATTTAACATTTGCATAGGTGAGAAGGACTTCTGTAGGCTTCAAAGGAAAGCGTTTGCATTGGTTCCGCTCTGTCTCGACCAACAAAGATACTGCCAAGTAATTCACATGTCACCACTTACCTTTACTGTTCTTCCCTGGCATTTATTTACTTCAAACAGAGGGTGAACAGGGGTTCTCCCCTTTGCAATTGAATTTACCTTTGCTAGTCAGAACAAGAACAATATCTTAAGCTTTTGGCTTACATTCCTCCCCACTAAGAATTAATGTTGCCCTCAACATTATCTCAAAACTGAACTTGATAATATCATAAACACATCTAACCTACCTCCTGAAAATTCACCCTGAATCAAAGTGCCCCCTTACAATGGTTTGTATATAGAGTATCAGGTTGAGCCTTATAAAGAGGTTCTCTCTCTCTCTCTCTCCCCCTCTCCCTCCCTCCCTTACACCTACTGAGAAGCTGTAGCAAGTTGGCATGTAACATACACATGACAACAGAGGAAGGTTTATGGGTTACACAGATCAGTGCTGGCCCCACCTCTGTAACACCAATGCCCTGCCCTTTTTCTGGGCCTGTGTACATCGATGTACACGGCACGCACCCTTGCCGGCTATTTATAATTCGCGTAGCTCCCTTGCAGTCCACTTACATGCGTATGTGGCCATTTTTTGCACGTGCAAGGCTTTTAAAATCTACCTCAAAATGTTTAGCAGCGGAGGGATAATTTTTGCTGAGATGACACCAGAATTTGAACATTTTTTTCCATGTTGGTTGTAATGTGAATTGTCCTAGCTCTCCTCTGCACCTGTTCTGATGATTAATGCTATTTTATTGTAGTTATGATGATTTTTGGCTTTCTGCAAAGAGGATTCATGAAAGAATACATTGATTTTTGTTTTATTACATGATTGATTGGATCTATTAGTTTGCTTTATTACATGATATACTTGTGCATTTATAAATTGCAATAAATATAAATTAAATTAATACAGATTAATAAGGAATTTTTAATGCTGGTAAGTGCTTGAAATAATTGAGGTAAAATGTTTTAAAGTTTCATGCATGATGCATAATTGCTGTTGCAAACTACTTAGAAAGCCATTGTAGGGTGCAATATACAGCATTATTTATCAATAAGAATACAATTAGGAGGTCTCAGACCTGCAGCTTACAGCCCACCCATGTTAACCTTGTGCCCGCCCAAAAAATCAGTTCTCGCTACGCCACTGTGCGTGCCTCTCTCAAATGTGAAAATCCTTACTTTTGCGCGTACTTCCAAGCACCAGCTCTCTGAGACCTTCACCAATTCATCCAGGTTTCTCGTACTGTACATCACAAAAGGGAAGTCGGACTTTAGATCCAGAGCCTGCCTGGCAGGTGTAAAAGCATGCGTGCATGTTTGAAGATGTGCATTGTATTCCGTACGTGTGGTACTTCCAAATCCCAGTCCTGAATGTCCTCAAACGCTCTCTCCGCATGCACATACGTTTCCACGCAGCAGCGACAATGTGCCCTTTCCGAGCACTTAGGCTAGTTACATGCATGCATGCCGGTCTCAAGTGCCCACAACCCCCACGTGAGCCTTTGGAAGACTGCGTACATTTTATCAGTTTATAAGACTGAGGGTGTTATATGTTTAAGTTTGTATATTTAATGGCCGTGTTCCACTTTGTCCTGGTTGGATCTGAAAAATTTGGTTTATAACCGAGCAATGAAATCGAATTACATTTGGTTCAGTTAATTAATTTGCTCTACCACCTTTCTGAAATAATCAAAGTTTTTGCCTGCATAGGTCTGGAGCCCCCGCTACCTTTTTGCCCTGTTGTAATGACGCACTGGGGTTCACTCTCAGTGGTGCCCTCAGTCTGGAGATTGAGGGGAGGCCCCTCCTTTTGAGGGAGCTGGGATGGCCGAAGGGCAGCTGCATGCCTCTGCCTCCTTCTGACCTGCATGGGCGGATGCGAGCGCGCCTTGACCTTCTTCCGGCCTGCACGGAAGCATTCAAGTATGACGTGTGGCGTCTTCCTCCTTCTGGCCTATGCAGCCCACAAATGTGAATTTGCGGGCTAAAAGATTTTAAGATAAATAAATGAACTGAATTGAAGAAAGCATGAGAGAATCAAAGGGCATCTTTGAAAGGTTGGTAGGGATATTGTAGAGCTGAGCAGTTGGTGTGAATGGGAAGACTAGATGAGCTCTATGGTGTTATCCTTCCAACACATTTTGATGCTTATAATTACCGAAATCATAGGAGAAGCCTTAAAGTTAGTTGGGGACGGGCACAAGGATGAAGGTTCGCCTAGGCTGCCTAATACCCTTGCACTAGCCTTGCCCATAGTGCAAGGCCATTTACATCACGCTCATGCCAGCCTGCATAGGCCAGAAGGAGGAAGACGCCGAACGTCATACTTGAATGCTTCCGTGCAGGCCGGAAGAAGGTCAAGGCGCGCTTGCATCCGCCCATGCAGGTCAGAAGGAGGCAGAGGCATGCAGCTGCCCTTCCATTCATCCTGCGCAGAGGAGGCAAATGCAGCGACAGAGAGATGAGACATGGAGAAAGCAGGGTGGCAAGAAAATGAAAAAGCAAAATAAAGAGGGGTCAAGGAAGAACCGCTCCGTCCTCTGCGGCCATCCTTCCGAATACTCATGGGACACGAAATCAGAGCTCAATGGCCGTTTAATAGGTGGCTTAGTGAGTCGGAAGGTGGGGAATGAAGGATGTGATCTGGCCGACTGGCCCAGTGCTGGGGAGAAGTCTCTCTCTCTCTCTCACCGATTGCACACATCGGCACATGCAAGCCTGCGCTGGTCCGAGGTGCGGACTGGAAATTACAAAGCATCTGGCAGGTCCCTCCTTTCCAGCTCAGGTCTCAGGTGCGCAAGATTTGCAAACTCCCTTCCAGGTAACTCCGTTAAGAGTTTGACGAAGGGAAAGGGTGTTGGATAACAAGTTTCGTTTTTGCTTTTTATTTTCCCTTTTGCAATGTCTGCAGAGGTGCTGCTTCTTTTCACATCAGAGGCTTCTTTTGCGTCTTCCAAGCTTCCCTGGGACTGGATTAATATCGGGCATCTTGAGGGCCAGGATGGCGAAACAAAGCCGAGTTGTTTTATTGTGGCCTGAGTGGTAAAACAAATTCCCTATAATTTTATCAAATCGTGTCTAAATATAAAAACATCTGGAGGTCCATATTCAAAAGCATTTAGCTGGCTAACTCAGAAGTTAGCAAACAAAACACATTAGAGTCTATTCACAACGATTTGTCTTTTTCCCCGTGTTTTGTTTGCTTGCTGATTAAAGAAAGGGGGAATTGTATTTTGAGGTTGTGTATTTTTTTTTGTTAACTCAGAAGTTAGCCAGCTAAATGAATATTTGGGCACATATTTGGCTACATTCTAGCCAGCTAAAAAGTTAGAGGGCTAGAATTTAGCTGGATAAGTTGGGGGGCGTTTCGGGAGCATAACTGGGAGGAGTTAAGTTAGCCGGCTAAGTCTGGTTAGCCGGCTAAGTAATTAACATAGCCGGCTATATTCAATTGTGCGGCCTGCAAAATTAGCTGGATAAGTTTATCCGGCTGACTTTCCTATCTGGACTGTGCCTGAATACAAACCTCACAGAGGCGAATATTCAGGAAGCCCGCAAAAGGGGGAGGACGGGCTGCTCTGAGCTTGCCTCGTGTTGTCTTGAAATCGGAAACTGTTTTTGCCCCCCCCCCCCCCCAAGGAGCCACCTCCTCTTCCAGACCGCCGAGTGCCTTCACCTCCTGGTTGCACTTAGAGGTTTTTAATACGACACAGGGTACAGAAGGGCACCCATTGTGGGGTTGTTTTTTTTTGCTTTAATTGAAAAAGAAGCGCTGACTTTGTGAATGAGGAGCATTCTGCATTTCAGCCTATGGGTACCGTGGCGGCCGGACACTATTTTCCCCCAGCGTTTGAAACGCGCTGTAATAACCCGGCCCCCCCCCCCCCCCCCCCCCGTTAGCTCTGCCCGGATTCAGTCATTTTCAGAGCGTGCACAAACTCGCAACAAATGCTGCAACCCGGAGAGCTCAGGGGAGAGAGCAGCTCCTGACAAGGCGCAGAGTTTATAAATCTTCTAACAATAAGTAATCCTCATAGCGACGAAAGAAAAAAAAACCCTCTCTTCCCCGCATCAGTCTGTTTTCTGCTTTGAGGAAAGATCCTGCGCTGCTCGCAGTAACTTTTTTTTTTTTCTTTTCCTGAAGGCTGTAATAGTTCTTCTTCTCTGACACAACAATAATACTTCCTGGGGTTTATACACCAGAGCTCCCGAACAGCTAAAAGATGGATTATGAATGAACGAGTCCTTGGTAACGACCAGCTAAATCATTCTTCCCTGCATGACCTGAAAGCCGAAACTGCCAAAGAGAAATCTGCTTTACCTTTGCTCTCCGCGTGACCGCGCCCCCGCCTCCCGCCCTGGCGCACCGGCTCTTAATGGAAGTCACTTCATGGAGGCCGTCCTCGTACCCCTGCCACGCAGGGGTTAAAATGAATGCAGGACCGCCGTTTCAAAATAAGGACATGAAATTCTCATGTTTGGCGCAGGGTGCTGGCAGAATTAGAAATGTGTTGGGTTTTGTTTTGGTCTCGTATAATTAAAACCTGGCCAATCAGAGCAAGTAAAGCTGATGATTCTTTTTCATTCTAAGGACTCAGATTTACGGACTGGGCCAAAATGAAAGGTGCTAAGAAGGCTGCAACCCAGTCTGCTTGCGCGGTTTTAAAATAGCGCATCTTTTGCTTGAGGGCGACCACTCCTTGAATATCGTGTGCGGTTCTGTTCGTCCCATCAAGTAAAAGCTATAGCAGAGCTAGAAAAGATGCAGAGAAGAGCAACAAAAAATGATAAAAGGGATGGAACGGATCCCTTATGAGGAAAGGTTGAGTAGGTCAGGGCTTTTCAGCTTGGGGGAAGAGATGACAGAGAAGGGGGTAAGACAGAGATTTATAAAACCATGTCACCCCCCTTTTCATACCTTCATGGGCTTGGCCGTGCATCTGGGAGCCGCAGGGGCCATTCCATGGGATTTCCAGCAAGGCGGGAGAAGACTTACTCTAAGGCCCTCCGGACCGGAGACCTCCTCTTAGGCTTCATAAGGAAAGTCACACACACTCTGGCTTCCTGAGAGCAATGTCCTTATCAGAAATCCAGGGCAAATTATTTCAGTAGTGGCCGTGCACAATTCATCAGCAAGCAGGGCCTTCCTGTGAATCCAAAACCCAGGGGACCTCCTAGCAGTTGGGCCTTCCCTTTCAGGTGTACCTGATTCAGCTGCCGGTTTTTTTCCTTCCTCGTTAATCCCACAGGGCGGCTCCCCCTGCACCAGAATGAACCCCCTCCTCGCTCTCATGCCTCTTCTTGCCCTGTCTTTTGGAAGAGGCTGCCACCTCTCTCTCCCGGGTGCCGAAACCTCTCCAGCAGCAGGACGCACGCTCCCTGCAGCTTGGATGCTCCGCTTCTTCCCAGGATGCGCACGAGCCTGGGTGACTCCCAGCTGAGCACGAAATCCCGGCACAGGTTTCCACCAGAAAGGAAAGGAACGCTATCAAGACGCCCGCTCAGCGCCCCTCGCGCCCGTTCCAAGCAGCGATTCCTGCTCCCGCGGCAGGGACTCTGCTGGTGAGTTGTGTGCACTGACCGCGGGAATAGAAGACAGAAAATTCTGGGCTCCTTCAATGAGAACTACAAGCCGGGTAGGTTTGGGGAGCTGCCAGCAGGCATTGAACATGAACAAAAGAGAATTGATCTCCCCCATTAGGATCTGTCGGAAGACAGGATGTCGGCCTCGATGTTTCTTACCCCCAGGTCCCTGGCAGATGGCAGCTTGATTTGTTGTTTCCCCATATGCCAGACGTTTCCTCAATAAATCCCCTTTTTTGGGGGTAGCTGTTAGCTACCAACTGGGAATAAAATAATTTATAGTTCTTGGGGCTGCCTCCACTTGTACTGGTGGGGGGGGGGGGGGGGGCAGGGATTTCTCCTTCAAGGCCCTGAGTGGCAGGGGTGACTGTAGCTCTTTACCTGGGAGAGGGCAATTCCTTTGCCACAGTGAATGCTGTAGGTGCCTAGGATTAGAGCAGGAGACCAGGGTTCGAGTCCCGCTGTCGCTCCTTGTAACCTTGGGCAAGTCACTTTACCCTCCATTGCCTCAGGTACAAAAACTAACAGGCCGATACAGTAAAGCGTGGCCGCAGTTACCCCGTTTCTATCCCGCTTTGGACGCGTAAGGCGAACCCGCGATTCAGTATCCGGTTTTACGTGTCCTTACCGCTTCTTGAAATCGACGCGTATCCCTTTCTGCCCGCGGCATGTATATGATATGTTAACGATCTGATTAGCTATTCCCTCCGATACAGTAACATGCACCGAGATTATCGCCTTTTTAACCTGCTATTTTGCCGCTTCTTTAACCTGCAAATTTACCTCCTACCCTGACCCTGGCGTTAGTGTGGTGTTCAGTCAGCTTCCCTCTGCCTTGAGCTGTATCTTCGCCCCCTCTGGATCCCTCCTTCAACCTTCTCTGCAGGCGACAACCCCCCCACCCCCCCTGCGAGGAGAGGGGAGCTGGAGACCCCGAAAGCCTTCCCTTCTCCTCCTCGAGCGTGGCGGAGCAGTTTAGCAGGGAGGTCGCGGCGTTCGTTCATCGACCTTCCCGAGCGCTCAAGGCAGCGGGAGGTCGCGGCGTCCGTTCATGTGAAAAAGCTTAAACCCTGTCCTAAGTGCCTGGCCAGGTCCGTACAGAAAACCCTATTATTTACTATCTATATTTAAAGTATTTATGCTACTCACCCTCTAGTTCTTTGGAGGGCCACAGGGAGTCCTAATTGTTGCTGCTCAAGGCTTAAGCAGCGGGAGGTCGCGGCGTCCGTTCATGGACAGATTCCTGGGAGAGGGAGAGACGAGACGAAGCTAGAGTGTCTCCTTGAACCAGCGAGATGAGCCGCGACCTCTCGCTGCCTTGAGAGCCTGGCTGGGCGCCCAAGCGGCTTGGGCGCCCAGCCAGGCTCTCAAGGCAGCGGAAAGGTCCATGAACGGACACCGCGACCTCCCGCTGCCTTGAGTGCCCGGCCTTCCCGCCGCCTTGAGCGCCCTCAGTCAATCCCGTCTCTGCGTCGTCGTCGTCCTGTTTGTTCTGAAGGTGGAAAGCAGGGCACGCAAGATTAGACTTGGCGTTTTCACGCCACGCCGTGAACGGACGCCGCGACTTCCCGCTGCCTTGAGCACCTGGCCTTCCCGCTGCCTTGAGCCTTGAGCAGCAACAACTAGGATTCCCTGTGGCCCTCCAAAGAACTAGAGGGTGAGTAGCATAAATACTTTAAATATAGATAGTAAATAATAGGGTTTCCTATATGGGCCTTCCCGCTGCCTTGAGCGCCCGGCTGGACGCCCAAGCCGGACGTCCGAGGTTGCGGCTTGGTCATCCAGCCTGGCGCTCAAGGCAGCGGGGTCTGTAGAAAAGAATTTACCTGGTGGAATGACATTTGAAATGACAGGTACCAGCGCACCCAGGATACTGTACAGGCGCCGTACTCTGCTCTATACAGTAAAATGGATTGCGCATGCCTACCGCTTCACAGACGCGCTTTGGACGCGGCTTGCATTTGCGTCTCATTTGAATACTGAATCGAGCGGTATGTGAACCAAATTGTGCGCGCGGCAAACCAGCGGGTGCCTGGCACTGCCGCACTTTTTCTTACGCGTCCTTACTTTATCGGCCTGTGAGATTTATTTATTTTATTTATTTAAGGCTCTTATATATCGATATTCTTGTAACAAGTTACAAATCAATTCGGTTTACATTAAACCATAAAACCTGCATAAACGCACAGAAACAAGGAAGCCAAGAACTTGGGTTCATTAACAATGTTAACAGGGAGATTGTAAGCCCTCTGGGGATGGAGAAATACCTACAGTACCTGAATGTGAACCAATGTGATATCTCAGATCAAATGTTGGTATATAAAAATAATAAATAAATAAACTCACAGGATACTCTGATGGAGGGTCCAAAATTAAACTTTACTGAAGAGGGGGTTTTTTTTGTCGAGGCAATGGCATGGATCAATCAGTTCTTATCACTGGCGATAGCCTTCGCAATTCACAGTCCTTCCTCTATCTGTGCAAGAGTCTCTTTCTACCAGGTCAAGGGAAACCCTCGCCCTTCAGGGCTTGCGTGAATGAGGCTCGCGAGTGGGCGGGGTTATCCTTGTCTGGGGGTCAGTAAAAGGATAACAGAGCCTCTGCACAGAATTTCCAGTGTCCTCTTTCCCCAGGGGTGACGACTCCGCGTGGAGAGCCCTCAGGATTATTTCAAGTTTGATCTTACGCACGTTTCTCCAGATGTCTCCCTCGTTCAGACTCCGGATCCCTAGATGGAAGGGGTGCACCACAGGAACATTCACTGCTCAGATCTTCCTCCTTCAGGGAAGGAAGGGGAGAGCAAAACTGTTGCTAGCGGGTCTTCCAACCACAAAGTTTTTTTCCCAAAATGGAGTCCAAAAACCACCAGAAGGTCCTTGCAGCGGGTCTGTCCTCCAGGAGGGTGCGGACGGGCAGGTCTTTCCTATCCTGGACCCCCTCAGGGAAAAGTTTCCCTGTGGCCTCTCTCCGGGCACCCGGAGAGAGGCCACAGGGAAACTTTGGAAAGTCCCAGGTTAACTCGGGATCAGCCAGCGAGTTGGACTGGAAGAGCAGCCTCTCCCCCCACTTCCTTCAAGGACACCAGGCTGGAGTGTCTGAGCCTCAAAGGTAGGCCTGAAAATTTCAAATCTGCATCTCTAAAAAACCTAGACTGCACTGCCCCACTCTCTAAAGGAGAGAGCTAATTTTATTCCCTCGCAAGGGGATGGGCCGTCCCAGCACCCTCAAAGGCTGCGTCGAATGGCCTGCATTGTTCTAGCTACAGGAGTTAACTAGGGCCTCTTAGTGATGATCCTCAGGGGGGGTCATTACAGCCCCCTGTAATAAGTAGATTATTTCTGAGCGCAGTTTTCATTTCTCTTGACAGAGATCTGCTGCTCAGTAGATAAACAGGCAAGCTTTCCGTTCATTTGCAGGGCGCCTTCCACCGCCTCCTGTGTAGCCTCCGGTTTGTGCAGAGTGTCCCTGCCCATTGCATCGGCGCGGTAGCTGAAACATCTGCCATTTCGGCTGCAGGCTGGAGGCCCTTCAAAGGTGGACCTCAGTTTCCCAGCCAAGGCAGCAGACATTAAGGGGCAGATTTTCAAAGCCCTATGCGCGCCGGGCCTATTTTATAAAGGCCCAGCGAAGCATGTAAAGCCCTGGGACGCATCTAAGTCCTGGGGCTTCAGAAAAGGGGCGGGGAGAAGGGTGGGGCCAGAGGCCTCCGGCACAGCGGCCTAAATTGGAGCAGCCTGGGAGGGAACGGGTGAAGGCTGCGGGCGTTGGCGCTCGCAAGATGCACTACTGTGCACCCCCTTGCACGCGCCGACCCCCGATTTTATAACATGCGAGCACCTGCGCGTGCATGTTATAAAATCGGGCGTCCATGTCTGCACGCCAGGTAGCGCACCCTCATGGATGCCCGCGCGTAGCTTTTAAAATTTACCCCTAAGTGTTCAGATGGCCAGGGGGAATATGCAAAGCTGATCCCTACGAGTGGGTGGTCACCCTCGCTCGGGAAGTATGCTGTCACTCCTAGCACGCCAGTCCCTGAATTGCCAATGTTGTCTGCAAAAGCTGAATATGAATCTGTTTTTATCTCTGACAGTCAGGCAATACACTTTAACTGACAAGTGAATGTTTTCCATTCCTGGTACAAATCAAAGTGCCAACTTGGGGGCAAGTCGCAGGAGCCGGAGATGAGCAGGATTAGGGGAGATGAGGCACATGGAAAGTATAAAAGTCAAGGTAAGCTCCATATTTGTCATGAAGCATACTTATTGCAGGTGAGGATAAAGCAGCAGAGGGGACTGTGGCATTGTGGCACACTTCATCCCGACTAGCTGAGACTTACCACAATAGAAACCCAATAACTTCAACGCTACCCGTACAAAAACTCCACGGTGAGATGGAAAATTGCCTTTGTAACCAAAGTGCAGACTCCAGCGGAACTGCAATGCTATATAAAGCTTTGCAATGGAAATAAAAACTCTTTTGTATTTCCCATCGCATTGACCGCTCGCATGTAGGTTATTGTTCTCAGCACTTCCAAAGAGTTTCAACAAGTAGAACATTTATACTTGGCCAACAAAGCTCTTTCAGCATTGTCAGAAAAGATTAAGCTGCCTGCCAGTCTTTGCATTTCTCTGATGCTCGTATTCTTCCATGCAAGCAAAATGTTTCTTTCCCCCCACCAAGGTCGCTGCCAGATAGCAGTTGGATTTGATTCCCCCCCCCCCCCTCCCAGACCCTTTCTCCAGTCACCCATAAATCCCATTTCGTGGCATGCAGCCGATTCCTCATTTCTCTTTCACGCATCACAGCTGACTCGATTCACCCAAATTCATTCCGGAAGCCAAATAACGGCGGACATTTGGGGTTCGCTGAATTACTACAGCCGTGAAGGCAGATGTTTGCCAGATATTCCGAACCTTCCAGCCCCTCCCTCCCCATACGCCTCATGGCAGGAGGAGGGGCCAGCATAGAGAGAGATGTTGCCAACGCGTTCTGCCACGCCCACAGAGCCCTGATTTACCTACGAACGTATGCACCTCTTACTCACCTCCTAGAGCCCTGGGCGGGGATGACCCCCCAGGCCTGAGCACTGCCACAGCTAAGTAGCACCAAGTGCCTCCTACAGGAACAATTTTGCCATTTTGAATTTGTGGATGACATGACAGGTAGGGAAGCTGGATACCAGTGCAACAGATCTTCTCTTTTTACTCTGTTGCACAAAACCTCCACATGCTTTCATTTAGCCACCTTCTCCAATTTGAATCGCTGTCTAAAATTTCCCAGTATCCCATGGAAAGGTTTTTTTTAAAGGGCTACAGCCACATTTCCTATCAGATTTATGGCACTCACCTTTGTTGATGCATTCACCCCTCTACAACATGCATGCCGTCTTTCTTATCCCCTTCTCTGCATATTTTCCTTACATTTACATCTTTATTCTTTTTAACTCTCTCCTTTTTTCAAGGGAATGGGTCAACTGGCAGTTTTCGCCTGTTCCTTTTGGGTTTCCAGTTTAATCAGAACCAGCCTCCTCTGGGCTGCAGCACCATAAGCCTTCATTTGCAATTAAGCTGGGTGGGGGTTCTCCTTTTTATACCCCCTCCCAACTCATTTAGCCCTGCCATTCTAGTGCCAGTCCTCGGCCAGGGGGCCCATGCAGCAGGGCTCCTACTGGAACATCTGACCACTAGATGGAGCCATTTTCCTGGCCAACCTGAGAAGTAGACGCCAGGCCTGGGAATTGAACCTGGCAGTCTGCAGCTTTGGGCCAGGCTTTCATGACATTATATCTGTCTGCCAAAATTGGCAGATAACTTGGGGCCGGTCCATTGTGTAAGCCTTGAATATGGGTGAATCGTGTACGTGAGGCTGAAGTCCGAGCCATATCAGAGCTTGGTTTTTGTTTTGTTTGCTTGCTGGTTTGGGCTGCCAATAACAGCTGTCCAAGCTGCCATCTATTAAAGGCAAAGGATGGAGCGAGCTGATTTATGCCCTGTGCAGGAGTCACTGTACCTGAGCCTCCAGCTATGCACAGGACAAAACTGGTTCCATACAATGGGACGAGGTTAACGTTGGGTTTCCAGATGGCTCCTCTTCATCATCAAGGACAAGCCCAACTAGTCCTGGTCTTACTCCCCATTTCATCTCTATAGATTCATAATTGTGATTTTCTTATATAGCATAGAACTACAAGCCCATAGGTACAACAGGGGCAAAAGCCAGGCCTAAC
This sequence comes from Rhinatrema bivittatum, assembly GCF_901001135.1. Taxonomy (NCBI): domain Eukaryota; kingdom Metazoa; phylum Chordata; class Amphibia; order Gymnophiona; family Rhinatrematidae; genus Rhinatrema; species Rhinatrema bivittatum. The sequence goes on along the minus strand of NC_042617.1, from coordinate 21,013,442 downwards.
TTAGCCTGTCTCTGATCCCAAACCATCTGGTAACCCCTGTAACGCATATAATATGAAAAAGATAAGTACCAAGGCTGGAGGCAATTTCTAAACTAAGAGATTTATTGACAATGCTTGTCCTTGCAAGCGTATGCCTCTCTATAAGGTGCCACCAGCCGCTTTGCTGCTTTTTCTACTACAGACTAATAGGGTCAATTCTCTGGAAGTTCTGGGAGAACCATTTCCTTCAAATCAAGAAGAGCATTTTAGGCTTTCTTTCCAAACACTGTTCCATCGAAAGCATCTTTCTTTCTTAATCCATTTAAATGCTCGGGGCTTGAGTGTAATTTGCGTAATATTTCCATTAACAATGTGTAATTAAAGCATCTCTTAAAAGTCGGCAGTTCATTTAGTAAGGACAATTTAATAGAGTTCTGATTGAATTTTTCTGTCAAATGAACATTACGACATATCACAGATGTCTTAATTGGACATCATTTTTTAGAGGAGGAATATTAAACAAATTAAATTAAGTTCTTAATTTTCTTCTTGTCAAAAGGGGCTACAGGTACAGGCGCCTAAATTAATGTGTTTGCTCAGTGTATTACATTCTTACCAAGGATGGGTTTTGATATATAAATTTGCTAGATATTTTGTAATGCAAATAACGTAGCAGGAAGATGTAATAAAAACATAGAAAAGACAATAGGTGAAGGCAAAGGAAAGAAGGGTAGGAAAAGGGTAAGAAAAGTCAAAGGCATCTGATTTAAGGAAAGAATTACAAAAAAAAACCCCTCACTTTGGGAACGGATAGGGTGAGGGAGAAAAGATGGAGCACTTTCAAGATATCAAGTGCTTAAGAGCAAGCGTCACAGAAAGGAAGAGGAAAGAAAGGCCAACAGATGGGAATGGCGTTGGCGCCCACCGCTTCAAAAGTACCCAGACTTATGCAGTAGAAGTGGGATTTGCGTGCTCACTTAAAATTGGGCGCAGATGTGCGCGCACCCGGGCTATTTTATAATATGTGAGCATAGACGCACGTACGTTATAAAATGGCCACGTCTTTGGGCGCGGGCTGGCGTACGCAAGCCAATGGGTGCCCGTGGGCCGATTTCAAATTTACCGTCGTCATTTTTTGAGGGATTTATTAAAAATAAATACCTCAAAAGTCCGCACGTATGTTTGTAATGCAGGAATACACATTCTTTCTGTATCCGTTTTCCAAAATTACGCACTTAACGGAGAATTTTAAAAGCCCAACGCGCGCATTAATTAGGGGATGTGCGGATGTGTCAGGCTCGTGCTCGCCGAGCGGATTTTAACAGCCACCGAGATATGCGCACGTCTCCCAGAGCTCGCACATCTTGCAAGTTTACAAAATGGGATGAGGGTGTGGGCGTTTTGGGGCGCGATGTGCTCTTAAACGCGCTGAGGCCCCCTGCCTCGTAACTTTACTTCTGCTATGGATGACGTGTAAGTTTAAAAATAAAGAAAAATGGGCAGATCTGCGGGGTTTTAAGGGTCGGGCCTAACTGGGGGGAGTAAAGGCTTTTAAACTAGGGGGGTTTGGCAAAGCTACCAGCTAACTGGTGAACTGGGGATGAACTGGTTTTAATGGCAAAGGCGTCGGAATGCGTCCCTTTTAAAATCTGACCACTTACATGGTAGAAGTGGGATTTGCACGCACGTGTGCGAGTGGCGAGACTATTTTATAAGACGCGCACATTTGCACGCATGTGTTATAAAATGGCTGCGCGCCTGGGCTCGGACAGACAAATGTGCGCATATATATACACCCGTGTGCTGGTATGAAAGTTACTGACATACATTTTATGTGAATAATAATTATAACAATGTGCACGTAATAACCCGGAATTAAACGCAGAGGCAGGTATTTTATAAAGTAGGCGTGTACACTGCTTCTGAAAATACTTACTTGTGCATATACTTGGAATCACCAGTTTAACAATAACTTCACCAGTTCACCTCGATCCTCCAGCACTTCACCCTGAACCCCGACCAGTTCACCCACACCTTCCACCCAAAACCTGCAGACAAAGACACGTCCGATTTCAATTACGTGAGTCAGTTAGCAGGTGTAAAAGCGTGTTTGGTAGTGTATGTGTTATGGTTGTAGACCCTTGAGCCAGCTAGAAGATGATGAGAGGACGCTGAGGGGAGGCCCTCAGAGGATGTCGTAGCTGGGAAGCGGATCGGAGCCAGGAGACCAGCAGGAACTTCACCTAGACCCACACCCGTTCTCCGCAGGTTGAGCCCTTGGATACTGAGAGGCCAGCAGGACTTAGGTGGGGTCTCCTGGTCAAGAATAGTCTGAGGGACAGACCGAGTGGAGGCAGGCAGAGAAGAAGCAGAGCCAGAGGAAGTCCAGAGGTTGAGGCGGGCAGCAACAGAGCAAAACGAGAAACCAGACCAGAAGTCGGGGCAGGCGGCAGAACAGCAGAGACGAGGAACTAACCAAGGATCAGGACGGGCAGCAGACACAGAACACCAGAAGCCAAACCAGAATCAGGAACCAGGAAGATAAGCTGAGGAGGAATCAGAAGCTGGAGCGGGAACAGCAGGATCAGGAACAGCAACTAGAGCCTCCAGGGCGTGAACCTCATTACAAAGCAAGGAATTGAAGACTGGTGCTGAGTTATATACTTGCCGGCATCCGACATCACTCAAGAAGTTTCCCACCATGGGCCCTTTAAATTCCAGCGTCCTGCGCACGCCTAGGGGCGGAGTTTGGAGCTGGAGCGCGGCGGCGTCTCCCTCATGGAGATGCTGCCACGGAGAGGCCCTGCCGTGGCCCAGCGAGGAGCGGGGGATGCCGTGAGCCGCCCGGAGCTGGTAGGAAGAGAGGTGAGAACCCGGCCATGGAGTCCCGCGGCTGGGATTCGTAACAGTATGTGCGTATACTTCTTAGAAAATAGCAACTTGCTAACCATGGTGCAACAGAATAATACTCATTTACTGGACAAACTGGAAAATATGGAGAACTATGTAACAAGATAGGGACTAGGGTCAGAGGGATGTCGGGCTGCACAAACAGACTGCACAAACAGGCATTGCACTAACGGAGTGCATTGTTAACCTGCGTGTCAACACGCGTTTTTGAAACGCTAGCTTTACCCCTTATTCAGTAAGGGGTAATAGCGCGTAGAAAACGTGCGTCCAACCCCACCCCCACCGAAACTAATAGCACCCACAACATGCAAATGCATGGTGATGGCCCTATTAGTTATTCCCGTGCGATTCAGTAAGTAAAATGTGCAGCCAAGCCGCACATTTTACTTTCAGAAATTAGCGCCTACCCAAAGGTAGGTATTAATTTCTGCCGGCACCAGGGAAGTGCACAGAAAAGCAGTAAAAATTGCTTTTCTGTACATCCTCTGACTTAATATCATGGCGATATTAAGTCGGAGGTTCCAAAAGTTAAAAATAATTAAAAAAAAAAAAAAAAAATTGGCCCGCGACTCACGGGTTAAAAAAACGGACGCTCAATTTTGCCGGCGTCCGGTTTCCAAACCCGTGGCTGTCAGCAGGTTTGAGAACCGACGCCGGCAAAATTGAGCGTCGGCTGTCAAATTCGCTGACAGCTGCCGCTCCTGTCAAAAAAGAGGCGCTAGGGATGCGCTAGTGTCCCTAGCGCCTCTTTTTACCGCCAGCCCTAATTTGAATATTTTCTTTTAGTGAATCGCGTGCACAGGAGCGTGGCTTGTGCGTGCGCCGGGAGAGCAGGCGCTTGCCAGCTCTCCTGCAAATTTTCCTGTAACGGCCCGCTAGAGAGGCGTAACCAGCAGGAACAGAGAGAATAATACCTCTGTACAGGTCATTCTGTTCAGCTCTGGAGGCTGTACCTCAAAAAGAATAGAGGTAGGTTAGAAGCAATCCAGAAGAAGGTAACCAAAATAGTATGGGGTCTGCACCAAAAGGTATATATGAAGAAACTTAAGGACATAAATATGTATGCCCAAACTCGCATTCAAAACTGCCGTTCTCTAGGGTTCAGTCTCCATATTCACAAAATACCCCTTTGTGGTCTAGTGGACCCTCCTACTCCCTTACACACAAACTGATCCCTTCTGGTCTAGGGGACCCTCAGCCTAGCCCAACACTCTTTCTTGAAAAGGTGGCATTGGTGGTCCAGTGAAGGCCCAGAGTATCCCTTAGCCTCCTGGCCTGGCGGATTTTGGCCGCCACCTGGATTTTGTACCCTATCATGTGGTATTTTTCCCTCAGGCTTAGTGAATGACCCCATGTTTGGTATATAATGGCTATTGCCCCTCTTCTTCCAGAAGACTTTCACTCCTGAAAATAGGAGTAACCTACCAGACACACCTGCTGGAGGGCCATCGAATCCCCCTCTCTCGCCCATAGAATTTGGAGCTTATGTTCCTCAGGTAAGCTAGTAATTAGTATCCCTTTATTATATACCAATCTGGCATTCAATAAACCCATCTGGATGTTCGGTGGCATATTAAAAGCTCCCACAGCCAAAGGGTTTAACGGAGGAATATTTACTAACATTTGGGGTTTCTGCTCATAAAATCTCCCTCCTTATATTCTTGTCTCCTCCCCCCAATTGCTTCACTAGGCTTGGAAATCCTATTAAAGCACATCATGAATACTGAGGTAAAACTGAGGCACAAATAATAAGTCCCCAGGTAACCCCCTGGCTACTAAGTACTGTATAAAAGGGCGCACAAAGGGGGATGTGTGCTCCTTCGGCACGATGCCGACAGCAAGATGCCTCTGGCATCTGTGTTTGCTCTTCGCTCACCCGAAGTGGCCGATGTCACTAGAGGGTGGGGGGTCAGGTGAAGAGACTAAGGGAATGCAAACCGGCAGCTGCAGGGACCCTTCAAACGTTCTGCAGGGCTAAAAGCAAAACCCAGAGAGCACTCAGAAGAAGGGCTGGCAGGCAGAGTAAAACAGGGCATCTGTACGTGCTCTTCACTGCCCTGAAGTGTCTGATGTCACTGGCGGGTGGGGCCAGGCAGAGAGACCCAGGGATATACCAGTCCTCGCCTCCCCCCCCCCCCCCCCCCACACACACACAGAAAGAGAACAAGAGGGAAAAGTGAAAGGTCTTCCTGTCACTGTAGGGGCCACGTACCAAAGCACATTTTGGCTAACACACGTGTTAACACATTTTTGTTAAATAATGCATATATATATATATATATATATATATATATGAGGCTCCATAATGCATGCATGAGAGATCTTAATGCAGCAACGTTAAATTTAATATAGGCCAACATTAATTAATATATTTATTTATTGCATTTATTTTTCTTCTGATTTTCTGTCTTTAACTAAAACAAACCTCACAACCCAAACCTAACACAATACATTGAACTGAGATCACTGTGGGATGTGCATTCGCTTTCCGTCATTTTCAAAATGAAATGATAGAAAAAAACATGAAAAAGAAACCAAAATGGGAAAAAATCCTAAACAACACGGAAATGTGTCTCCAGACGATATGAAACGACACAGCAAAAATTTTTTTGGCCGTGATTACATTGCTAAGAACAGTCAATAATTCACATGTTCCTTTTCCACACATTCAATCAATGCCAGTCTAAAGCACCATGAAACCTGTCAGAAATGATTCAGGCAAAGATGCGTTCATAAAGCCAGGCCTTTACTGTTTTCTGGAATTTTAGATACAGTAATTTAATTCTAAAGGCACGTCCAGCAGCAGTAAATTCCAACGTGCTGGTGCATAATATTGGAATGCACCACACTTGGTCACCATCGGTTCCACGGCTGGATGGGACGATGCTTCTAAGAGTGTCTACTGCGGCCATCTTGAAATACTTGGTGTGCTGATAGTAGCTTAATAAATCTGCCAAGTATTGTGGGAATTAATTATAATGCAGGTGATTGTCAAAATTGTAGAAAAATAATATTGAACACTGCTTTACAAGACAGTTTCTTTCTTTGTTAATTCATAAAGACATGACTGATCTACTGTCACTTCTGCGGCTATGTTAAACTTCTATAGTTTTGTTTCCTGTTTCTTTTTTAATAAACATGACACTTAGCTCTGATTGGACGCTCTAGTATTGAGAAGAGTGTTGCTAATTGAAGGCTGCCATGGGCAGTGATGATTTAAATTGTGCTTTTCTTGAGCAGAGAAGTTAACATGGCCGCAGAAGTTTTGGTAGATCAGATGTGTCGTTATAAATTGTTGAAGAAATGAACTGTTTTATTGTTTTGTTCTGAAACAGCCTTGGCGGAACATGGCCCACACCAGCTGTCTTCAGATAAGTATTGCACGGTGTTTTTTGACAGATAAGGACTGCACAATACTATTTTTACACAGCTTGGAAAATCATCTGCATTGTAGTCATAAAAAGGAAAAGGGTGAAAGGGTCTTTTCCTATGATGATACTGTTATCCCTTGTGTTGTTACTGGTGAGTTAGTGCAGTGCTTCTCACGTAATGTGCCCTGGGAAATTTCTTCCTGTGCTGCAGTGTTGGCAGCCTCAGAATGATCCTCCTGTAGGAAATATCCCAGTTCTTGCTAAAAGGACAAGCAGCCAATAATGGACTCTTTTACGTCAGTAAAAATGGACATTGACTGTTTGCTCTGAGCAGCCAAATGCAAAGACCTTGCAGTTCTGTGGACATGGCTAACCTGGACAGATTCATGGGCCCTTTGCAAGCTGAGCTGCCACCAGAAAAGAGGCCTAAAGAAATATAGCATAAATGGTGCCGTGTGTGAATGTGGATCAGAAAAACATTAAGGGCCATAAAAAAGAAGCCTAAGTACCAATCCGAGATCAGAGTTTATCAGTGCCCTGTCAGACCTGGGCAACTGTCATTCATCACACTGACTGCTTGCTGAACTGGGCCAAGGAGACAAAGAACTGGCAAAAGAGTGGGAAAATCAGCTAATTAAAAGTCTTAATTATATATTCACCTGACTATACATTAAGCTGCTGAATTATACATAGGTAAGCCCTTAAAAGGAGTAGAGGTGCAAGTGTTCAAGGGTCATCGTCATCATCGTGGCCATCCAAAGTGGGTGAGTGCTGGTGCTACTTCCCACCCCCCTGCTTTGCCTCCAGGCATCCTGGGCTGAGGTGACTAATAGAAACCAAGGGCACAGCAAAGCAATATATAAGGGACAGGAGAGCTGAACCGCCTGATGCTTCGGTGACACTGACTGACCTCTCTACCTCTCTGCTGACCTGTGAAGGGAGAGACAGTCTGATCAGCAAGAGAACGGGTGTTACTGCAAGTCCCATATGGTAAGAAACTGTAGGTCCATTCCCCACTCAGTGGGTTAATAAGTTAGAGCTTGTTAGCAGTTCAAATGTAAGCCTCTGCTAAAGAGAGGTAATGCCAGCATTAATTAATTATAATCTGAGTGAGCAGCAGATGTCAAGCATTGTTTTTATTATTTCCTGTTTCCCTAATTCCTTGTGTGTTTTCTGATGATCCATTAAGCTTAGTCATGTGTAACTTAGCAATAAATAAGTTTTTTTTGAACAAACACATTGGTAATTCTCTAAGCAAATGGACAGGAGAGTCACTGGTGAAATAAGGAGGTTTACACATAAAGGGAGATGGGGTTGGAGCTCACTCTCCTCCCTGGTCTCATGCCAGATTCTAGTGCACAGTGCCCCAGATCGCTTGCTTGCTGCTTCTGCTCCTCCTTCCTGGGGGAAGGTCAGGGAGCCCACACAGCTGCAGCAGCAGCAGCAGCAGCAGCAGCAGTGCAGGTCAGGGAAGAGCCTCTGCCCCCTGCTCCAGCCCCTCCCCATCCCCATCTGCTGCCTGGAGCACAGGGCTCTTCTCTGCTCTGCTCTGTTTCCTTAGAAAGTCATTGCCCCAGGCCTTAGATGTCTGCGCTGCAGGGACTCGGGAGTCATGCCAGAGATGCAGCCATGTGAGGATGTGGAAAAGAGGTGGAGTATGCTTGGGATGGGGGGAAGGGAGGCACAGGATGCTGGGGTGGGGCAGGAAGAAGACCGGAAGGACAAGCTGAGTGATGGAGGATGTGGGTCAGGAAGATAGGGAGGAAGAGAGAGAGAGGATCAGGTATGAAAGGGGAAAAAGATGGAGGGAGAGGAGAAGAGAAGAGAAAGAAAAAGAGAGACCGGGGAATAAAAGAGAAGAAGGGAGAATTGATCCTGGTAATGAGAGGGAAAGAAGCAAGGAGACAGGGAAGGAAGAGATGGAGAATTGACACAGGAACAGGGAGAGAAAGGGGGTAAGAGAGAGAGAAAACCCTAGATTTGGGGGTGGGGGAATTGTGGGAGATAATGCAGGAGAAAGATGAGGAGGATCAAGGAAAGGAGAATATCAAGGAAAGAGAAAGTATTAAAATATCCACAAGGAAAGAGGGGAAACCAAAAAAGGAAGCGAGAGAAGACCTGAGAATGATGAAAAGCAGGAGGACCTTGCAGGAGGACCTTGCAAGACTGGAAGATTGGGCATCCAAATAGCAGATGAAATTTAATGTAGACAAGTGGAAGGTGATGCATATAGGGAAAAATAACCCTTGCTGTAGTTACACAATGTTAGGTTCCATACTAGGAGCTACCACCCAGGAAAAAGATCTAGGCATCATAGTGGATAATACATTGAAATCGTCGGCTCAGTGTGCTGCGGCAGTCAAAAAAGCAAACAGAATGTTGGGAATTATTAGAAAGGGAATGGTGAATAAAACGGAAAATGTCATAATGCCTCTGTATCGCTCCATGGTGAGACCACACCTTGAATACTGTGTACAATTCTGGTCGCCACATCTCAAAATGAACTCCTCCCTCACTCCTCGCGCTACGGGGATGGAACAATGTCCCAGATTCATCCAGCAGGAGCTCTGCCAACCTTACTCTGCCTCCCAGTGGCAGCAGAAGAGCGGCGCTTCTTGCCTGGGTGCGCCTCGGCGGGGGGCTGCGTAATCGGCTGGCTCCGCACGTTCGGATGTCAGACTGAAGCCTGCACAATGAGGCACATGCATGCAGGTAAAATGTTCTCACTTCTCCTCCTGCCAGTGGGGGGGGGGGGGGGGGGGGGGGGGGGGGGACAGTGAGAATTGTGCAAAATTTGGTTTTGCTGTGCCATGAGGGCTGAGCAGACTTGAAAGTGTGCGGCACTAAATTACAGAGGTTGAGAAACACTGAGTTAGTGTATCCTGGTGTGGGCGGTCTTACTGGTCTGAGGGCAGGTTTCGATTTTGGTACTATATGTGGTGGGATTAATGCAGTGATTTTTTTTGGACCAGTGTTAAGGTTTTTTTGTGTCGTTCCGGAGCAACCCCAACTGACGAATCAGTCTGAGTGGGAAAAGGTGTTTTTTTCACCACATATGAAATTGTTATTGCCTTGTTAGTTGGGCACCCATGACTATTTCTCTATATCTCAAGTAATGTGTCTTCTAAGCTGCGCACATGTGCAGCCGTGCACAGCTTTTATCCCCCCATGAGGAAGATCAGCGGGGTCTCAGTGGAGCTCATCCCACCAAGACCTAAAGCAGAGAAGAGGCTGGCGGGGCCATGGTGGAGCTCATTTCACCATGGCTCAAAACAAAAGAAAGGTTGGCGGGGCTACAGTGGAGCTCATCCCACTATGGCCTGAGTGGAAGAGGAGGCTGTGCATATGTGGGTTTCTGTGTGAGAGAATGTATGAGAGCTTGTGTGCATGTGTGTGTGAGAGAGCTTATGAGCATGAGTGTGCATGTCTATGTGAGAGCTTATGTGTGTGTGTGTTTGTCTGTGAAAGCTTGTGTGCATGTGTAAGAGCTTGTGTGTGCATGTGTGTGTGAGAGCCTGTGTGCATGTGTGTATCTCTGTGTGAAAGCTTGTGTGTGTGAGAGAGTCTGAAAGACTATGTGCATGTGTGTGTGAGAGCCTATGTGCATGTATGTCTGTGTGAGAGCCTATGTGTGAGTGTGAGTCTGTGTGAAAGCTTGTGTTCATGTGTGTATGAGAGCCTGTGTGCATGTATTTATGTCTGTATGAGAGCTTGCATGTGTATGTGTAAGAGTCTGTAGTGGTGGGTGTAGTGGTCTAATTTGCCCCATTGCATGCATGGATTTGTAGTTCTGATTTTCTCATCCTGTGGTGCACCCTGCTGTCCTAATCCAGCTGACCTGCTAATACAATATGTGCAGATTCTCCTGGGGTTTTTTCTGGTGTGCTGCTTCTTTCTGTGGCTCTACGGGTTGACCAAGCTCCAGCTCTGTCTCTGCCTCCTACATGATACACCCCCCCCCCCACCCCCATCTGTTGCTTCATCCTGCCTCTGGTTCCTTTACCTCTATAGCAGTGGGGTAATTGTGTCAGATGGCATCTGTGTAGCCGGGAATATGCTTGGGAAGGTAGAGGTGACCACTGGAGGTCCTGGGGTGACAGACATTTAGCTTCTACAATTTTATCTGTTGAAATGTTATAAAGTTGAATGAGGTGCTCCTCTTGAAATCTCACTGGGTCGTCCTCATTGCTAAATTCACTGCTCTGTGCTGCGTTCTGAGCCCCGGTGGCAGAGGTGACAGTCTCTTATGCTGGAACCTGCATATTGCAACCTGTGAACAGAAAAAGAGGGGAATATATGTTACTTCATACTAGTGTATATACAGTACAGTATATATATATATATATATATATATATATATATATATATACAAGCCGTTAAGCCCGTCACAACGGGCTACATTACATTTTTGTTTTCGGTCCATTTTCGAAAACAGCACCCTCCTACACTTTTTCCCCCTCATTCCCCCTTCCCCCTCAGTCACTCACCCCCTTCCCACCCCTCAGTCTTACTCACTCTCTGTCTCCCACTGCCTCCTTCCCCTCACTCTCACCTCCCTCCCCTTCCCTCAGTCACTCCCCACCCTGTCTCAATCCCATCTCCCTCAGCCCTCCTCCACTCCCTTTTTCTCTGCTCCACAACTTCTTACCCTTCCACTTACTCACATCCCTGTCTCTCACCTCTCCCTCATTCTCACTCTTCCCCACCCCCTACCTCCCTCCCCCTCAGTCCCTCCCTCCCTCTCACTCAGTCCCTCCCCCTACCTCCCTCTCACTCAGTCCTCCCTCCCTCTCAGTCCCTCCCTCCCTCTCACTCACTCAGTCCCTCCCTCCCTCTCACTCACTCAGTCCCTCCCTCCCCCCACTCAGTCCCTCCCTCCCTCTCTCTCTCTCTCCTCCCTCCCTCGGTGCTGCCGCCGCTCCTCGTCGTCATTCGCCGCCACCGCCGCTGCCACCCGCTGCCGCCGCCACCGCTGCCGCTGCCCCCCCGACACCGCCGCCGCCATGTTTTTGTTTTTTTTTGACGCTGGCTAAGACCGACGTCCTTGCCCGCACATGCGCAGTAGAGCTGTGCTCTACTGCGCATTTGCGGGCCGTCGGTCATGGCCCATTTATAAGGTAGATATATATATATTATATTGCTATATTATTTGCAGCCTCTGACGAAGGCGGTGAGAGACCTGCTGAGCACCAACAGCAAGGCATCAAGGTCATGAAGCCTAATTTACAGCCTTCCACTCCATCCTAAGAAATAATCCAAGAAGATGATAGTCCCGAAGCAGCTGTAGACGAAGTGGGCTAACCAGTGGGCACTTCACTCTGGAGGTCAGGAGGCTTGACCTCTGTGAAACTGCCCAGCAAAGAAACTGCAGAGAATGTCATCTCTCTCATTTCTTGCTTTTTTTCCCTTTGTGTTCCTATACAAGCTGTGCTCTTATTTTGCAGGGGACTCTGTCTAGTGTCTGCCTCATGCATCCATATGCCATTGACCTCTGTCTAAAGTATATAATTTACCCTCTGATTACCAGCTGTGTGTTTCGTACTGCTTGTACTGTTTGACGCTACAATGTAACACTGGACGATTTAGCGTTTTCCCTTCCTGTAAAAGACATTGAAATGCTTGTGAAATTCATCCTGTTGATTGCTTGATTCTCCATATGGCTGAACTATTTTTCTAACCTATGCATGTGTGAGAGGTTTTGCCTTTTGCATAAACAAGTATTTATTTATAGCGAACTCTTTGCATTTCTCTCTTTCTGTGGGAAGTGGGGCTGTGTCTTGGTACTTAAGTAGTTGCAGTTGACTAGACTGCAGTTTCAGGCTTTCACCGTCTTTACTGTGCAACTGATGATGCGCTTACACAATCAGCCCCTTCCCAAAGGGGTGGGAGATAGGAGAAGAAAGGGAAGAAGAGCGGCGGCAGCTGGAATCAATGGGGAAAAAAAAAAGACAAAAGTCCAGTGACCACCTTACAAAATACAAATCACAGACGTCCCCCAGTGCATCCCCATGTCTTCTTACAGGCCAGGCCCCGCCCCTGAGGTTCCCTGTCCTGGAGCGCCTGACTCTCTTCCTGCATTCCAGATCATTTTCCTTCCCTCCCTGTCTTCCTGTCTGTCCGTGCCGGGAGAAAGACCTCCACGTGGGAGGCTCCCGCCTTTCCTCTCACTTTGCCCCCTAGCTGCCCTGCTGTGGAACTGTAAATTGTATTTATTTAAAAGAGTTTATAGCCTCCGGTAGTTCAAAGTGCAGATTGGGGGGCAACATTACCAGGAGCAAAGGGAAAACCTGGGTCGCCTTCCCAAACTTTTTATCTGTATCACCTTCTGCTACAAAATTAGAGCGAAGAGGATAATCCCCAATGACTGGAAATGAAAAGAGAATGTGTCTTCTTTCCCTTGCCCTCCTCCAGGGATGGATCCTACAAAATTCTTAAGGAAAATGAGGTATTGATGTCAGCCTGTCTAGCATTTCGGGAACCGCACGACCTGATGTGGGCCTTATGTTAGGTCCTTATCACTAGAAAATTTGCCCTTGGAGAAATTCTAGAGGATATCACTTAACCTCTACCTTTGGTGTTGTGGTTAAGGTTTATAGAAGGGAGAGTGTTTTGAGGGAGAACCACTAGGAGGAATTTCCCTGGGTCAGTCTAAGGTACTGCACAGAGCGGTAATGTGTCTGCCGAGCTGGGCGAAAAATGTTGGGATGAGGCTAGGGCGAGGAGGGAATCTCCATGGCCAAGTGGCCAGCAGAAGCTCCGAGAAGGCCATGTCAACGGGATTGCAAGGCCAGAATCCTGGGCAGTGCCACCGGGCCATCTCGGAGGAATCACTGACTACCACACGATCTGGGACCAGCTCCCTCATCACGGGGAAAGCCGTATCTGGGCTGTGATTAAGAGGAAAGATGAATTCTCTAATAATTCCTATGGTGGAGGGGAAGAGGGAGAGATAATGCTATCCTTTGAAGAGGGGTAGTGGCGGAAGTGTGTTTTCTTCTCATTTTTGAGGTTGCTGCTAATTTTATGTAAACTCTGACGTCATTGCTGATTTTTAGGACTTTTTCTTTGAGGTGTTTCCTCATTTGAAGGTATCTCAGTCCCAAGGAGTGGCGTCGGCGAGAGGCACCAGTCAGTCAATGGAAGGAGTCGGGGGGGGCAGTCAGAAGGGTCACAGAAAGGAAAGAGGACGTTTGTCGAGGCTTTCCCTGGTCAGCATGAGAAATACAGCCCAAGGACCACCCCACCATCCGCTGCACCAGTTTTGTATTTTGAAACCACCGAGACCGCTGTGAGACTCCAAAACCGGCACAGGGGGTAATGTGAAGATGATCATTTTTGCCCAGATTTTGCACTTATTTCCAATGGGAAAGTCTGCACAGGCTTTCAGTTTGAAAATTATCCCGAGAAAACTCTCTGTATGCATTTGCACCCTCTAACTTACACGGGTGGTTTTCCAGAGGAAACGTACGCAGGCATGCTTAAAACTGCTGATGTAAGAGCACAGGCCTCTCCGCCCCCCACCCTGCCGGGTAAAAGAGCATGCACAGAGGCCCTGTGTTCATTGCTTTCACCAAGCCCAGTTCTGCAAGCAAAGCACCGTTTTGCCCACAGAGATGGCTTTGAAAATGGCCCTCTCTATGGACATCAAAATGTTCCCGTGCCACAAAACATAGAGAGGGCTTTTCCACCAGCAACCTGAGGAGCCTTGTAGGATATATCCAGGACTCCTCCACTCCTAGCTGATATTGGCAGTTTGCCTCCAGGCCATATCTGGTAGACTGAGGTCACCTGTAAGCAGGAGCCCCAGCTCACCCCACCCTTTGACCCCCATCCTGGTAATGCCTCCTATCATGACTTCCCCTCTGCTGGAGGTCTGCATAATACTACCATATGCACGCAATTTCTCTTCGGTTTCTCCAGTGCAAGAAAACAATAATTCTGCTTCTCCCTGCTTTCACTTTATTTTAATGGGTACAATTGTGTTTCTAATATAAAGATCTGCTCATCTCTTCCTTTGATGTTCTTTTCATCCATCTCTCTTCGGGACCTGATATCTGAAAAATAAATGTAAGCCTGGAGGATTTTTCAAACAAGATAGCAACTCCCCATCGCTAGTGAAAGGACACATTGGGCCGGATTTTAAAACATACGTGTGCGGCCTACATGCGTGCGTGCAACCCGGCGTGTGCACACGTGCCCCCGATTTCATAACATGCGTGCGCAGGCGCGCACATGCTAGAAAATCCGGGGTCGGCGCGCTCAAGGGGGTTCGCAATTATGCACCTTGCACGCGCCGAGCCCTATCCGAGCCGCACTGACTACCACCCCCACCTTCCCTTCCCCTACCTCCCCCTACCTCCCCTGCCCTTTCCCTCCTACCTTTGTTGCTTTCTATTTTTGTTTTAAAACTTACTTCAACCCTGGGGCTGAAGGAAGTTGTGCACGCCGGCCAACTGCCAGCGTGCGATCCCCGGCCCAGCAGCCATGCAGAGGCTTCTGGCCACGCCCCCGCCCCGCCCCCGCCCCACCCCTTTTGTCAAGCCCCGGGACATACACGCGTCCCGGGGCTTTACGCGCACCTCCGGGCCTTTTGAAAATAGGCCCGGCGGCGCGCATAAAACCCCGGGACGCGTGTATGTCCCGGGGCTTGAAAAAAGGGGTGGGGCGGGGGCAGGGCTGGGGTGGGGTCATCGGCTCCTGGCACAGCCGCTGTGTCAGAGATCATGTGCCGGCAATCGGCCAGTGTGCGCAACTTGCGCCTGGCCAGAGGCAGGCGCAAAAGGTAAAGTAAAGATCAGGGGGGGTTAGAGTAGGGCGGGGGGGGGGGGGAAGTTAGTGGACGGGGTGGGAAGGTCAGGCTAGGGGGAACGGGGAAGGCAGCGCGGCTCGGCATGCGCAAGGTGCAAAACCGTGCACCCCCTCGCGTGCACCGACCCTTGATTTTATAACTTGCGCGTGCCTACGTGTGCAAGTTATAAAATCGGGTGTACATGTGTGCGCGATGGGTAGCGCGCGCACCTTTTTAAAATCTACCCCTATGGTTCTTGACTCCCATGTCCCCAGATTTAAATCAGATTTGATCCCAGACATTTGGAAAATGCGAGTCTGTAGAACGTTGCTATGGCATTAGCTACCAACGTACACTTTGCAGAATCAGTTAAGGAAAGTGGTTAAAACTTCTTGCTGTTTGAAAATGCTAAGGCCACCTTGCTGTTCCAGCGATAGACTTGATCTTAGAGCATTAATCCAGGCTTTAATGGTGAGCAGAATTGTTCAAGCGTAACTCTGCGGGGGAGGGATTGCACTTACGCCTGCAGTTTCAAAAGTAGGCGCATGAGTGTTCTCTGGAAAAGCACCCGTGCAAGTTGGCAGAGGGTAACCTAAAAAAAATGGTTGCGTGCCTTAGAGATTGTTCAGTATTCTGTGGCGAGGGCTATCATCACCGCTGCTCGTAAGGAGCATGCGAGTCCTTACGTGAAAGCTTTCCATTGGCTAAGAGTACAAAGGAGAATGTGTTTCAAAATTCCGACTCTTCTTCATAAGGGTCTGTATGGAGAAGGCCCCCAAAGGGGCTACATGATTCGTTAGTATCTTATGCAGTCCTTCGCTAGTTGCACCCAAGCGAGCAAAAAATGTGCTTGCGTTTCCAAATTTTAAAAAGCATAGGCTGCAGGAAGGAATTATTCTCGTACTCGGTTCTGGCTTTGTGGAACTCCATGCCACAGGAATCACGAAAAAGAAAAAAAGAGATTTTTCTCAAACTTCTTAGTTTAGAAAAAAAAAAAAAAAGTCAGCACGGCACTTGCATGGGGAGCACAGCACTTCCACGGGTGCAGCAAGGCTTGCCAGTCACCGATTACAGATTTATATTACAGCTTTCCTCCCCAATCAGAGCGTGAAGGAGATGGGACTCTCACCAAGCATGAAGATTAAAAGGAAATAGAAAACAGTACCCACATATACTGCATATCAATTCATATACACTATTAGTTGTTTACTTTATCCCAATAATCCCAGTAACATTTCCAAATCAAGTTTCGAGACATGTTAAAAGCGAGACTGTTTCAAGTGGTAAATGGGCAGTGGCCTGTAGGAAGTGTTTGTGAATATTTTGAAGTAATGTTTGTGTTTTAATTATGCATGTACACTGTGTAATCCACACTGAACACATGTTTGGAAAGAGCGGAATACAAGATATTTTAAATGAATAAGTAATAAAATATACCAGTCAGTTTCTGAGTTTTGCAATTGAATCCTCCCAGAACAAACCATAAACTGTAAAACTACCCTAGAATGAAAGCTTGCCCCATGATTTATAGGGATGTACAGCTCCTACATTTTCAGTTCTGTTTGCTTTTTTTCGTTTTAGGGTGTTTTTTCTTTCTTTCTTTTTTTTTTTTTTGTGTGTGTTTGTTTGCCAAACTTAAACAAACATTAAACAAGAAAAAAAAAAAAAAACCCACCCAAAAACAAAATGCCTCCAGTGGCCCTGGCTAGGACTTCCCAGGCCAAAAAATCTGATCCAAGCTTTTCAGCACATCCCAGTATCTAACTTAGTACATTCAGTTTACCTTCGTAACATTAAGGATTTCCTTCTGTCCCCCGAAAGAATCTCCTAGATTGCACTTGCAGACTTCCTAGTGCTCTTCCCCTTACACTGTCTTTTGAAATTTATGGGGTAGATTTTAAAAGGTGCGCACGGGTGTACATGTGTGCGCGGGCTACTCGGCGCGCACATGTACGCCCGATTTTATAACATGCGCGCACAGGCTGGGGCTGAAGTAAGTTGCGTGTGCCGGCCAACTGCCAGCGCGCGATCCCCGGCACAGCAGAAAATAGGCCCGGCGCACGTAACCCTTTGAAAATCCGTCCCTATGCGTATATTTTTTATGTCAGATATAATCCAGAATAAGAACCTAAGAACACAAGAACATAAGAAATTGCCATGCTGGGTCAGACCAAGGGTCCATCAAGCCCAGCATCCTGTTTCCAACAGAGGGCAAACCAGGCCACAAGAACCTGGCAATTACCCAAAAACTAAGAAGATCCCACGCTACTGATGCAATTAATAGCAGTGGCTATTCCCTAAGTAAACATCATTAATAGCAGTTAATGGACTTCTCCTCCAAGAACTTATCCAAACCTTTTTTGAACCCAGCTACACTAACTGCACTAACCACATCCTCTGGCAACAAATTCCAGAGCTTAATTGTGCGTTGAGTGAAAAAGAACTTTCTCCGATTAGTCTTAAATGTGCTACTTGCTAACTTCATGGAATGCCCCCTAGTCCTTCTATTATTCGAAAGTGTAAATAACCGAGTTACATCTACTCGTTCAAGACCTCTCATGATCTTAAAGACTTCTATCATATCCCCCCTCAGCCGTCTCTTCTCCAAGCTGAACAGCCCTAACCTCTTCAGCCTTTCCTCATAGGGAAGCTGTTCCATTCCCTTTATCATTTTGGTTCTCTTTACCTTCTCCATCTCAACTATTTCTTTTTTGAGATGCGGCGACCAGAATTGTACACAGTACTCTAGGTGCGGTCTCACCATGGAGCGATACAGAGGCATTATGACATTTTCCGTTTTATTACCCATTCCCTTCCTAATAATTCCTAACATTCTGTTTGCTTTTTTGACTGCTGCAGCACACTGAGCCGACAATTTTAAAGTATTATCCACTAAGATGCCTAGATCTTATTCCTGGGTGGTAGCTCCTAATATGGAACCTAACATCGTGTAACTACAGCAATGGTTATTTTTCCCTATATGCAACACCTTGCACTTATCCACATTAAATTTCATCTGCCATTTGGATGCCCAATCTTCCAGTCTTGCAAGATCTTCCTGTAATGTTTCACAATCCGCTTTTCATCATTCTCAGGTCTTCTCTCGCTTCCTTTTTTGTTTTCCCCTCTTTCCTTGAGTGGATATTTTAATACTTTCTCTTTCCTTGATATTCTCCTTTCCTTGATCCTCCTCATTTTTCTCCTACTCTCTCTCCTCCATTATCTCCCACAATTCCCTGATCCGCAAATTTGATAACCTCACTCATCATATTCTTTTCCAGATCATTTATATATATATATATATATATATATATATATATATATATATATATATATATATATATATATATATTGAAAAGCACCGGTCCAAGTACAGATCCCTGAGGCACTCCACTGTTTACCCTTTTCCACTGAGAAAATTGACCATTTAATCCTACTTTCTGTTTCCTGTCTTTTAACCAGTTTGTAATCCACGAAAGGACATCGCCTCCTATCCCATGACTTTTTAGTTTTCTTAGAAGCCACTACTTCTACCGGTTCACCTTTATCCACATGTTTATTAACCCCTTCAAAAAAATGAAGCAGATTTGTTAGGCAAGACTTCACTTGGGTAAATCCATGTTGACTGAGTTCCATTAAATCATTTCTTTCTATATGCTCTACGATTTTGATCTTGAGAATAGTTTCCACTATTTTTCCTGGCACTGAAGTCAGGCTCACTGGTCTATAGTTACCCAGATAGCCCCTGGAGCCTTTTTTAAATATTGGGGTTACATTGGCCACTCTCCAGTCTTCAAGTACAATGGATGATTTTAATGATAGGTTACAAATTTTAACTAATAGATCAGAAATTCCATTTTTTAGTTCTTTCAGTACCCTAGGATGCATACCATCCGGTCCAGGAGATTTGCTACTCTTTAGTTTGTCAATATGGCCTACTACATCTTCCAGGTTCACAGTGATTTCGTTCAGTTCGTCTGACTCATCACCCCTGAAAACCATCTTTGGAACTGGTATCTCCCCAACATCCTCATTAGTAAACACGGAAGCAAAGAATTCATTTAGTCTTTCTGCAATGGCCTTATCTTCCCTAAGAGCCCCTTTAACCCCTCAGTCATCTAATGGTCCAACCGACTCCCTCACAGGTTTCTTGCTTCGGATATATTTTTAAAAGTTTTTATTATGAGTTTTTGCCTCTATGGCCAACTTCATTTCAAATTCTCTCTTCGCCTGTCTTATCAATGTTTTACACTTAACTTGACAATGCTTATGTTTTATCCTATTTTCTTCAGATGGATCATTCTTCCAATTTTTGAAGGATGTTTTTTTGGCTAAAATTGCCTCTTTCACCTCACCTTTTAACCATGACGGTAATCGTTTTGCCTTTTTTCCACCTTTCTTAATGTGTGGAATACATATGGGCTGTGCCTCTAGGATTGTATTTTTAAACAATGTCCAAGCCTATTGAACACTTTTAACCTTTGCAGCTGCACCTTTCAGTTTTTTTCTATTTTCCTCATTTTATCAAAGTTTCCCTTTTGAAAATTTAGTGTTAGGGCTGCAAATTTACTTATTGTCCCCTTTCCAGTTATTAGTTTAAATTTGATCATGTTTTGATCACTGTTGCCAAGTGGCCCCACCACCGTTACCTCTCTCACCAAATCCTGCATTCCATTAAAAATGAAATCTAAAATAGCTCCCTCTCTTGTTGGTTCCTGAACCAATTGCTCCCTGAAGCAATCATTTATTACATCCAGGAACTTTATGTCTCTAGCAAGTCCTGATTTTACATTTACCCAGTCAATATTGGGATAATTGAAATCTCCCATTATTATTGCACTGCCAAATTGGTTTGCTTCCTTGATTTCTCTTAGCATTTCATCATCTGTCTGACCATTTTGTCCAGGTGGACGGTAGTATACTCCTATCACTATACTCTTACTGTATCTTGCATTTTTAAGTCCTCTTCTCCAAATCTTCATGCAAAGCCAGGGTCATTAATAAATAAAGCTCAGTAGTCAAATTATTTAAATAATAAACATGTGCTGACTTATTTTTGCATGAAAGATTGCTACCTGTTTTTTAAATTTTTTCTAACTGAAGCATGGTTTTCTGCCATAAGTACCTGTAGGGAGTGCAGTTCCTTTCTGATCATGCTAAGGGAGGTTTTCTATTTCATTTTCCTCACCAGCAGGCATTTTCTGTGGCGATGAAAGGTCATATTTTAGCTTTTTGGCTCCGTTTATCCTGGGGGGAATTCTCTATAATTGCACAATGCAGAATGTGTGCAGAACTCACTTCTCGCACAGAATTTAAATGTTCTTTTTTTCCCCCGACAGAATTTGGCATGGGAACCAGGCGAGGATAACAGCCTTGCGTCACGGGGAAGAGAGTGGCAGCACCGTGGCACACAGGTTGGAAGAAGATGAAGGAGGCCTTGGCCTGCGGGGGCCTAGAGGCATGCACCAGCAGCTGCATCAGCCCATGTGGGCGGGGACGCAGGAGGGAGTGGTGGGAGTGGAGCCTGGCGGAAGAGAGAGAGAGAGAGAGAGAGCTGGAGGGGGAGGTTGAGCCTGAAAGAGAGCTGGAGGTGGGGTAGCCTGGGGAAGAGAAATTGGTAGGAGGAGAGTGGTTGTTGAGCTTGGTAAAGAGAGAGAGTTGAGGCTCTCAGACTTGGGAACGAGAGAGAAAGAGCGTGGCAAAAGGGGGTGGTTAAGCCTGGGAAAAAGAGAGAAAATATTGGGGGGAAAGTGAAATAGGGGGGGGGGGGGGGTCCCAAACATGTGGAGGATAGAAAAAAATGGGTTTTCGAGGGTGGGAAGAAATCTAGGATGTCCAAGCTTAGAGGTAAGCAAATAAAGGAAGACGTCAAGCCTGAGGGGGTCAAACCTGGCAGGGGGGGCTGAGCCTGGGTTTCAAGGAGGGGGGGATTAAGCGTAGTGGGAAGTCGGCTGGGATGTTGAGTTTGGGAGGAGGGGGAAGGAGAGCTGGGGCATCAAGCCTGGGGAAGGAGGGGCCAGGCCTCACGATGGACTATTACAGCACTCCGGTGGCAATTCTTCATTAAAATAAACTGCTGCAGTTTATTTTAAATTATTTATTTAAATTGGCAGTCGGAACTTAAACAGTCATTATCTATTGCAGCGCTTAAGGCTGCTTTTGTCATGACATGAAAAATTACATGCAATATGCTTCTACGTGAGACTCGATATAAAATCATCTATAGAATGTACATATCTCAACATCAAGCATACAGAGCAGGTTTTTCTAATTCAGATATATGTATCAAATGTGGAGAAGCTTCAGCGCACTTGGGTCACTCTTTATGGAGTTGTCCAATAATTCAAATTTTTTGGAAGAAAGTTTACCGTTTTGCTAATATGGTTGTGGGATTTAAAATTCCTTTTTCATCTTTAGTGGCACTTTTTGGAATTATTCCAAAATCTTTCAAAGGAAATAAGAGCTCGATTCTTTGGATTATAAAGGTTTTTTTGTTGGCTTGTAAAGCTATATTGACAAATTGGATAACATCAGAAAATCCTTCTATAATATATTGGCATTCTTCTATAATAAATCTATTAACCATGGAAACTGACCAATACCACTCTGCCAATTAGAACTAGAAGAGCAATAAATGCAATTTGGCTACCCTTTATACTAACATTACCACATGACTCAAAAAGTCTTTTCCTTAATCGTATAGATATCTAACATATGATTTTTAATATACTTTATTAAGGACTTGTTAAGATCTTTAATGTATTTTTATTTAAGAACTCCATTGGTGCAGGGAGGGAGGGAGGGAGGGAGGAATATAATGGAGGGAGGGAGGGAGGGAGGAATATAATGGAGGGGTGGTTTTGGGTTTTGGAGGGAGGAATAGAATGTAGGGGTGGTTTTGGGTTTTGAGAGAAGGGATGGGAGTTAAATGGACTAGGAAGAGAAAAATGAACATAAGAGTTTTACAAAAATATGCTGTATGTAATCAGATATATATATTGTAATGTTCATTATTGTATGTTTTTTTAAAAAATAAAAATAGATTTATCATTAAAATAAACTGCTGCAGGTGGAAAGTGCGGACGGGGAATTCAAAATAAAATCCATGTGCATCCTTTGCCTCCCGGCCCCCCCCCCCCCCTCCCCACTTCTTTATGCCATGGTGAAACGTACGTGCGGGGAAAGGCAATTTTCAATCCATAAATTTAGCTGGAGAATTTCTTTGTTGCCTAAGCAAATTCCTTTGAAAAATGTCTTCCCCATGAATGGCCAAATCCAGAAAGAATGAAAGCGTGAACGGGCATGTAACTCTAAAGGAACTCATCTGATCTAAGAGAAGACCCAAGCAGATAGCAACCAGAGGGCTAGAGACTCCCCAAAGGAAAGGGATGATGATGGCATTTATAATGTTTTGTAAGGATGGGCATTCGCTTTAACCAAATTGGAAAAATGCAATGAAAAAGGGCAAATTTGTTTTGGGGGGGGGGACCCAAAATTAATTGAGGGGCCCCCAAACTAAACAAATCCTATTCGTTGCATTCTGTTAAAAATAAGCTCCCCTTGGGCATATGCCTAGGCCGGCATCGGCCTGGGCTGAGGGCCAGGCGTCGGGATCTGGTCTCCAAACCGGGCCCTGTCGCCAGGCCTGGACCCAGGTTCTGGTCTAGGTTGAGGCCCAGGCGTCAGGACCTGGCCAAGGCCAAAGGCCCAGTTATCCGGCCCTAGGCCAAGGCATTGGGACCAAGCCACCAAGCCTCAGTTCTTGCGTATCAGATGCTTTGCTGAAATCCACGTAAATCACATGTAGTTCATGCCCCTGATCTGCCCAGAGAAATTGATTAGATTTGTCCAAGCCAGCCTCCATCTACTAAAATCCTACAACCTGCTGGATTCTAGATACTTACATAGTAACAAAGACCTACTTTATGGAAACTCCCACTGCCCAGTTTATAAAACACGAGGATAAATCTCCACAAGGTCTACCTCCCTGCACAAATGCGGTACTGTGAATAGGTTTGAAGTTCAGGCTCCCTCAGTTTTGCTAATTTCACATAAACCCTCTCTTCTGGAAAAAGAATAAATACGCAGTGGGGGTAGGGGTGGCATTAGGAGGGTTACCGGCGAGCTTCTTGGCATAAGGGGGCAGCTTGCTGCGGTCCTGATTTTTACCTCATTGCATTTATGGAAGTTGTGGTCCTCTCTTACTTAACAAAATTGGACCTGCACATTCATAGATGCGGTGGGGCTCAGCCTGCCCCTCATGTCAGGGGCGTCTTACAAACCAACGCGTTAGCCAGCCATGGAGATTGGGAATCGGTCTGTTTTCATTAAAGCGGACTAAGGTAATACTTCAGGACGTTCCGTACAGTTAAAATGCATAAATGTGATTGGAAGTTCTGTTGCAGGGAAAAGCAGCTAAGCAGCAAGGCATTGGCATTTTCTGCAGGGATTATAGGTTTTGAATAGCAACTCGTTCAGGAGGTTGTTTTTTTTCTGCCATAATTCATTACTGCACATTGATTAGTGCCTGCTCGCCAAGTCTTGGTTTTATATTCTTATAGACATATCTTTCCTACAGCTAGCCGGGGCTGTGACGGTGGGTTTTGTTTTTTATAAAACAAAATGCATCACATATTGAGAGTGGAAGAAAGCTGATGGTTCCTGATCCTCCTCCTCAGTAAATGTCACAAGAGCTGATTCCAGCCTCCGAGGGGCAGTGCTTCAACAGTTACAGATATTATATATTACGCATATTATGGCATTGGCGGATGCACGAACCTTCCAGACATAGTCCCACAATTTTTCTATACGTACATAAAGACTGCCTGTCCCCGGATATGACGAGGATGGGTCAAGTTATCCACATTCACAGGCATTTGTAAGTCAAAAATCTCTATAAAGTGCCTTGCGTCGGGAGCAGTGGGTGCTGTGCCCAGCAGAAAACTCTTGATTTTCTTCGTCTGTCCGCTGCGGTATTTGTTTCTAGGCTGAATGATTCAGCAGGCATTTAAGAACTGCTGAAATTTCGACGATCCACTGCGAACACAGGGAGGACAACTTTCAAACAACTGCGTGCGGTGGCACACGCGTGTGCATATGGCTGCGTGTAGTTTCACCATAGCATTTTATCAGTGTTTTAATTGATTTTGTTTATTAACTTTATTGTACTTCGCCTAGCTCTACTTATACTTATACAAATATATAAATAAATCAATAAACCCAAGTGTATGATATGTATGCATTTTATAAGATACTCATATCTCTGTCCAGTAACATACATGCGTATGTAGGCATATGTGCAAATATATGCAAAGCTCTGAATGTGCGTACGTTCCCTATTTTAAAATATATGTGGCAGACCCCCCCCCCCCCCCCCCCCCGATCTGGCCACAAGATGTCGCTGTCCCTGTATAGAACCACACATTGAAGGGGCCATCCATTCCCCTCAGTCCCTCCCACCTGGAGGGTCTGGATTGGAAGACTCAGCCCTATGTAGCCCGGCCATTTTAAGACACTTTGGGATCAATTTGAGGAAGCCATGGAAGAATGAGGATGTTTAAGTTTTTACACTCTGGTGAGGCCTCCCAGCTTCACCCAGATGGAGCTTCATTTAGAAGGGACCCCTCACCATTCAGTCCCTGCCAGAGGGTCCTTCCTTTACTAATTTACAGAGAGAGAGAGATGTTTACACCTGATACCCTTTGGGGCAAAAGGGCTCTCACCAGGAGAACAAAGACCTGTGAGCCCGCTCTAAACCCCAGCGATGAATCCTACTGCCAGAGACAGTGAGGGCAGAAGATGTATCCAATTATTTTTTGGATCTGAACAGAGAGGGGAAGTTTTTGATTCCTCCCTCGCCTCACTGAGATGCAGTGCTGAGGTTGCCTGATCCCCTCTGACTTTTCTCCACGAGAAGTGCCCCCAGAAACAACTAAAACATGCCATGGATAATCAGAATAGGGAAGGTAAAAGGGATGAAGGGGGGGGGGGTTAGAGCCCCATGTGGTGATTTTAATTGTACAAAGCTCACCCAATGGCTATCCAGGAATCCTAATGGATGGGAGGTTGACATCTAAAACCTCCCTGCACCTAAATTGATGATGGATTTCTTTAGGCTCAAAATGGCAGGAGAGGATGGCAGCTCAAGGCAGAAGAAATTGAAATTTGGAGAGCATATGAAATTACCACCTATTCCTCTCCCTCTCAATTTGAAGCAGAAGAAAAAAGTAGGAGAGCCATCCAAGATTGGAATTAGCAGAGCAGGGGTAGCAGAAGTGAAATGCTCAAAACTAGCAGTGTGCTCTTCTTTGGTTCCTGCTTCTGAGGCAGTGAAGGAAGTATTTCCACCAACTAATTCAGAAACAATTCTTGTCTGGGATTCTCTGAATCAGAAGATACTGAAGAGCTAGTAGCCAAAGAGCATTTTGGATGTTTATTCAGTAGCGTCTTAGCCTACAGTTCAGTGATGTGGGAAAGATATGAAACTGATGATGTTGAGATCAACCCCCAGGAAGAACAGGCAGTATACGTACAGAGCTTGAGCCATGTCCCTGGCAGTTTTCCTCTCGGTCCACCCTCTATGTCAACTCTAATGCCCCCAAGGATGTAGAGAAGGGATTGTAGAAGACCTAGCTGTGCCATATGCTTGGAATAGTCTTCCTGAACTGGTGCGTCATGCTCACTCTCTCATCATGTTTAAATTCCATTTACAGACCCACCTTTCGGAGGCTGCTTTTAAATCTTAGACCTGATTGTCTGCTTTTAGCCTCATTAGCTAACTTTCTTTTTATTTTCTTTTTTAACCATTTACTTACTTTATGAAATGCCCCAAGTTGCTTGTCCTGTATGTTTGTCCTATTGAATTGTAAGCTCTATTGAGCAGGGACCGCCTTCTTTGTGTGTTATACAGAACTGCTTATATTGTGTAGCGATATAGAAATATTTAGTGGTAATAGTAGTAGTAGCTTTTGGAGGCACTTTAAAGTGAGGGAGGACCCGGGTTTTATTCATTGTATTCACTGCAGGAAGGATATCAGTTGAGGAAAGCAAGTGGAACATCTTACAAATGCTGGTAGGCAGCATCACCTGCAGAAGCAGTACCCACTAGCATTGGCATCAGGGGATGGTGGCTGCCCTAGCCTGGGAACATACATGCCACTCCAAGTAAAAGCCAGAGGAAAGGGATTGAAAGGGGGAAAACGTTTCCCCCAGTTGATCCCACGGCCAGCAGTCCCCAGACATGCGTTCAAAGCAGCAGCCCTCCATAGAGGAAATGGGGTGGTGTTCCGTAGTACTGTCCCAGGGCAAGAGGCAGGACCCTCTAAAAATAGTAATGAGCAGCACTGGGGAAATGATTGCTCTTGATGACCATCCCCCGAAAGCAGTGAAGAACCTGGGCTTTAAGTGTCTGCTGCATGTGTTAGCCCCCAATTACAAAGTGCCCACTGGACTGCATTTAGTAGGAAGGCCATCCTCATCCTGTACAGCCAGTGGCATAATCCCGTGCAGACACATGGCTAAGGCAGAAGGGAGTAGCATGCATTTCACCAGCAATATCTGAACCAGCACGAACAGTATGCATTCTTCTTACCTCTCCTGATGGCAGACTGGTGGGACCTGGCTGAGGCAGGGGCTGGTGCAGGTGGGCTTTGCTGCACATCCAGTTGACACATAGCTCCCATAGTTTGTGCAATATTCTATCAGCCATAAGAAAGATGCTGGAGGGTTAGCAGCTACACCAGAGAGGCAGAAGTCTTCAGGCAGGTTTTCTTTGTGACAGGCTGGGTACAAATATGGTAAAGACAATAGGCAATACGGGCTTTCATGGTATCCACCTCTTTGCACACTTGTTGCATCTGGCAGTGAGGGATGCCCTGGAGCCGGGGGCTCAAGGATGAAGGTCTATCCATTCCTGAAGAACCTGAGAGAGAAGTAAAGGAAAACAGCAGGCCATTTCCATTGAAGCAGAAAGGCAAGGCAGTTTCTCCGTACGAAGCAGGAAGAATTTGGTATTTCTCACGAGCATTTGATTCAATATGTGGGCATGCACTGGAATTCCACCCATATGATTTTGCAGAGATTATTGGAGAAGCAGACACCTCTTCATGAGCGGTTTCTGGGCATAGAGATAAGTGTGCATTGACCCCTGGGGAATCGTGGTTGGGTAGTGATGAGACACCTAGTACAAATCCTGAATCCCTTCAAGGATGCCATGGAGGAAATGAGTCACTCCTATAACATCGTATTCTGGATGAAAAGTTAGAAGGCTTCCGTGAGCAAGAGGGGATGGAGAAAGAAGTGTTGCAGTTTCTGAACTCCTTGCACAACAGGCATAAAAGAGACTTAAACCTCTCACATACATGCTTGCTACACTTTGTGATCCACGAGTGAAAGGGAGACACACCCTCCTGTTCCAGCATCTCACATTCATGAAGGAGATACTGGCAGCTAAATGTGTGAAGAGAAGCACTTGAGGCAGAGGAAAGAGTGGCCACTTCAGAGAGTAGTGTGAGCAGGAGCAGCCACCCTGACAGCTAACGCTTCCTCCTCCAATTCAATACATCAAAGCTACGTTGCCCACAAAGAGCCATCTCTCCT
The DNA here is from genome assembly GCF_901001135.1 of Rhinatrema bivittatum. Classification (NCBI taxonomy): domain Eukaryota; kingdom Metazoa; phylum Chordata; class Amphibia; order Gymnophiona; family Rhinatrematidae; genus Rhinatrema; species Rhinatrema bivittatum. The sequence continues at coordinate 20,985,797 of NC_042617.1, read as the reverse complement.
GACACAGGCCATAGCTAAAGCAGCAGGCAAGAGAGGCTATTGGTGCACGCCAGCAAAGGAGATCCCAGCACAAATTTCTGTGGCATGCTATCTCACACAGCCCACCGAGGACTTGGATTCATATGTGCTGGCATATTGAGTACACAAGTGCACAGTCTGGCCAGACCTATGTAAGGCTGCTCAGCATTATCTTTGCTGCCCACCAACCAGCATGTCCAGTGAACATGTACTGGGGACATGTGGATGGCAGAGGACATTGTGAACCCTCATCGCTCAAGGCTGCTGCCAGAATTAATGGAAAAGCTATCATTTGGATTTTTCTTGGGTTTCTAGAATTTCCATGCAAGTTGCAAGATGACTGGAAGCACCTTGAAGGCCTTGCTGCCACTCTGTTTACCTGACATGCCCCTGAAATACTACCTTAGAGGTCTTGCTGCTACTGCTCTGCCTACCTAATATACCATATTAGGGGTCTTGCTGCTACTTGCTTACCTGCCATGCCACATAATGTACCACCATAAGGGACTTGCTGCTGTTAGGATTTTGCCTGCTACGCAGCCTTTGCCTATCTTCCTGATGCCTCCCCATCAGCAGAGGCCCTCAGTGTACCTCGTCACTAATCTTGTCAAGTTCTTCTTCACTTCTCTTGCCATCCCTAAGTCCCAGCCTTATATAACCCTGCCTTGCCAGAAGCTCCTTGCCTTCTCATGATGTCACTTCTGGCTTCATGACCTGACCCTTGTTCTTGCCTCACCTTCTGACCTTCGGGCCTTATAGCTTTGCCTTATGGCCTTCAGGCCTTTTTGCCTTGCCTCGCCTTGTGACCTTCGGGCCTTCTAGTCTCTTGAAGAAACAGTGAAGGAAACGCTAGTGTGAATGTGTTCAAAACACAGCAGTGGAAATTGTTGGTCCTGAGAGGGATATTTGCAGTGTTTTATTCAAAGGAATAGTTGCACAAAATCCATTCAAGAAACATCATATCCCAGCTCCCGGCATGAATCGTGTTTCACTGTAAGGCTGCTGCAGTAGACCCCACTTCAGACTGACCCCACCTCTCCAGTTTTAAAGAAGTGATGTCATATAAATGCCACTTGTAATTTCCCAAATAACAAAAAGACTGACCTTCTACACAGGAATACCAAATACTTATTGCCTTCCCAAATACCTAGTTTTACACTGAAATCATGTTAAAACAGTGGTGATGGCCTAAAAGGTCATCTTAATACTGTGCACAGTGGGGTAAAGTGTGCACTCATACCTTATGCACAGACTTTAAATTTTCTAAGCAAATCTATGCACATAAGTTCACTTTGACAATTTAATGTGAATTTTAAAAGCCGAAATTAGGGGCTACAAGAATATGTTGGGCCAGCGCGCCCCGAACGGATTTTAAAAGCTGCCCGGAGACGCACATATCTCCCGCTGCGTGCAAAAATGAAAAGTTTTCAAGGGCGGGGAGGGGGCAGGGCCTGGTCTGGGCGGGGCATTGGCGCTCCTGGGTTTTGACTTGAAATTAGCGCGTAAATACTCACGCGCCCTGGTGTGCGCCGGGATCCCCTGCCGCATGACTTTACTTCTGCTGAGGATGACGTGTAAGTAATAAAAAATAAAAAAATAAACCGGTCAGCGGGGTTTTAAGGGTCGGGCCTAACAGGGGGGAAGGAGGAAAACCTATCCCTTAACTGGGCGGACTAGTGTGCCTTTTAAAATCCCCCCCACTTACCCGGTAGAAGCGGCATTTCCGCGCACGCAGGCGCGCACCACTTAAAATTCTGAGCACATGTGCGCGCAACCAGGCTGTTTTATAACGTGCGCGAGTATACACGCATATGTTGTAAAACAGCCGCATCCCTGGGCACGGGCCGATGAACGCGCGGCACACGTGCGCCCATGCGCCGGTTTAAAAGTTACCATCCCAGAGCGTAAATGCCCAAATACATGCACAAACCACCCGCAGAACGCTACACCGGCCCTATCCAGGGTATAACTTGTGGCAGTGAACTTACGCCAAACCCCTTTTTAAAATAAAAACAGTATGCATGTCACTCTGGAAGGCCACTTGCCAGTTTGCGTAAGCGCACTTGAATTTGGGTTACACGCGTACTTTTATGCAAACTAAGACCCAGGCTAATTTAACTCACATAAAAGTAGGGCTCAGCTATAAAAGTGCTGGTAGCCATTGGCACGTGCCTTGGGCTGCGGTTAACGGTCCTATTGATTTCCTATAGTAATGTGACATCCCTTTCAGCCCGCGTACACTGACACTGATGAGATGGGTCGGTGCGATCCATTGTCTCCCCTGTGCATTGAACCCATGTGGCATGATCTCTCCTGCCCCCCCACAGAAAGTCTGGTGAAGTGAGTGAATCCAGGACTGCAGAAGTGCCCTTCCATCTGTCTGATGCTGAATCTTTCTCCCGTGCAGTGACAGACAACAGATGTGCATGGGAATGCTGGAGGCCATCTACGTGGGCACCCCCTGCCAAGGGAGCCCAGCTGTTTTGGAATTTCTCCATAAGGAAGAAGAAAAGAATGATAAGGCCTTGTCAAGTGAACGCTGAGAGCGGCAGGGACAGCAGCTGCAGGCTGCTATATATATAACAAGCAATCAGATTTAGCCAGTCCTTCAGAAGAGAGTGGAGAGGAGAATGCAAAGTCACTTCTGCTTGGGAAGCTGGCGCAGAAGATATTACATAGAAGCATGAGGGCAGAAAAAGACCACACGGCCTATCTAAGTCTGCCCATCCACCTCAATTAGTCAGCTTTACATTCCCTACCACTTCTTCAGAGATCCCCTGTGTTTATCCCAGGCTTCCTTGAATTCAGATACCATCCTTGTCTCTACCACCTCCACCTGGAGCCCATTCCATGCATCCACCACCCTCTCTGTAAAGAAATATTTCCTTGCATTACTACTGAGTCTGTCCCCTTTCACCCTCATCCAATGATCCCTCGTTCCTTTGAAAGAGGCTCGCCTCCTGTGCATGGTAACCTTGGAGGTATTTAAATGTCTCTCAATAAGGAAACACAAAATTGGCTTAAACATAAACCTCCAACTCACCAAAACTATAATAACAAAGCAAGGATAGGTGAACAATCACATTTAACGAAATCTAAAACTAAATGTGATCATGCATCTCATAATATTTAAAATTCATTACAATAATTTTTAATGTTTCAATAAATGATTTCCAATACATAAAACACAAAAATACAGTATATATCCATTTACATATATAAAAAAACCCACATTAAATAGCACAAAACAAACAAAACACCACAAACCAAAAGCACGAGACTTCCTTTTTTTCTTTCTCTGTTCTTCAGCTCCCCATCCACATTAACCCAACTATAGTAGCTTATTCTTTGTCATTCCGAAAAATTCCTCACACTAACAGCAGTCCATTTCTTCAAAATCTTCCCTCCAACCTGATATCATGAGGTTTCATTCAGAAACATTCCTCATAGGTAACAGCAGACTGAAGAGGCAGACTTTGGGTACATTCACAGCTGTGAGGAATTTTTCTGAATGAAACTCACGATATTGGATATGTGGATATTGGATATTTAAGTGCACATTTCCAATTATTCATTATTTTACTCTCGCTCTTTCACAATTGTTCAGTCACATCTCACTTTTGCATACAGCTCAGTTTCTACATGAATGTAAAGCCATTATCACATATCCATCTGTCTCAGAACACCCTCGATACGCCTCTCAATATTCAAACCCAGCATTTACCAAGATAACTCAAATGTTATCCAGATATATGCCTTTGAATATCGACTTCTCTATATTTCTTGATTTGTTTTGCAGTCTACCCCCAAAAATCATATATAACACGTTATCACACTGTGATATGATTTCTGGAACACATTTGTATTATATACATCGAGATATATATGGCTTGTGTTGGTTGGTCAGTTGACAGTCACACTGTTTTGTCTGCCTGTGGCCACTAGGTGGCGTACAGAACAGTGGATGGTACAATGTGCAAAGATAATATGCTCTGTCTGCAAAGTACTGTTGCAAACACACACAGGCACAGATATGTAGACAGATGCACACATAGGCAGGGTCACACACAGGCTCACATGTAGACACACACTCACATGTAGACACACAGGCATACACACACACAGGCTCCCTCAAACACACACAGAGGTATATGCACACACACATACACAGGCACCCCCCACACACAAATATACACACAGGTAGAGGCACCCATAGGCACTGCACATACAGACAGGCACACAGGTGCATGCATTCACACACTGGGTGTTATTAACCAAACAGCCTGAGCAAAGCTGGTTGATGTTCGCTAATATGCTCTGTCTGCAAAGCACTGTCTCTCATGTTGCCTGTGGCACTCGAGCAGTCAGTGGTGCAGTTACAGCCAGAGGAAAGCACACAGAAAATCTGGCTGTGTTTAAAGTGCTCTTTATTTACAGTGATATTAAAGACATACAAGTGGCAGCAGACAATAGAACTGACACCTTGAACTCTGTCAGTCTCTAAGCTTTAAGTACAAGCAGTTTACCAACCTTATGCTGGGACTCCATCAGCTCCCCGGGGCCTGTCTACCCTGTCTAGGCCCTCAGGTTTTATTATCAGGATTTGGACTCCTCCCTTCTCCCAGGATACCTTGGGGAACCCGGCAAGATATCTAAGCCTCGTCCTTTAAGGTAGATTGAGGGAAATGCCTATACACTCGCTCTCATACCACTACCCCCCTTATCTCAGCCTTGCCAGGATGAGCATCCCTCTGTACAAGGGAGACCTCCCTTGATAGAGATTCAACTGTGGATTCGTGTGGAATACTGTCTCTCGCAAGCAGACGCTTCCGGCTAATGTAGGCCTGAGGATGTCTTTGTCCCACTTTCTTCTGCGCTAATACGTCCTTTTCAACTTCTTCTGACCCTCGGACCTTCTCTGGCACCCTCTTCAGCCATCACCTTGTGAGCAGTTCTGTCTCCCTTTGCGAAAGCAGCACCCGACTGATTACCTCGTCCCTCCAGGCCTGTGGACGGACCTTACCCTCCCCCAGGGTATATTTGTCATGACAGTGTTTCTGCCGAGGCTTATGAGGTTTAGTGTCCTTATGAACAAGGTCCGGGTCCTCCCTTGGAAAGAGCTCTTGAACAGCAGGCTCTTCGGGGTCGTGGCTAGGTGGACCTGTTGTATGCTGATCCAAAAGGTCTGTGAAACTCGGGCAATCCCACACAATATTCACGGGATAGGGTAACCAATGAAGTATTCCGACCTCCATCATCTCTTGACTGGCTGGGGTCTTCAGGTGTACCTGACTGGTGGGATATCGTTGATGGTCCCCATGAATACATGCCAATGTCACTACTTTTCCAGCTTCAAAATGGATCTGTTTCAGCAAATCATCCCGCACCAGCGTTTTTAGACCACCGGAGTCCATTAGCACTAGCGTGGGAATCCCATTCAGCTCCAATGGTATCACACATTTAGGGGCTCCCTGGCTGGAGACATCTACTACGTTGCAACAGTAAGAAGTTACCACAATAGTGTCCATTGACTCCAGTTCCCCGTGGGAACAGTCTCTGGTGAAATGTCCTCTCTTCCCACAATGGACGTGTGTCAAGCAACTGAAGGTTGCCGCTGGGGTGACTGGTAAAGTCTGACCTGTCCTCGAGGCTCTGGTCTCTTCCATTCCCTCTCCATGTTAAGGGGTTTCTCTCAATAGGATGGTGGTGCAGGCATGGTCAGGGCCTAATGGTATGCCTCTGCTACCTCCAGGGCTTTTCCCATTGTCAGGTCCAAATGCCAGCAAACCCATTGTCACATGAGTGGGCTAAGACTGTTCTGGAACTGCTCCAGCAAAATGGCTTTGGCCACCTCCTGCCCAGTTTTCCCGTCCGGATGCAGCCACTTCCAGGTGGCATCTTTGAGGCAGTGGAACAAGCTCCTAGGGTTCTCTCCAGCCGTAAAATTCCTCCTGGAAACAGCTGCCGGTACGCCTCTGTGGTAATTCCTACTCTTTGTAGGATCGTTGCCTTGACCTTGGGATACATGGCTGTCCCCTCTGCATTGGCTATTTGATAAGCCTCCTGACATGGTCCAGTAAGTACATTTCCCAGTTTGATAGCCCACCTATCTTCAGGCCAGCCTTGCGGTATGTTCAAATTTCTTCGAGAACCCCTCCAGATCTTCTCCTGCGGTCATCTTGAGGAGGGTTGGTGCCACTGTCGGTGGTCAGGCCGCAGCAGTTTGCACTGCCCGCGCTATCTGCTTAAGCATGATATGTTGCTGCGTCACCTGAGCTTGTAATGCTTGCTGCTGGCTAATTTCCGCTTGGCCCGTTAAGATAGATTAAGGGAGACACTTATACATTCCCTCACATTGGCACACACACAGGGTCAGGCAGACATAGGTTCATCCACATAGGGATGCACACACATATATAGGTGCACACAAGCTTGCACAAACATGTGCAAGTTCTCATGCAAATGCATGAAAGCACAGAGAAGTGCATGCAAGCTCACTCAAGCATGTACAAGATTGAAAAAGTGTGTACAGGCTTCCATACGCACATTGTGGCTCACACATGCACCCAGGCTCACACACACTCATACACTCAGGCAGCCACCCAAACACAGGCACACAATCAGGTGCACACACACACAAACACACATATACAGGCTCCCCCAAACACACATGCAGGCACATGTACCCACACAGACAGGCAGAGGCATCCACAGACAACACAGGCCCGCACACACACACAAGCACAGGCATACACACACACAGTCTGTTATAGACCAGACTTCCAGAGCAATATTTAAAGGATATCTACTAACAGTAGTGTTCCCATTTGTCAAAGGGGGAACAAAAGTGCTATTGTAACCATCAGTAAAAAGTCAGGAAAGAGGTCCAGACAACTGATCCGCAAAGATAGACTTTTATTGCTAGCAAGATGCAGCTAAGACAAAGGCTTAGTACAAACTGCATGCCACTCCCCGTGGGGAGTGAACTTTTATACATTCTTTCAAGTAGGTGTAGCTTATAATCAGACCATTGTACACGTCATTTAATAGACATGATATGTTAGACATTTTATAGCAGCAATCGTATTAATACAATACAAAATATTATTACAAAATGGTAGTGTGTTTCACTGAATGTCAGTACGTAAGTGCGTAGTGCATGCCATTGTGTATCAAATGTTAGTACATTCAATATGGCTGTGCGTTTCAATGCGTTTCAATGCTGGCGTTATTAATTAGAAGTTCTCAGTTTTCTCATTCATCTCATTCAACGATTGTTCATACAACGATTGTTCATCGGATTGAGCTCCTACATTCCCCCCTTTGATACTTCAACTTCTTTAGAAGGCGTAAGTATCATCATCATCTATGAGGTAGCTGAAAGACAAACAACAATTAGTATCATGATCATTTTCTGTGGACCCTAATATTCTGTTAGGTCGTTGGTTACTTCACCGGGGTTGAGACGAGGGGTCCCTAGGGGAGCACCCCCCCCCCCCCCTTTGTATCCGGACTTAACCCTAACAAGAATGATGGTCCTTGTATTTTAATTACATGTTAGTTTACAAGTTAGTTAAAGTATCTTCATCATCATCTGAATCTGACGGAAATGTTGAAATTGAAGTGTATTGGTTCATCATCATGATTTGTGCTGCTGCTCTTCGATCAGCTATAGTTTCCATCATTGTACGCAAGTACCTGAGTAAAAGAGGAAAACATAAAGGAATTAATCACAAGAAATTAAACAGAGTATTACAGGAATGAATAGTTCCTTGAGTCCTGGAATGGAAGATATCCAGCTCGGCATTGACGATGTCCAATCGAAGGCCCCAGACCAGGTCTGTACAGGAACATGAGCTAGTCGCACCATACGATCAGTAATTTCTTCAATAACTTGACTTTTATCATCAATCTGTAAACAACAATTAGAAAGATTAAATTTTCCACATACTCCTCCTTCCTGGGCTAGAAGGTAGTCTAGTGCCAATCGATTCTGATATACAACAGTGGGAGTAGTCAACAGTATGGTATATGGTCCTTTCCATCGAGGTTTGAGGCAGTCAGATTCATCCCATTCCTTTACCCACACTGTGTCTTCAATGTGAAATTTATGAGTTGGGGTAATTAGAATTAATGGTTCAATTTCACATGTATAGGTGCGGATTGCCATCACTGTATCATGTAATCCTTTTAATTGTTTGCTGAGTAACATTTCTCCTTGGATTTGTAATGATTCAGGGAACGATGGAAGTGGTGGTGGTCTCGCATACATCATTTCATAAGGTGTTAGGCCAGATTTTCTTGGAGTACATCGGATGTGTAGCAGAGCTAATGGTAGGATATCTGGCCATTTGGTTTTTGTTTCTTGACATAATTTTGCTAATTGACTTTTCAAAGTTCTATTAGCTCGTTCAACTGCTCTGCTGCTTTGTGGTCTCCATGTGCAGTGCAAATGCCAGTTAAGGCCCAAAATCTTGCTTAATTGTTGAGTAACTTCACTGGTGAAGGCTGATCCGTTGTCAGAATTTATTTGTCTTGGAAGTCCATATCGTGGTAAAATCTGACATAGAAGTAAAGTGGTAACTTCTTTGGCTGTTTCTGTTTGTGTAGGTATAGCTTCAATCCATCCTGTATAAGTGCAAACTGCCACTAATATGGCTTTGTATCCTTTTGATGGAGTCATGTGGGTAAAATCAATCTGACAGACTTGAAAAGGTATAGTTCCTCGAAGAATATGTCCAGGGGCAGGAGCAGGTCCATTTCAAGGATTGTTCTGAGCACATGTGATACATTGGTTGATTGCATGCTTAGTTAATTGAGTGATTCGGTTGATATAATATGTTTTTCCCAGTAATTTTGCTAATGAATCACGGCCAAGGTGCGTTTTATCATGTGCTTCTTTAACTATTATCCAAGCAATAGTTTCAGGTATCCATATTCGACCATCTTGTATAATCCACCATCCATTTTGTTGATGAAAATTTTCATATTGTGCCCATTCATTTTCTTCTGTAGTATAGATGGGAATTTCACTTGGAAACTGTAAAAGAGGGCATGTTGTTGTGGCTGCTTGAAAATGTTGCTCTCGAGCTACTTCCTTTGCTGCTTTATCCGCTCTTTGATTTCCTTGAGCAATAGGATCTGATTTTCTTGTATGTGCTTTACAATGCATTACAGCCACTTTATGAGGTAACCAGACTGCATTTAGTAATTCATGTACTTCCGGTGCATTGGTTAATTGTTTTCCTTCTGCAGTTAAAAATCCTCGTTCTTTATATAGGGCTCCATGTACTTGAATTGTAAGAAAGGCATATTTAGAATCTGTATATATATTGACAGTTTGTCCTTCTGATAGTTGTAAGGCTCGAGTAAGGGCGATCAATTCAGCTTTTTGTGCAGATGTTCCCGGAGGTAAAGGTTCAGCTTCAACATTTTCATCTTCAGATACTACAGCATATCCAGCAACACGTTTTCCATTTACAAATTGGCTGCTTCCATCAGTGAATAAGGTCCAGGCTCCTTGCCAAGGTTGATCTCTCAAATCGGGTCTACTGGAATGTACAGTAGCCATGATTTCTTCACAGTTATGTATAACTGGTTCAGGTGCTGGCATTAGAGTAGCTGGGTTCAAATTTTTACTATCTTGTATTTGAATTTCAGGTGTTTCACATAACAAAGCTTGATACTTGACAAGACGTGAATTAGTCATCCATTTTGGTCCATGAGTTTCAAGCAATCCTTGAATAGTATGGGGAGTTGTCACTTGCAGAGTTTGTCCAGATGTTAATTTAACGGCTTCAGGTATTAATAAGCATGCGGCAGCAATGCTTCGAAGACAGCCAGGCCATCCTTTAGCAACATTGTCCATCCCTTTTGACAAATATGCAACAGGTCATTCCCATGATCCTAAAGTTTGAGTCAATACCCCAATGGCCATTCCTTTCTTCTCATCTATGAACAGATGAAATGGTTTTGTAATATCAGGTAACCCTAGAGCAGGGGGTGAGATCAAGGCGTCTTTCAGTTGATGTAAGTTTGCTAATTTTTGTTTTTCCCAATGGAAGGGCTGAGATTCTGCTTCTTTTCCTCGTAGTTTGTCATACAATGGTTGGGCAATGACTGCATAGTTAGCAATCCAAAGTCTACAATATCCTGCAGCTCCCAAGAATGCACGGAGTTCCTTTTTACAGGTTGGTACAGGTTGATCTCTTATAGAACTTGTACGAGAGATTCCAAGGCGACGAGTGCCTTCTTTGATACGAAAGCCCAAATATTCCACTTCTACTTCACAAATTTGCGCTTTCTTTTTACTTGCACGATACCCTTTCGAGTACAAAGTCTTTAACAAGTGTAGGGTTGATACTGCGCATTCATGATAGGTTTCCCTAAATAGCAAGAGATCATCCACATATTGTACAACGGGTCCATATATAGCCTGATACATCTTCAGGTCTTTTGCCAGTTGTTCTCCAAACAGAGTAGGTGAATGCTTGAATCCTTGAGGTAAACGAGTCCAAGTATACTGTTGTTTTTCTCCGGTTTGGGCATTTTCCCAAGTGAAGGCAAAAATTTTCTGACATTTTTCCGCTATTGGAACGGAGAAGAAGGCATCTTTGAGATCAATAACACTGTACCATTTGGAATTAGAAGAAACTTGAGCCAGGATTGAATATGGATTTGGCACAAGGGCTACCAAATCTGCCACTTGATTATTCACTTTTCTTAGATCTTGCACTGGTCGGTAATCATTAGTTCCAGGCTTTTTTACTGGCAATAAAGGAGTGTTCCAAGCAGATCGAATTCGTCTAAGGATACCCAAATCAAATAGTCTTTGAAGATGTATTTGTATTCCTTGTCTGGCCATATATGGAATGGGGTATTGAGGTTGATTAATAATCTGAGCATTTTCTTTGATTTCAATCCATATAGGGATAGCTTCATTAGCTAATCCTCCTGGGTTATTTTCAGACCATACTTGAGGTATACTGTCCATCAATTGTCTTTGTTTTTCATTGAGAGGTTTTTCTTCTTCATATCGATGTTCAATTGCTTTTTCAATAACAGGAAGATGAAGTCTCCATTCTTCTTGAAGAGGACAAATTAAAGAGACTGGGTTATCAGCAAAGGAAGCTTTAATTTCACCAGTTGGTTCAAATTGTAAATTTGCTCTTAGTTTGCAAAGAAGATCTCTACCAATTAATGGCACTGGACATCCTGGAACATAAAGAAATTGGTGAGATACTAATTGTCCTCCTTCAAATCTGTCGATTTTGAAGAATAGGAGCTGCTAGTGGTTTTCCAGAAGCTCCTACAATGGAAATACTTTTTGATGTTGGAGTAGTTATTGCAGTAGTCATGACTGATCGTTGTGCTCCTGAGACCAATAGTCCTTTAAATGTCTTTGTTCCCACTTTTATTTCCACTAAAGGATCAAGTGGAAGATCCTCCTTATCTAGTCAGGAATCTCGTCCAGCATCATCACCATCATCTCCAGACATCTCATCTAATGCCAATTGCCATTCAGGTTCTTGTGATTTGGGATGTGGTTTATATCCTTTTTCTTTTCGTTGTGGTGTTTCTGGACAATCAGATTTCCAATGTCCTTCTTGCTTACAATATGCACATTGATTTTGTCCTAAGGGCACTCTTCCTCCTCTAAATGATCCTTCTCTGAATAACCTTCCTCTGAATGGTGCTCTGAATGGAGATCTGCCTCTTCCTCTATATCCAGGATATCCTTGATGATAGTTGTTTTGGTCTCCAAAATTAGTTTCCTCTAAGGCTGCCTGCAGCTAGAAGACTAACACCTTCTCTCATTCGATGGCCAGCTTCTCTTTTATCTTTTTTCTCCTCTTCTATCTCCCGATTTCCATAAACTCTGTCTGCCATTGCTTTTAATTGGCTAATAGTCATTCCTTCAAATCCTTCTGTCTTCTGAAGTTTGCGACGTATATCTGAGTATGACTGTCCTACAAAACTCATTACTATGATAGAATGATTTTTTGAATCTTCAGGATCAAAAGGACTATATTTGCGATAAGCATCCATTAATCACTCTAAAAAATCTCCAGGAGTTTCTTCTTTTTTCTGCACAATGTCTTGTATCTTACTCATATTCATAATTTTTCTTTTTCCTTTCTTCAAAGCTTCTAGGAAGGCTTTTTGGTAAGCAGCTATGCGTTCTCGTCCTGTTGATGTCTGATAATCCCAAGAAGGGTCTGTAAGAGGGGCAAATTCTCTCATTGCTTCATCAGGGCTTCCATCTGAACCAGCTCCTTCTCTAGCTGATTCTTCCATATTTTGCTGTATTTGTCGTCGTTCTTCTGTAGTAAAAAGAAAGGAGGCTAAATGACGAATGTCAGCCCAATTAGGACTATGAGCTGTAAAAATTCCAGATAAAAAATCAATCATCTGATCTGGCTTTTCTGCATATGAGGGACCATGTTGTTTCCAGTTAAAAAGATCAGCAGACGAAAAAGGTACATATGTAAATAACTTTATAGTTTGGGTTGTTCTAAAATCATTATCTTCTGTTTGTGGCACGGGCACCACTGTTGCAGTTTCTCTAATTGGTAGCTGTAAACTTGCTTTACTTGTTTTACTTCGAGTACACTCGGAGACGGATGTTCCCGCCGCTTCTTCTTGTTCTGTTTCAAGTGCGGGAGATTCTGCTAAAGAATCAACTTGTTCATAAGCGGGAGTCGGAGGTCGTTGTGGATATATTGGAACATACGGTGGTGGAGGGGGATTTTCTGGCTCATCTGCCAATATGGGTTTTACTAAAGGAGGCTGTACTTTCACTTTCACTTGATCTCCATTACTTCCTTTCGCTACAAAGATGGCCGCCGCAGATGACGTATCTTCTTTTATAGCTAAAATGGCCGTCCTTTCACTTCTCTTCCGGTATGAGGATTTCCGGTCTTTCGATTTTTGTATATGCACCATCATTATGAGGGCGGCTCCCTTCACTAACTTTTTTGCCCATGGCGGTGGATCAAGAATAATTGCAATCCAGGCATCAATATATGGTATATCTTCAGGACATCCTGGATTTCCTTCTACAATTACTATATTTTGAACTTTGGTGGCTGTCTGAAAATCGAAAGTTCCTTTTGGAGGCCAATTCACAGATTCTCCTAAACTTGGCCATTTATATGCACATCGCTGAATCATTCCTGCTTTCGTGCATTTATGCTTATCGAACACTTCACTAAAGTGTTCTGTCATGGTTTTTAATGGAGTAGAACCTCCCCCACCCATTTTAGAATAGAAACACAGACAAAGGAGGGAAGGGAAAGAGGACAGGTAAGGGGTCCGTATCCGCCAGACACAATAGGGTCACAATCGCCCCGACTAGGACGCAGTCGCCCGGCCTAGAACTGCGAGGCCACTCACTCTCTTTCACACAACAAGAAACCTGTTCCCAAAATCTTTCCCAAATTGCTGTGGGGTTTCAGAACCTAGTTCTTACTCGGCCACTGCGTGGGGCGTGATCAAAGCCCCCTCGATCCTTCATGATAACGGATCGGAATATTTCTTATCTTATTTCTTATTTCCCAAAATACTCGCCTGCAAAGTTCCAACTTCCGATCGTCAAGAAAGCCTTCTTTCCGGATCACCAGCCCAGAGGTCTCAGAAGAATTTTTGTGGAATGGTCCCCTCAGAAACCTGATCACTGAACTCAGCGGTGGCCACTCACCAGGTAAGTCTGGGGGATCACTCCGCCACCAAACTACCGGACCAACTGGGGGGCTAATATAGCGTCCCCGGCACCTCCTGGCTGGCTCGCCAAATGTAACCATCAGTAAAAAGTCAGGAAAGAGGTCCAGACAACTGATCCGCAAAGATAGACTTTTATTGCCAGCAAGATGCAACTAAGACAAAGGCTTAGTACAAACTGCATGCCACTCCCCATGGGGAGTGAACTTTTATACATTCTTTCAAGTAGGTGTAGCTTATAATCAGACCATTGTACACGTCATTTAATAGACATGATATGTTAGACATTTTATAGCAGCAATCGTATTAATACAATACAAAATATTATTACAAAATGGTAGTGCGTTTCACTGAATGTCAGTACGTAAGTGCGTAGTGCATGCCATTGCGTATCAAATGTTAGTACATTCAATATGGCTGTGCGTTTAAATGCGTTTCAATGCTGGCATTATTAATTAGAAGTTCTCAGTTTTCTCATTCATCTCATTCAACGATTGTTCATACAATGATTGTTCATAGGATTGAGCTCCTACACTATTACGATTGGGTTTTATCTCCCCCATGTTGGACCTGGAGATGGTGAGCTCCCAGAATATATAAACCCGTCATCACATTAAGGTATGGACTTTTTAGTTATCCCTATAAAGGCAGAGTGTCATTATGCTATCTCCTGTTTGTTTGGTTTATTTAGGGAAGGACCCTTGGGTCTATAGGGCTGACAACTGGGTAATGAAAGCTAGGAAGAGTGCCTTTGTTAACCTTAATATGTCCTTTTGGCAACCTTTCATTTTTAGAGGAGAAGGTTGTTACACCCTTTCTTTCTCTATTTTTGGTTTCCCCTGTTTTCTGAGGACTTTTATTTTTACAACCTGTTTGAGTACCCTAGGGCCCAGGGGCTCAGTGTGGTTTAGAGAAGAGGAGTGGTGTCTCACCACCAGAGATCATGGATGGACTATTGGAGGTCTTGAATTCATTCTTAGGGAGGAGAAGGTGATGAAGATCCGTGGCAACTATCTGGTATAAACCACATCTACATCATCATGATTTTAACGAGAGGAGCATGGAGGTACCATCCAGGTACAAAGAAGGGAAGTAAGGAGAATGAATGATTAATTGGACTTAAGGTATGAAATATGGGACTTTACTCAAATACCATCTACGCTGGGAAAAGATTGTCTTATCCACCAAAATTTGGGCGGAAATTTTTAAAAGTACCTCATTAATTGGAATGAATCAGTAATAAGAACTATCAATTGATATAATTAACTAACTAAGTCAATATAGCTATTTTATACCTAATCCTCCATTGTACAGGAAGCCAGTAAAGCTCATATATTACCAGTGTAATGTGGTCCCTCATTCTAGCCCCAGAATTAATATGAGGTGCCACATTGTGAACTATCTGTAAGTATCTCAAAGCACTGGACAAAAGCCCCATAACGAGTTACAATAATCAAGTCCGGTAATGTCTAAGGCTTGTATTACAGTTTTGAAATCAAGTGGACCGAGCAAAGGCTTAAGGTTATGTAACATCCTGAATTTAAAAAGGCTATTCTTGCCACTGTCTTAATGTGAGATCTCAGAGAAAGCTCGGGGTGAAGGATCACACCTAGATTTTTAACCTGTCACTGTTGTCAGATTGACTGAGGGGACATCGATGGAAATCGATTTAGGATTAATATTTGAGTTTTTTCAATATCAAGGGCCAATATTATGAAATCGCCATTGCTTTACAGCTCACAAGTAGATCATTATACAAAAAGCAGATAACCACGAAGACATGACTGGGAGAAAACAGTGAATGCCATCAGCAGGTAATCGATAACCAGCATCCAAACCAGATAATAATTTAAAGATAGGGGCCATGTAGTTGTTCACCACTAGTAATGCTGACAAGCTGACTCTTTTGGAAAGATGGTGTCAGATGATTGCATGACAATACAGCTGCTCCAATTCAGACCTGAAGGGACCGATTGAGAGATATGAAGCAAACCATTTAAGAACTGTACCAGCTATTCCAATATCAGCCAGAAGAGTCAACATTTTCTGGTGGCTACTAGTGGTAAAAGCTGAAGAGTCATTGAGCAGAACTAGAATATATTTTGTACAACTGTAAAACCACATCTAAAGACATCAAAACTGGACAATAGCAATGTTTCCATATAAATATTATGGGGCAGATTTTCAAAGGGGTACACGCGTAAGATACGCGTGTAACCCCCAAAGACCTGCCCCAAGCTCCCCCTGCGCGCCAAGCCTATGTTGAATAGGCTTGGCGGCGCGCACAAGCCCCGGGACGCGCATAAGTCCCGGGGCCTTCCTGGGGGGGGGGGTGGCGTGTCGGGGGGGTGTCGTGGCGGCGAGTCATCCGGGGGCGGGGGCGTGGTTCCGACCCTGGGCGTTTCAGGGGCGTGGCCGAAGCCTCCAAAACTGCTCCCGGGCCGGGGAATTGTGCGCCGGCTGGCTGGCCGGTGCGTGCAAGTTACGCCTGCCTCAGGCAGGCATAACTTTTCTAACAAAGGTAGGGGGGGGGGTGTGGATTAGGTAGGGGAAGGGAGGGGAAGGTGCGGGGGGAAGAAGGAAAGTTCCCTCCGAGGCCGCTCCGATTTCGGAGCGGCCTCGGAGGGAATGGAGACAGGCTGTGCGGCTCGGCGCACGCAGGCTGCCAATTTTGGGTAGCCTTGCACGCGCTGACCCCGGTTTTTAAAGTATATGTGTGGCTACGCACGTATCTATTAAAATCCGGCGTACTTTTTTTAAATCTACACCATATATGTATATATATATATATAGTAACTAATGACTGGTACTGAAAAATTCTCAAAGAAGAGCACACCCAATTTGTATGAATACTGCAAACAAAAATGGGAGAATACCCATTCATTGTCAAATTAATGTTTCAAGTGTTTATCAATATTTGTATTACAGCTTTCAAAAATAAGAAAGATAATACAGTAAATATCACTCATCAAAAAATATTAAAACCACATATCTATCTTATACATTCATCCATCTCAATCATATACAATCCAAGAAACAGACAATACATAAATTACTTATAACAAAGATACAATAACTATGTTTCTTATATTTTTGTAAGCTGCAATAAAAATGAATGATAAACACTTGAAACTATTTGAAATATATGGGTTTTTTCCTGTTTTTGTTTACCCACAAACAGACACACACACAAAACAAAGTTTAATATTTAAAAGTATGGGGACAATTTTCAAAACTGTACCTTTTTGGTGCTAAGTCACAGGTAGCAATGCTCAAAGTCATGCATAATATTAGGCAGGGCAGTTTAAGGATCCCATTTTTCTTGGGTAACTCACTATTTTCCTGCATAAATTGCTCACATTTGTGCACAGTTGTTCTGGGAGGAGTAGTGGTAGGGTCATCATGGGTCTGAAGATTACTGGAGGGGGTGGGTTGCAAGGCTGAAGGTTTTCCTGAGGATGCCTTAGACCCCTGGCACGGGCCCTGGTTTCAGGCCATCACTTTGTGCTGACAGCATGAGCTGAGCAGGCTCAGCATTCTTCCTCCTGCCCATCCCAAACATCGCTGATGTCTTGAAGGCGATGCTGGGACTGGTCATGCGTTGTGCTATTCAGGGCCGGTTGCAAGTCTAAGAAGTCCTGTAAAGAGGGTTGTGCAGCTTTCCTGAGATACACAGGGACTTTTCTGAGATACGCAGGGATTTGTAACTTAAGATCTGACTTTTTATATTCACCAAAATCAAGTCTGCTTTGAAGTGCCACTTTGAATCCAAATCAAATAAATAAATGAATAGTTTTGGTTAAAAGAGTTATGATGCAGCCTGCATCGCTCAGATAATTACTATGAAGATAAAATGTAATTAAACAAAGATGCTGTATCACAGACCCCCATGAGAATTTATTTGAACAAGATAACATGGAATACGATGACCCTCAGATCTGTTTAAGACCATACATATCAATCATCCAGAATCCATTGTATATAGAAAATTTAAGCGAGTACCCTGTCTGGACTCCTGTAAGAGGGGTGAATCCCCTGGACCCTAGCTACTATTCACATTCACCTCTAAGTAAATTGTAGGTAACCCTATGTTGTGGAAGGTCAACGTCCCAAGGGCATGGAAAACAATTTTCTATTTCTGGGGCTGCTCGGGCTAGCACTTCTCCCCTCTCTCTCTCTGTCCCAAAGGAAGGGGTCCTTTCTCTGGGGGAAAGCTTAAGCTTCGGAGCCAGATGATGATGTGTTTCTAGCTCCTTCTTCCTTAGTAACTGTGATGCTGTTCTAGGGCAAACAGGCAGGACAAGGTGCCGGGTGTCCAAAATGAAAGCTTACTGATTCTTTGAAGTTAAATCAATGTCCAGTTTACCCAAATGCGTGAGATTACAGCTGTCTCACTTACAACTGCTAACCTTTCTCTGGGAGCGTCCTCTCTTTCTCAGGATCCTGGGGATGAGTTTATCACTTATCTTCTAAGTCGGAGACCACTGAAATTCAGGAAGAAGGGCCAAGATCACGGAGACCCTCCACAGGATCCCCACCCAAAGGGACCAGGACGCTGGCTGGGGGACCGAGATTTAACAATCGGACTCAGGAATTTTCTGGTTCTGAGGGCATTCTCCCACAAGTAAGTAAGGTTTCTCTGGCCCCCCTGGGGGCGTCGACGCGCGCGTGTTATAAAATCGGCGCAACCATGTGCGCGCGCCAGCAACCGCGCGCACATGGACGCCCGCGCGCAGGTCTTAAAATCTACCGTTAAGGGTATTTCCCATAGGCACAAAGAGGGAGAAAAGCCTTATTGGATCTGGCCCTAGGTCCCCTGAGAGAACCAATCACAGCCCTCCAGGTTAGGAGGGGCAGAAAAGAATGGAAGTCTCAATGAGATGTTATTTTTGTGATAAAGGGCACAGGGCTATCTGGTGCTGTCCAGGAGATCTGCCACATGGACTATGAATATTGTGTGAGGTTGCAGTGTGGGTGTGTTTCAGTGAATAAGGGTGTGAATATATGAGGGGGATCAGGTGGGGAGTGTGGAACGGTGTGGGGGGGGGGGTGTTAGGTGGGGTTGGGTGTAGGTAAAATATCTGTGTGTATATATGGATGGTTGCAATGGGTGGTGAAGGAGTGTGTTTTGTGGATGTGGGGGTCTATATGTAGGGGTGTAGAGCTGAGTGTAGTGTGATTGTGTGTGTGTGTGTGTATTGGGGCATCTTCTGGGAGGATAGATGTGTGCGGTGTGCATGTTTTTGGAAGGGAGGGTATGTGGAGGGTTGTGTGTGGAGAGGGTTGTAGGATGTGTTCTTGGAAGTTTGGCTCTGTGTTTGTAGGTAGCAGATGAGATTGTGAGGGAGAGTATGTGGGGGCTGTGTGCACGGGACTATATTATGTGGGGGATGTAAGTGGTTGGGTATAGGCACTGGGGTGTGTGTTGGGGATGGATGTGTGTGTGTTTGGTTAGGATTATATTTTGGGGATTTTTGGTGAGGGAGAGGAGTAATGTGTGGCAGGGGTGTGTGTGGGCAGGTGTTTTGGGCATGGATGTATATGTGAGTACGTGAGTACGTGTATGTGGGTTGTATGCTTTTATGAGGATGTGTATGGTTATATGCAGGGCGAGGTAAATTGAGAAGCTGTGTCATTTATTGTCCCTGTCTGTGTCTGTGGCTGGGGAGGGGGAAAGTGGGTGCTTTCATTGGGATAATTTTCAAAGCTAACGTATATATACGTTGTCATTTGGTGTAACTTTTGGGTGTATTTTGCTGCATAATTTACCCATGATGTTGTAAATTTCCCCTCTGAATGCCGTAGCGTTGCCCACACACCTGGCTGTGCCTCCCTCCATGCTTCTGAGGGTTCAAATGATGTGAGGACCAGCAGTGCACAAAACATCTCTCCGCAAAATTGAAAAAATGAACGGGGGGGGGGAGGAGCCAGTCTTTCTGCCTTTATGGAAACAAAAGCAGCTGAGCCATCTCCTTCTGTAAATATTTTACTGCAGGATTAAATGTGAAAAGGTTCAAAGGGAATCCTGAATTTTTCCAAGTTTATGTTTGCCCCTTTTTTTAATGACAAAAAAGTGCAAATGTTCCGGTTCTCTGCATTTTTATTAAAAAATGCATGACAGCCTACAACAAATACATTTGCGAATATGCAGGCTTTTACTAAACATTCAAAAGAGATATCTATACAGAGAAGCAAGCGAGAGCAGTGCGGTGCATTTCACTACCCAACCTGTGGCGGAAGCTGGTGGACTGACTCAGCTTGGCTGAAACAGAGCTGGTCTCAGCTCCTCTCTGCTCTTGACCTGAGAGTCCCTGCTGGATAAAAGGCCTAGCAGACAGGATTATATGACAATTTCTAATACCAGTGTAAACAAGGTCATAGCAATGAGGCTGTACAGGGATTAAAGCTCAGTTCATGGGACAGCTCGCTGATTAATGGATTTGCTTGCGGTGTTGAAAAGAGGAGGCGGTGATGGGATGGGGAGGGGGAGGGGGAGGGGGGTAATCAGAATTTTTCTCAACTCAGATTTTCGGTGAGATCTGTGCAGGGAAATCAGAGATGCCTCTCCATACCTGCAGTAGGATAAAACCAGGAATGCCTTAGTCTCTCCCTTTCGGCATGGAGCTATCTGATAACGATGTGCACTCATTTTCTCATGAACTTCAAATGCAATGGAAAAGCTTGTTTGCTTTCATCAGAAAATGAAGTGAAAAAAAAAAGCCCAACTAAATGTGTTGGGCTATTCTTTTCATGTTAGAACTCCACCACCAACTTCCCCCCTTGAGCATGCAGAATTAATAAAATGGAATTCCCCTTTAACCCTTTCTTACATTTACATTTATTAAATTTCTTAATCGCTGAACACAATGAAGGCCTGAACGATGGACAGAAATACATACATAATAAAATTAATATAATAAAAGTAAATGACAGTAAAAAATATAAAATCAAATAAAATTAACATCAAATAAAATAAACAAAATAGTGTAAAAGCTAAAATTGCAAGTTAAAACAATCATAACATCAGATTAAATAAAAGTAAAAACATAGAATAAACTATGAAAAGTAACATAATTTAAATAAATATGTTTTTACTAGTTTCCTAAAATCCTCGAGCGAATCTGATAAAGCTTTACCCAATCTGTGGGGTTCCAGTAGTCTAAATGGGGCAAGAGCGATCCCTAGTCACTCCTGCCCTTCTGAGTCCTGTTTTCAA
Organism: Rhinatrema bivittatum; assembly: GCF_901001135.1. Classification (NCBI taxonomy): domain Eukaryota; kingdom Metazoa; phylum Chordata; class Amphibia; order Gymnophiona; family Rhinatrematidae; genus Rhinatrema; species Rhinatrema bivittatum. Next base: position 20,964,844 of record NC_042617.1, on the reverse strand, counting down.
AATGGCGGCAACGTCAGTCCTCCGAGGCCAGCAGCATTTTGTTCTATGGCTGAACAGCAAACAACCGTAAAGCAAAATTGTGCCAGCAGGTGGCATTCTCAAATCAAGACTTGGAGGGTTAGGTGCGACTGTAAATGATTCCTCCCCTTTTGGATTATTGGAACCCCACAGATGGAATAAACTTCACCAGAGAATGGCGAGGGGAATTACCATACCTAGGAACTTTTGAGTTTCAGTTACCCTGAGATTGTCGTGGAATGGGGGAGTAGGGAATACACACATACACACACACACACACACAACCCCTAACTCTTTTGCTGCTCTGTACAAACAATTACTGTACTGGCCCCTCCTTATTTTGTTGTTTTGTTTTTTTTTTAATATTTAGCGCCAGATTTTAAAGGCCCAGCGTCGTGCGTAAAGCCCCGGGACATGCCTAAGTCCCGGGTCATCGACAGAAAGGGGCGGGGCGGGGTCAGAGGCTCCTGGCACAGTGGCCATTTGCCGCTGTGCCAATTGCGTGCTGGCAGGCTGCCAGCGCGCACAACCTGTGTCTGCCCGGAGGCAGGCGCAGAAGGTAACATAAAAGTCAGGGGGAGGGGGGTTAGGATAGGGCTGAGGGGAGGATAGGTTAGGGGAAGGGGTGGGAAGGTGAGTTCCTGTCAGGGAGTGGGTGAAGGCCGCGGGCGTCAGCATGTGCAGGGTGCACAATAGTGCACCCCTTGTTGCGCACGACCCCCTATTTTATAACATGAGCGCACCTGTGCACGCATGTTATAAAATCAGGTGTCCATGTGTGCGTGCCGGGTAGCGCACGTACATGTACACCCGCGCGCTTCTTTGAAAATCTATCCCTTAATTTGGTTTTCTTTTACTATTTAGGGCCAGTGCAAGGGTATTAGGCACCCTAAGTGTCCCGGTCTTCCTCCCCACCACAGCCCTCTGTCCACACAATTTAAAATTAAGAATTTATAATAAAAGACTTTACATGGAAAAGGACACTTAAAGTACAGTGTTTTAAAGTAAAAGAATCACAACAGTGTGAATATTATATTTACATGCACTGCTGTGGTGTCAACCAGAAAACCCTGTATAAAAGCTAAAAAGACACTTGGAACACGCATGGTAGTAGGACTTTGTAACACATGTTAGATGTGGGCTTGGTCGTCAGAAAGCCATGAGTAAATTACATTTCAATTACAATATAATAAACCTCCGATTCCAAAACAGTGCCTAACTACAAACGTTATGCCAGGCTCTAAAACACCAACTCATTATCTTCTATTTGGAAAACAGAACAAGTCAATCTGCTAAGGATCCCTACATAGAAACGATACATTAGCAGAATACTTAACCTCAGTCACACATGCAGGACAAAGACAGACCCTGACCAAATACAAAATAAAGTGACTAGAAAGTATAAATGGAAAAATGCAGACAAAAACTGAACCAGAAAATGCAACAAGCCAGACTCTATATGTAGTGCACCAATGGAAAAACAGAAACATCACCATTCCTCAGAAAACATCAAACGATAAAATCAAGAAATATAAAGTGTCAATCACAGTAGTAAAACTATACTAATAATAATATTTCAAAACAGCTGATGAACTGAACATCTAACAATTAAACACTTTTCTTTTTAAATTTCCCACACACCAATAAAATATTTCAAAACATCATACAATTCAAACACCCATTAATTAAAATCAATAAGAATTATACAAATACATTTCTCATTCTCCATGCCTGGGAACTTTTAAATTCTGGTCAATCTGAGATTGTTTTGGATTAGTGGGAGTGGAAGGGAGGTGCATAAACTTTCTCCTCTCTCACATACACACACATTCATCCTCATACAGATATACACAAATGCACTTTCAAAACTCACACATGCTCATACCACATACGCACTGGCTCCCTCTCTCAGGCACACACACACACACACACACATTGGCTCCCTCTCTGTCAAGCACATACAGACTCCCTCCCTCTCTTTTTCAGGCAAACACATACTTATTACACGCTAGCTCCCTGTCACTCACACATATACAGGGCAGGCTCCCTCTCTCTCAAACACACACACAAAGGCTCCCTCTCTCTTTCAGGCAATCATGCTTACACATACACACACTTCCTCTCTCTCAGCACACATGCTTATACACACAGAAACATTCATATACACGCTTCCTCTCAGCACACATGCTTACACACACATATACACACTCTCAAACACATACTTCCTCTCTGTTAGGCACACATGCTTACACATACACAGACTCTCATACACATGCTTCCCCTCTCTCAGGCACATATGCTTACACACACACACACACACACAGACACTCCCTCTCTAGCAGGCATGCAGGTCCGATCCCCCGCCAACACGAGGCCTCCTTTAGTTGGGCTGCTGGGCAGGACGTGCTCACCCGGCAGCTGCAATGCCTCCTCCATTTTGGCTTCCAGGCAGGATGCAAACCCCTGGCGGCCAGGGGGGCCTCCTCCATTTCGGCTGCTGGCTGGGATGGGATTCCCCGGTGGCCACGGGTCTCTTCTCTCCTTCGACCGCAGTGGGATGATCTCCCCCTGCCCTGCTGGTCTTATTGCGCCTGGAGGCGGGGGGAGGGGGACAAGCTGTGCAGTTTAGGGAACATTGCCAGCAGCCATGTGCCTCTTTCAGTTCGGCCACCGGGTGGGATATAATCCCCTGGTAGCCGTGGGTTACCAATTCTGCTGGAAAATAAAGCTCCCCCCCCCCCCCTCGGCTTTTTTAATTCTTGCACTAGTGTGGAGCGGGTTGGCAGTGGGAGCATTTGACGTTTTTTGCTGGGGAGAGAAGCCGGTTCCTTTTTTCTTTAGATTGCTTTCCTGGCTTTTCATTTTCCTTTGATGATTATTTTGATTGAGAGACGGACACAGAGGTGTACGTTTTCAGTAAGCTATGTGCGCTTACTTTCGTATCTGTGTAACTTCAGCAAAGTTTCAAAGATACTCCTCGGGAAGTTTCTCTGAAAATCTGGCAAAAGTGACGTGGTTCCTAAAGTATTCACATAAATTTGCACCAGCTCTTAGGGCTCGAAGGAAATGGGTGCTCTGAAATGAAAAAGGGCATTTTTGTTTTGCATCACTGAAAATGAAACAAATGGACAGTGCTTCTGAAAATAACAACCATTTTCATTGTCATGTGTTTCTGTGGGGCAAGCAGAATGGCTGGGATTTTGTTTTCTACTCAAAGCATGCCACTGAAGCCAATGATGCTAGTGAAGCCACTGGAGCTAGACTGAAAAGAGTTGGGGTGGGAAAGGACAAGGAAGAAACACGACCACTTGAGGTCAAGCATTTTTTTAACCAACCTATACCAGCTGTCACCTGGAAGAATAGAAAATGGGTTCATTTTTTTTTCAACCTAGAATTGAAAGCAACCTGCAACTTTGAGGAGTCACCATATTGTTCCCTCATTTTTCTTCTGGATTTCAGGCTGAGATGTTGTGCTTCTGAAACTGTTTCTCAGAGCCAGTGGAGTGGCCAGAACTAAGTTTTTGGGCGGGTCCAAGGCTAATAATTTTTGAGCAAGCTTACACGCACTGACCATGTCTACTCCTGATTTTCCGATTTATCTATCCTGTATAACCCTTCTCCTACGATCCTCCACTGCTGACCCGTATAGATGTTCCTCGCTGCTATAAATTGACTTTACTGTCTCTGATCACATGGTTAACACTTGACTTACTATTTAACATTGAACTGTTCTTTGCTTTCGTTCATTGGTTTATTGTACTTGTTTTAAATTCTTGTTAATAATTGAACCATTTTGTACACTGTATTTCCTGTTGAATGTAAAGCTTATTGCTGTGTTATTGTTTATTGTAAACCGAGGTGATGGTTTTAACGTGCCGCGGTATATAAAAAAAAAAAAATCACTAAATAAATAAATAAATAAATAAATAAATAATAAGGGTGGACAGTAAGCATATAGGTCTGAACCCTACTAGCTGTACTCATTGATAAATAATGCCTTAGCTTGCATCTTATAATGGATTCCTAAGTAGTATACAACAGCCCTTATGCATAATGAGTGAAACTTTTTAGAATATTTCAACTCTATTATTTCAAGCACTTACCAGCATTAAAAATTCCAAATTATTTTATATTTATTGCAATTAAACAAACAAGAATAGGTAAAAAAAAATAAAGAACACATAAATATTAGATCCAATTAATTATGTAAAAAACAAATATCAATGTATTATTTCTGGAATCCTCTTTCCAGAAAGACAGAGATCACCATAACTACAATAAAATAGCAATAATCATGAGAATAGATGCAGAGCAAAACTACAACAGTTCACATTACAACCCAACATGGAAAAAAAAAGTTATATTCAAACTCTGGTGTCACCTCACAAAAAACAAAACAAACCAAAAAAAGGGCAACTAGAACCTTGCCATATCATATCATAACATCACTGACTCTCAGGACTCAAATAACAGCAACATTTTGAAAAAGAAGCAATGCAAATACTACACCAGGCCCTAGAAATACATTACTCACTGGGAAAACAGAACAAGCCAGACTGCTATAAATCCCTACAGGGAAACTGCGCACCAGCAGAAATTCTGCACCTCAGTGATATACTGATGATATGCTGATGATATGCTGATGATATGCTGATGATGTACAGATCATCATTCCCATTCACAACTCTATATCTGACGCCCTGGAGCACTGGGAAAAGTGCCTTGCAGCCATCAACGCACTCCTCTCCAACCTTCAGCTTGCACTCAACACGAACAAAACGGAACTCCTCTACATCTCCTCACATCCCCCCGACCTCCCACCTAACGACCCTAAACTTAACCTCCTCACAGCCCAACCGTCCATTAGGGACCTCGGAGTCCTTCTTGATCCTAATCTTAGCATGAAACCTCACATCAATTCCATCCTTAAAGCGGGCTTCTTCAAGCTCAATGTACTAAAGAAACTCAGACCCCTGCTCTACACCCATGACCTCCGTACAGTGACTCAAGCCACTCTCACTTCCAAACTAGATTACTGTAATGCTCTCCTATTAGGGCTCCCATTGTCCTCAATAAAACCCCTTCAACTACTACAAAATGCTACTGCAAGACTCATTACTAACGCACGCAAACACGACCATATTACCCCTATCCTTAAGGACTTACATTGGCTCCCCATCCTGTCCCGTATACATTACAAAACATTGACCATAATACACAAGTCCATCCACACCCACAACTCCAACTGGCTCGACCTACCTTTCACTGCCCCCCTGTCCACCCGAGCCACCAGATCTACCAACAAAGGCACCCTACATGTCCAATCCCTGAAAATGGCTCATCTCTCCACTACCCGCGACTGTGCTATCTCTATTGCCGGTCCGGCTCTTTGGAACTCCCTACCTGACCACATGCGCATTGAACCCTGTGCAATCAAATTCAAAAAGAAATTAAAAACACTCCTGTTCAACCATGCCTACCCAGAATAACCCTTCTCCATCTCCCCTCACAGTTCCCCCTTCAGGGGTCTGCCCTCTCCTTATATTAAGGAGACTATCATTGTAAATTATAAACTGTATTCTCTGGTTATGACTTTCTTGTTTTTTAACTATCTTTCCTACTACCTATTTATTTTATCCCCTGCCCAGTTACTGTCTCCCTGTTGAAATGTATTTTCCAAACTTTCAGTTATTATGTGAACCGGTATGATGTACCCACTAATGCCGGTATATAAAAGTTTCTAAATAAATAAATAAAATATAGACTGACCCTTACCTAATAGAAATAAGGGTCTACAATTTAGAAATAGAAACATGCAAGCAAAATCAAAATATCCTGAGAAATCAGACTCTGAATAGTGGACAGTTAAAGAGCAAAATACAAATTATAAGAAGTTCACATAGCTAAAGATGGCATATTCCAATTGCTGGAATATATCCACAAAAACAAAAAACAGAGAGAAAAACTGCACTCCAAACAATCATCCACACATCAAAAGGAGATGCAGAAAATAAATTCAGTCCATATATTGATAGGCTTGCGGCGAAACAGATTTTAAATTATTTATTTTTTGTTCACATAATAAGGCAACACCATTGCTCATCCTCTATAAACAAAGACGATTTTCTAACGGGTCCCCCGACACGGACCCCGTGTTTCGCCAGAATCTGTATTAAGTTTTGGAAACACACATTGTAACTGTCCCTCCCGAGGCAGCCTTCTGGTGAAACATGGGGTCCGTGTCGGAGGACCCGTTTGAAAATCGTCTTTGTTTATAGAGGATGAGCAATGGTGTTGCCTTAAGTGAACAAAAAAATAAATAAATAATTTAAAATCTATTTCACCACAAGCCTATCAATATATGGACTGAATGTATTTTCTGCATCTCTTTTTGATGTGTGGATATTCCAATTGCTAAAATCTCAAAATAATTTTTTTTTTATCTTTGATATTTTTTCTTTTCTAATCAGTTGGTCCAGGTCTCTTTTTTTCCCACTTTCTCCTCGTCAGTTCTTTCCTAATTCTTTCTCCAGGGTCACTCTTCTCTTTCTGTTTCTTCTCTCTCCTATCTTCTTCCCTTCCTCTCCCTCACAAACACACAAAGGCTCATGCTTTCTCTCAAAGACTCCCTTACACACACACACACAAGATCTCATTCACACACCTAGGCTCCCGTTCTCACACACAAACATCAACTCTCAGGCTCCCATTCTTAGACACATACAAACACCAATACTCAGTCTCCCATTCTTTCACACACAAACACCCACACCGAGGCTCCTGTTTCCATATGCATTTCCAGGCTCCCATCCTCATACACACTCATCCAGGCTCCCATCCTCATACACACACATCCAGGCTCCCATCCTCATACACACATCCAGGCTCCCATTCTCACATACAAACACCCAAGCTCAAATTATCATGCACAAACACCTACACTCAAGCTCCCATTCTCACTCGCACACACTGGGGCTCACCGACAAACCCCCTCTTCCACCATTGCAGGGATAGGCTTCCACTGCGGCTTTACTCCTGCAGGTGTACTTCTTCATGCCACGGGCATGGGCTCCCATGGTGGCTTTTGTTTGGTGGGATGAGTTGTTTATCACCACGGGGATGGGCTACTGTGGCGGCCTTGGTTCGACAGGACCTTCTTCACCTGCACAGGTATGGGTTCCTGTGGTGGCCTTGCTTCGGTGGGGCCTTCTTTGCTGCCACAGGGATGGGCTCCCATTTTGGCAACGCTTTGGCAGGATGACCTCTTCGCAACCAAGGGCATGGGATCCTATGGCAGGTTTGCTTTGGCGGGATGGACTTCATCGCTACAGGGATGGGCTCCCGTGGTGTCCTTGCTTCGGCAGGCTCTCTCCTTCTTCAGCCACCACGATGAATGAGTTGGCGGTGGCCATGCCTTGTTTGGTGTCGGGCAGCCCTGATTGGGTGGGCCTAAGCCCAAAGTGGGTGGCCCATGGCTCACCCATGGCTACACCAGAGCCAAAGAAAAACTTGAAAAGAAAGATTTAGAAAGGAAGTAGAAACTTAAAGTAAGGCGAGCTGTGCGGTTTCCTGTTAACATACAATGTCATAGTATGAGAAAACACTACAATTGTCTGACTATTCAATGTTGCAAAGTTAGTGAATCACTGAACAGGTAGATGTAAGAATTTGTGGGGTCAATATGCAAAGCCATTTATCTGGATAACTCACAACATATCCAACTAAATGTTTTTTGAATATTGGAGCCCTTATCCAGCTAGATTCTAGCCAGAGAAGTCATTAGCCAGCTAAAAGTTAGCCAAATAAAAAAGGGGCATTCTGAGTGCAAATACATAAATTCCAGGGAAAGGCTACGTTATACAACTAACTTAGACGATTTGCAATTGTATTCAGCTAAGTTAGCCAGATAACTTTAGCCCTACTTCAGAGCAGGTCTAAAGTTACCCAGCCCTGTGTGATTGGATAACTTGCCACATAACTGAATATGTTAGAAAGAAACTGATTGAGCAGCACTGTTCTTGGTTAAAAAGAAAAATGTTAAGTGCAGGCCTATGCATGCTCTCACATCTTACTTCTTAGACTTCTGGCATTAGCATACAGACATTTCAAAGTGAGTTTTTGTTGGTATTTACATTATGCTTTTCAGTTGTCTGGGATAATTTGGAATCTTTTAGCTCAGGTGAGTTTTTAGTTACAGGCACAGACTATTTTTCTAATTATTGGAACCTCTTTGTTGAGATGTCCTAACTCTAATGCACCATTAGTATCCTTTGAAGATACCTCCCTCCGAACCATGTGCTGCTGAGTGACTGTCGGCTTTCCCCTTTGTTCTATTTTAAAAGCTGCTCTATCTCCTTTTTAAGCTTAGCGCCAGCAGCCTGGTTCCACCCTGAATAAGGTGGAGCCCATCCCTTCGGAAAAGACTCCTCCTTCCCCAAAAGATTCCCCAGTCCCTTAAAAAACTGAATCCCTCTTTCCTGCACCATCATCTCATTCATGCATTGAGACTCTGGAGCTCTGCCTGCCTCTGGGGACCTGCGCGTGGAACAGGGAGCATTTCAGAGAATGCTACCCTGGAGGTTCTGGATTTAAGCTTTCTACCTAAGATCCTAAATTTGGCTTCCAGTACCTCTCTCCCACATTTTCCTATGTCATTGGTGCCCACATGTACCACGACAGCCGGATCCTCCCCAGCACTGTCTAAAATCCTAACTGGGTGACATGTGAGGTCCTCCACCTTCGTCCCAGGTATTTATTTATTTATTTATTTATTTATTTAACAGCTTTTTTTATACCGACATTAAAATACACATCATATCGGTTTACATTTTAACAAAAAAGGAGGAAATTACAATAAACAGGGGAGGGGAAAACAGGATAACTGATAGAATAGTAAGTATAAATAGGGAGGAAGTAAACTTAACAGAACGGAACCAGTAAATAGTGAAAAATTACAAATGGGATGGTGAGTTTACAAAAATGCAAAATTGTTACAAATAGGTGATTCGGCGGGTTACAGAAGGTTTTATAATAGGTATAAAGGTAGGGGGGAAATTGCAAGGAAACAACAAGTAATTAATCCGGGAAAGCTTGGTGGAAGAGCCAAGTCTTCAGCATTTTTCGGAACTTGTAAGGGCATGGCTCAAGGCATAGGCTGAGAGGGAGGGAATTCCAATGAGTGGGGTCAGCAATCGACAACGCACGATCTCTTGTGGCTGTAAGTCGGGCTTTCTTAAGTGGGGGACTTGTAAGGTGCATTTACAGTTCATTCTGGAGGGGCGAGAGGATTGGGTGAATTTCAAAGGTTCACTTAGCATGTTACCAAGCGATCCTCATGCCCACCAGCCACCCAGCTATCTACATTGCTAATAATCAAATCGCCGACTATGATGACCAACCTAACCCTTCCATCCTGGGCAATAGGACACATCCTCAGTGTGAGAGAACAATGCATCACCTGGTGTTGTGTCCGTCGCTTCTCGACGCCCTCTTTGGCAACTCCCTCTTCATCCGTGGGAAGATTGGCTGCCTTGGCGTCCTTCTGCCGCAGTCCTCTGGCATCCCCGGAGTGGCACAACACTATGTTCTGCCATCTTCCTGGAGGCCGAGAGGCGCGCGTGCGGCGCGGCCCCGACTGAAGTACCGGCGAGGACGCGAACCTCAGGGGCATCCCCCTGAGATGATGTCATCCGCTGCTGATATTTAAAGGTCTTCAGAACGCTGACCATTCGAGTTAGCAAGGAAAAGGATTGGACTCGCTAAGGCTTTCCTAGCTACTCTGCCTCCTCGGACTTACCAGAGGTACCCGCTCCTCGGGGGCCTCGCTCGCTCTTTTGCTTTCCAGGTTATTGATGGAACCGGTACTCGCTCCTCGAGGGCCTATGTTCCCGGACTACCTGCTGATTCTCTCCTGCTTAGAAGACATCGCTACCTGCTACATCTATGAGTTACCTTTGCTCTCTGAGCTTTCCTGGAACCAGGGCCTAACGAGGGCCTAACCCTTTCCAGCTCCTGAGCTCCCTGAGACCATTATGTGAGTGTTGTAGGGGTGTGCATTCGGATTGACCGCATTAGTAAAACGCAACTCATATTTTTTTTTTACTTAAAAAATTGATTCGACATAAACGATCGGATTTCCCACATATCGAACATAGATATGTTCGATATGTGGGAAATCGCGATTGTTGAGCCAAAATAAAAATTTAAACCCCCTCACCCTCCTTAATCCCCCCCCAGACTTACCACAACTCCCTGGTGATCGAGCGAGGAGTGAGGACGCCATTTCTGCAATCCTTGGCGAGAAGCACGTGACGTCGGCGGCACGTCGAGTGACGCCGGCGTCACGTGATTCCCGGCTCGTTCGCGCCGGACGGCTTGTTCGGCCCAAAAAGAACTTTTGGCCAGCTTGGGGGGGTCAGGAGGCCCCCCCAAGCTGGCCAAAAGTTCTTTTTGGGCCGAACGAGCCGTCCGGCGCAAACGAGCCGGGAATCACGTGGCGCCGCGTCACTCAGACGCGACGTCACGTGATTCCCGGCAAGTTCGCGCCGGACGGCTTGTTCGGCCCAAAAAGAACTTTGGCCAGCTTAAGGGGGTCAGGAGGCCCCCCCAAGCTGGCCAAAAGTTCTTTTTGGGCCGAACGAGCCGTCCGGCGCGAACTCGCCGGGAATCACGTGACGCCGCGTCACTCGACGTGCCACCGAAGTCACATGCTTCTCGCCAAGGATTGCAGAAATGACGTCCTCACTCCTCGCTCGATCACCAGGGAGTTGTGGTAAGTCTGGGGGGGGGATTAAGGAGGGTGAGGGGGTTTAAATTTTTTTTTTGCACATATGTACATATACCCAACTCATTGGATTTTTTTTATGTCCATATTGGCCGCAAGTGGGACCCCCTTTCGGACATAAAAAATATGAACATAAAATTTTGCTCTGCACATCCCTAGAGTGTTGTCATCTAGCACTGTTCCTGAACTCTGCCTACTCTATCTACTCACTATCTGCAGTTTCTCAACAGCTCAGCCATCCAGGGATTGCTGTTCCGGTATCAGAAGGATTACAGCCCAGCCGGGCTCTTCAACTCACTACTGCTACCTCTGGTGGTTTCAAAACCGGTGGCCCCTCTCGGGATCTTCCCCGTGGGCGTGGTCATCTGCCACTGGTCCAGGGATCCACCTACAAACATCAATAATAGATTGCTATCCCAGCAATCTATTATTGATGTTCACTAACTCCCCCTTGCAACAGGAGCCAGTATAACAGATTGCTAACTCCTATCAAGACGAGTATAATAGATTTCTACTCCACAGTCTAACTCCTAACAGATTGCTAACTTCTAATACCTGGAGAGCAGGTCCTTGATTCAGGATCATTTCCTGCTGCATCAGGTTAATGCTGTCTGACCAGGAGACCTTCTTCCTCCAAGGCAGCACCAGGGCTGACAGACTGGAGTTGAGACTTAGTTACTATGTCCCTGAAGGTCTCATCTATATACCTCTCTGTCTGCCTCAGCTCCTCCGGGCCTCCAGAGACAGGACTCATTCTTTGAGAGACAGGAGCTCTTTGCACCAGAGTGTAAAAAACCTCTCACCGGTGGGTAAAAAATCATACATGTGACACTCGATGCAAAAGACTGGAAGGCCCCCTTTTGCTGCTGCACTGCTGCCTTCATCTTAATTTTGTTCAGTTCCTAGTTAAGTTTAGGTTGCTATGGGAGTAAGGATGCGTACAATGTGAGTCCTTTCAAGTTATTAGTGTATTCACTATTTATCTGGTAGTGACCTACAAGGGGACGATTAAAGTCCTGATAAGGCCTGGGGCAAATCTGTGTGGAATTTAAAAGGCTGATTATTATTATTTTTTTATTTATGTGAAAGTGTGTCTTACCTATAAATCAAAGGATGAGCTAGTGGTGGGTAGGAGGGAGGGAAATCAAAACACCCAAACTCCTGGCTTCTGCCTACCTTCTGACTAGCTGTTTAATACTAGAGATGAGCTTCATTTTTCTGGCTCTGGTCGGGTTTCGGTTCGGGCGCTTTGTAGGAAAACTTGTTTTCCCACAGATCATTTTTTGCCAAAAACGAAACTGGAATCCAAACCTGGAACCCGAAAAACGAATTAAAAAAAAAACAAACAAACACAAATCGGGAAAAAAAACACGAATCGGGAAAAAAACCCACCCTAACCCTTAAATTTAACTTTCTTACACCCCCCCACCATCCTGATCCCTCCCCATGACGTACTAAAAGTCCCTGATGGTCCAGCGGGGTCCCGCGAGCGATCTCTCCCTCCATGCTGTCGGGCTGTTGGGCCTGCTATGACTCAAAATGGCGCCGGTAGCCTTGCCCTTACGATGTCACAGGGGCTACCAGTGCCATTGGTCAGCTCTCTGTCACATGCTCCTACCATGTGACAGGGGCTGACCAATGGCACCGGTAGCCCCTGTGACATCATAAGGGCAAGGCTATCAGCGCCATTTTGAGTCATAGCAGGCCCAACAGCCCGACAGCATGAAGGGAGAGATCGCTCGCGGGACCCCGCTGGACCATCAGGGACTTTTAGTAAGTCTTGGGGAGGGATCGGGATGGTGGGGGGTGTATGAAAGTTAAATTTAAGGGTTGGGGTGGGTTTTTTTGTTTTTTTTTTAAATAAATGTGCCCCTCCCCCCACACTAATCCAAAAAGCAAGTTTTCCCCGAAGCTCAGGGAAAATCTGTTTCGTGGTTCAAATCCACCCGAACCACAATGAATTAGGCAATTTTGTTGAAATTGCCTAATTCGTAATAAACAAATGCACATCTCTATTTAATACAGACCCCCAAACTCCTGGCTTCTGTCTGCCTTCTGACTAGCTATTAAATAATAGAGACACATTAAAGAATATTCCCCATTAGTTTACTTCTCCCCAAAACCTTTTAAGTTCTAAAATTTCTCAAAGCAGTACTTATCAGTTTTTTTCAGCCTCCAGCAAGGCGATCCTCTCTTCTCAGTGCTCCCACAAGATCTAATATAATGCTACCAATCAGCTCACAAGAAATTTTCTTAATTTGTTCTATTTGCAGAAAACATAGAATGAGTTAATTCACTTTTTCTGGTACCAACCAGTATTTCTCTCTTATCCTGAAAATTAATTACCTGAAATATCTACTATGGTATTACTAATTAATCTCCTCCTGAAACTACTTGATTCCACAGTAATTAAATTTATCTAAATTACTTCCTTGTGATTCTCTGCCAACCAATGTCCATCCCCCTATCTAGTGGGTTAGTCTATAAAGTTAGAAGTGAAAGTAAGGTGGAGGGAGAGTTGGGGTGTTGGGGGGGGGGGGAGGGTGCTCCTTCCTTCTACACTTCCTTTCTAAAACTACGTAGAAAAAAGTCCTAAGAAACAAAAAAGCAATGCAAAAAATTCCTTTTTCAATAATTCAAAGAACAAACAGTTATTAATAAAAATTATCCCAAAGTAAGGTCTCCGCAATTGAATTTAGCCAGAAAAACGTATCTGTGTAGTTTAGCTCCTCCAATAAAGTTAAATTAGTTCTTAGCTATGGTGACCTATATGCAGAGCTCAGTTCCTGATTCAATAAGCAAAGAGCTCCTTTCAACTCTCAAGCTTCAAAGAAAAAGCTGTCCCTTTTAATTACTAAATCCAAAAGCAGAAACAAAAAGACACCCCTTCCTCTCTACTCTTCCTTTCTAAAACTAAGTAGAAAAAATGCCTAAGAAACAAAAAAAAGCTATGCAAAAAAATGCCTTTCAAAAATTAAAATAATAAAAAGTTATTAATAAAAATTATCCCCCTTCATAGTAAGGTCTCCGCAGTTGAATTCAGCCAGAAAAACTTACCTGTTGTAGTTTAGCTCCTCCACCTGCACCCACGGTCATCTGCATTTCTAAGCTGCAGGGGCAGGAGAAGGCAGTCAGTGGAGAATGGCTTCAGCACTGAAGGGGCAGGAGCACTAGGTGTGGAATACCCAAAGCAACACAGTGCTCCCCTCTCGTTCTCCCTGTGCAGTGTCTGCAGCAGATACTTGCAGAAATAACTGATTCAAATCTTGTGAGGGATTCTCAGACACGGGATATTGAACTTCTAGTAGATCGAGAGCTTGTGGAGTCTACTTACTAGCATGCCATCCTTTAGTGAGCAGCTGCAGGAGGCATACAATGCACTGCTGGGGCAGACCAAGAGGGAAAAGGCCAGGGGCATCTCTCATGCTCTCTACTACCTGGGGGATGCTCCTGGCCCCAAGAACATCACTTGCCGTCTCCTGCAGCTGTTCATTGGATAGCATGCTAGTACGTAGCCTCCTCAAATCCCCCTTAGCTACTGGATCTTCAGTATCTTCTGACTCTGAAAATCCTGGACATGCTTCATATGAATCAGTACTTTCACTTGCAGACAGCCCTCTCAGGAGGAAATAGGGTGAGTATTGCCCTGGTTTTGGTTTAACTATTTCTAGTGACACCCTCCAGTGGGTCTGCAGTCTTCTGTTACTGCATAATGAGAACAGTACTGATGGGAGCAGGTTATTCCTGCTTCTGACATGATTCTGCCTATGTCTAGCTGGTTTCCCCATCCTAAAGAAATGTTGCTTATACTGCTTCTAGGACCCTGTAGGGGAACAGACCTTCTTCTTCATTTGACATTGTTGTCATATCTGTCATTTGATGCCACTGGCAATGGCATTTCAAAAAACAGATCACTAGTGTTATACTAGGGGGTTTTCATGTTCGATACACCCATTAGTGTTGACACACACAGCAATCAATTTTACTATAAAACAAACAGCACTATTGTGCTGTCAGTGCTATGCGCTTGCTAACTTACACTAAGTGACATATACAAAAACTGGGAGAGGAAAGACTTGACTATATATACCTTCCAGTCAGTCAGTCTATATAGAAACCTTTTTTTTTCACTGACAAAGAGCTTCATAGTTTCTCTTCTTTTTGCAAACAGCAGAGAAAATATTCAGAACCAGATGGTGACTGCTCCAATTTAATTTTTCCTTTCAGTTTCAAATTCAAAACCTGAATAAGTAACACTGGGATAGGCTGGTTGAAAAAGTGATTCACCTTGATTTATTCTGCTCCTTCCTTGTCCCTTCCCATCCTGACTCCAGTCTGTCATAATTAAGATAAAACCTGCAGTTTTGCTTGCTCCATAGGCTTTAATAAATCAAAATGGGAATGGGAACAAAAATGTTTGGGGTTTTTTTGAGCCCCTGTTCATTTATTTATATTGGAAAAAGCAAACCAAACTGAAAATGAACTTTTTCATTTTGGATTCCCCGTTTGTTGCAAATGAATAGACATTCCTAACTGTAAGCTCTTTGGATCAGTAAACTGCCCGAACGTAACTTGCCTTGAGCTCTAATTCAGAAAGGAGAGTCATTACACCTACATTTAAATTCAATAGACACTCAAAATGGAGCAAAAGAAAAAAGAAAGGGGACTTGACAATCTAGAAGAATGGTCAAGGGTTGGGAAAATGAGCTTCAGTGAAAACAAATATAAACTCATGCGTTTAGTAGCAAAAGTCCATTAGCAATGTATCATTAGCAAGAAGTGAAAACTGTTAAATGACCTCAATAACGAGTCAATGTAATGAAGCCGCCCAACCCAGTATACTCAGTTCAGCTGCATAAGGAGAGGTGATCAGCAACAGGAAAAAGGGACATTGAGAGGGTGGAATCAGTTCACAGGACGACAAGACCTGCAACGCTGAAATATTTGACAGGCACCACTTCCATAAAGTCCAGGACATTTTCTGTAGCAAGGGAAATTCAAGGACATGGGTTCATGACATCAAGTTGCAGTGGGGAAGGTTCAGAGGGAACATGAGAAAAAAAAAAACGTTCTTTAATGAGAGGGTGGCAGATGCCTGGAACCTCCTACCGGCAGAGGTCGTAGCAGTCGGAGTCATGGCAAAAATATAAGCATGCTAGCAACAGACACAGAGGGGCCGAGGCAACAAATTCGCGTAGAAAGCGGGCGCTGAACAGTCAGCATCCGCTTTCATGCGCGCCACAGGAGCCCCCAAGGGGGCGCCATGCAATATTTAAATTAGGGGGTCCGCTGGCAACGAGTTTATCAGCGTCGCTTTTCGTATTAGATTCACTCTGCATTGGGCGCGAAATGAATATGCGCTAATCCCCTTATTGCATTAGGGGATTGATTAGCGCCTATTCTACCTGCGTCCGACTGCAGGTTAACAGTGCGCCCGGCTGAGCGCGCCGTATTGCATCGGCCCCAGAGCACAGTGGCAAGGGCAGGAGGCGGGAACAGGTAAAAGCAATAAGAGGATGGGGGTGGGGCTTGAGTATTTGCTCAGTCGGGTGAAGCTTTGAAGGGCCAAAGAGGGGAAAATACAAACCGATGACCGGAGAGTGGCAGAGCAGCTGCGTTCGGCTTCCAGGAAGGCTGACATCAGCTGCACAGAGAAGCCATGGTTATAACCTTAGCATAACAAAAAAAAAACCTTTGCAAATGTATCAGACAAAAGCTTCACTAATTTTCACAGCTGTTTGGATTATTACAAAGCTATGGACCTACGCTCCAACTCTGCCCCAACTCCATCCCCGGGATCGCCTCTCTTCAGTTCACGTAAATGCTGCTTGAAACTGGGTCACGCGCACTGAGCCCGATGCAGGAGGCCTTTGAAAACTGAGGGCAGTGGGGAAAGAAGGCAGGCTGGAGAGTAAATGGGAGAAAAACGTAAGAGATAGGAGGGGAACATGAGAAAAGCGAAGGGGAAAAAGAAGGGTAGGAGAGAGAGAGACCAAGGAAATGAGAGGGACGGGGGAGCTGAAATAATTTGTAAAAAGAATGCAGTCCAAGATCTTTTCAGTTTTCCTACTTCGTTTACCCTGTCTCTCTCCTCTTTTGCTCACCTTACCTTCCATCCCTGTTCCCAAACAGATCCTCCTCCCTTTGCTCCTCCTCATCCCACCCACACATCTCAGGAGTGAGATAATTACTTTTCCCTGGCTCTCCTCCCTACCTCCCTTAGGATTTGAATTACTAGACAGCTGAAGAAATACCACTCAGCACAAAAGGATAGCTGCAGTTTAATAGGCTCCCAGAGATGTTAATTGCCTGCCACAAATCCATATTCAATTAGATATTACGCTCAACAGGTGTAAAACCATTGCAAACTGTAACAGAAAATGCTCATTAGGTACATCAACAGGACGTGCACACTTAGAAAACAAAAAACCAGCACACAGGTGCGTGCACATTTTCAGCTGCAAACTGCTGCCGCCAAAATTTTAGCTGGCAATGTCAGGTCCTGGGTAAAAATGTTCCCCTAAGGGCTTATCGCAGGTATCTTCACAGAGAAAAACAATCTTTCAGGCGTGAGACAGGGTTTGCTTGCAAGCTGAGGAAATTATGCTAATCTCCGCGCAAAGGAGCTTTTTATTTCCCACAACAGTCAAGCATTTTCGCAGCATTCACTGAAATGATAAACTGGGCCGGGCCATGAAGAAATCATCCATGAAATCACCAACAGTTTTTCACCTTTCCACGCCAAGGTTTCCCAGTTCGGTTGCAGAGTGCAGAGGGCTCTTCGGCGTGCCACCTTTCTCCTCCTCCCCAGCAGTCCCCTGAACTCGCAGGGACACAGCGGGAGAACCAATGCTCGCTGTTTCTGCAGCCCTTCCTTTTTCACCTGTCCCTGAGAGCGCACTTTGCCAGTTGCACATTCCGAAAACCAGAAAATGTGCAAGAGGTCACCCTTAGACTGACAGTGAATGTAGGGCATCTAGATATGATGGTCTATTTGGTAAATCCAAGCTGCTGAGTAAGTTATTTGTATTCTGTAGGAGGATTTTTTTTAATTTACTGTACATTATTTCCTGCCCGGGGTGGTTTGTCATCACAGCACTTTCCACTTTACATAGTAACATAGCAGTTGAAGACCAGTTAGTTCATCCAGTCCACCGAGTTATTTCCCTCTCTGGTTTCCTACAACTTTGGGTAGACAGGATGGGACAGTTTGATCTTTATCTGCCATCATGTCACTGGGTTATGGCCCTCCCTCCTCCACGTCTGTTACCCAACTTCTCAGTCCTGCTCCTATCATCGCCCGCTGTGTGTGTCCCAATCATGTTACAGTGCTAGTTCAAGCCTTGTCTTATTTTTTGGTTCTTTCGAGTTCCCTACTTAATCTAACATCCAGGCCCCCTTACCACCAAGCTTTGTAATATTAAGAACACCGTTACACAAGATTACGGATCTCGTGGTTTCCTCAGCACTACCAAAAGTGGGTGCACCAGCTGAAGAGGTCTCAAGCATTGTGGTATGTGCAGTAAGTGGCAACAGATTATTCAAGGCCGGGAGTGGATGGAACCTGTATCTAAGCAACTGACAATGTGAATGCGTAGAAATTATACCAACTGTAGAGAGCAACTTATTGTACGTGCACTACTATACTCCTGTCCACAGGTGTGTGTGTAGGACATACAAAGTGATTAATACGCACCAGACTTATAGAGCATCGTAGAAGAAGATTCAAGCTGCCATTGTGGAAAATTGTGTTATAGATCATAATTTTCAACAGCTACAATGGACTTTGATTGAGCAAGTATATGTATCTCCATGTGGTGGAGATAGAGATATATATGTGAGCAATATTGAATATTTACCTTGAATACAGTAGGACGTAAAGGAGAAGTTTCAAAGATCTCCATGCGGCCTGATATACATGTGTACACGGGCGCACGGAGATCTACTGTAGTATTTTATAATCTGCACATTTCTGATCCGTGCAGATTATAAAATATGTGTATATCTGCCCCCAACCTATGCGTATATGTTTCAGCGTGTGCAAATATTTGAATGCATTGAAAGTGCACACTTTCTCTATTTTATGAACACACGTGTATATTTTATGTGCAAAAAAACAAACAAATCTCATACGTATAAAACCCTGATTTATGTGCGGAAGTAGGTATATTTTAAAATATGCACGGGTTCTTGAAATCTCCATCAGTTCACCCAGTCCGCCTCCAATTCACTGAGACCCTCCTACTAGTACTTACTCTGAACTCCCACCCAGAAATAACAGACAAGACCGATATCGGTTTCACTAGTTAATTAGCAGGTGTATAATTGCATGAATAAGTTGCCTAATGTAAATTCCTTATAAAATAACTTGCATGCATATACCTCCTGACCCCACATTAGAATGCCTCTAGACCACCTTTTTTGCGTGCAGCAAATGTGCGTGCGAAACTGAAAATATGCATGTGCTTTTGATGTTTATAAAATTGCGTGTGCATGAATACAATCTACCTACGCGCATATATGCTAATTTTATACATGCAACTCCTGTGAAAATGAACTCGATAATGAGGAGATTGAGTAATATAGTCTGTGCTGATCAGTAAAGTATCGGCCGTGGTGGTATCCATCACTCTTGTTCAGCCTACCAATGTTTTCCTTGATAATATTTTAATTTGATTGGTTTCCATATGTTATGTTTCTGGTTGCGGCAGGCTGTCACGACCCCCACAGGCCTGGGATGCCGCCATGCCACCATGCTGCCTTCCCGGCTCCTACTTAGGCGGATGCACAGAGTGCACTGTATCTGTTAGGGTCCGCAGCAGGAACAGCGGCTTGAGCGCATGATGACATCAGCACAGCTTGGTATTTACATCCAGGCACGCTCCGTGCAATTGCCTCATCAACATGTCCTCTGTTGGGCTGACAGTAATTGTTGCTCATCTAGCCTTGCCTCGTGAAGCTTTGCTCGTCCTGTCTCTCCCTGTCCCTGGCCTTTATCTGTCTCTGTTGCGTCTCCCTGTCTTGTCCCAGTTTTCAGACTCTTGCCTTGTCTGTAGTGATTCATCTTGACCTGTCTTGTTCCCCTGTCTTCTCTGTCTTGGGACTGATTTTACGGTTCTGACCTCTGCCTTAAACTTGGATTTCTCCCTTGCTTGCCACCTGGACCTGGCCTGACTTGTATCCTGACTTTGCCCTGTCTGCTGCATGCCCTGACTCCTGGTCCATCTCTGGACTCCAGGATCACCCTCAGGACCCACCTAAGATCTGCTAACACCTGGAACCCCTGCGAGGAACGGGACTGGTTTAGGCTAATCTCCAAGCTGTCCCAGACCAATGCGTGTTCGCTAGCTGTTAGCATGGGCCTAGTGGGCTCGCTCACTAGGCAGCATCAACCATAGCACAAGGGCTCACAATCCTCACACCATACACATTATACAACTTGTATAAAATGGTGGTTCTTTGTTGTGTAGGTAATGCAGACAGAAACGGTGGTTTAGCAAGGAGTTGTAAATACATCCCTGATGCAGAATGCCTATTTGTGTCAGGCATAAGGCATCATATACAAAGAGAAGCATGGGGCTCAGATTATCAGATATTTTAATAACATTTGAAAAACATTTAAAAAAAAAAGAAAGTAAATAAGATCTATGATTATACTGGAGAACTGCTGTATCAGCTATTTCTAGCATTTGCATCGGCATTCCTTGTTATACTCAGGTTGTGAACCCTTGGCCAACGGGAGGATGGTATACCTTCCGGAGGTTCTCTCGTCGGGTGGCGAGGCAGAGCAGGAGACCGGACCAGCTGACCCATGGCACTGGAGACTGAGGCGACTGCGAAAGCGGATGAAGAGACGAGAAGAGGAGCTGAAGCTTCACCCCTGGAAGTCTGTGGTCCCCCCAGGAGGAGCCCGTAGGGACCCAGACCGCTGGGACTTAGGCGGACCTATGAGAGGTCAGGTGACGGTGCAAGGGCTGACTGGAGCTTCACCCTGGAAGCCCGCGGTCCCCCCCGGGAGGAACCCGTAGGGACCCGGGCCGCTGGGACTTAGGTGGGCCCTTGGAGACGGTAGTCGTGAAGGAGTCCTAGGTCGGGTGCCAGAGGGTCGTCGCTCACCAGTTCGAAGTCGTATGCCAGAGAATCACCGCTTGCCAAGCCGAAGTCAGGAACCAGAGAATCACCGTAAGCCAATCCGAAGTCAGGAACCAGAAACACCAAGACGAAGTAGGAACCAGAAGCCAAGCTCAAGGAACTCCCCGAAGTAAGCGGACTAGACAGCAATTGAAGACGTTGCCAAGTCGAGGAATGAGCAGAGGAAGTCTTCCTTTATACTTCCTCTGCTCCAGCTCATAGGGAACAGCTGAGCCTGGTTAAAGGGATCATGTCCCTTTAAAGCTAATGAGGAAGCGCGGCCTCGCGCCTAAAGATGGCGGCGGCCATCTTTGATTTTGCCCCACGAAGGGGGAACGCCGCTGGACGCCGCGAGGGGGGACAGGATGGCTCCCCCTGCAGCGAGCAGCTCAGGAGGCCATGCGGGAGCGACGGCCTGAATCGGAGCCCTCCCCCAGGGCTCCCGCGGCGCAGGAACACCGCGGATAAGGTAGGGGGCCGCGGTCGTGGGGGCGCCACGACCGCGGAACACAACATTCCTTGTATGATCTTACCACAAATATTTATTTTGAATGTACAGCATGTGATCATATAGCAAATATACTGTAGTTCATTCCCAAAGATAGATACTTCCATATTTGTGTATCTATGGGTCCATATTTAGTAGGACGTTTAGTGGGCAAGTTATCCGGCTACAGTTAACTGGATCACTTGTTGCATATATTCAGCGGGAGAAACATCCCACTGAATATACCAGCCTAATGTTATCCAGTTACATAAGGCCAGATAACTGTGTTTGAATATAGCTGGATAGGTTTTTAGTTATCCAGCCTTGTGTGGCCAGATAATGCGCTACTTAACTGGATATTCTGAAAAGAAATCCAAGTAGAGCTGTCATTATCAAAAACAAAGATTCAGAGGGCTAATCCTTTCCCTTTCCTCCCTCCCCTCCCAAAACTTAATATAAAGCCCCTCAGGCCATATGCACCTACCCCCCCCCCCCCCCCCCAACTTTTGTTAAGAATTAGGTTGGGACCAGCATTATACACCAGCCCCGGTTTCAATTTTCCATTAAAGTGGCCCAGGCTGACTCCTTCCTGCCCCTCCACTCACCCACCCTTCAAGGAAACATAGGGGTGCATACCGCCCAATCCCCCTGATACCTTATAGATCTGAGTCAGGAGTGAGGAGTGAGGAAGGGAAGCAGCCTGAGCCTCTTTAATGGAAAACCGGGACCGAGGCCAGCATTTCCCCGCTGAGGGAAAGCACCCCCACAACAGGATGCTGCCACCCCCATACTTTACTGTTGGGATGGTGTTTGCTGAGGAATGAGCAGTGTTAGGTTTGCGCCACACAACACTTTTTCAATTTTAGCTGGTCACTGATGCTTTCTGGCAAATTCCAGGCATGCTTTGATGTGGCTTTTCTTCAGTAATGGCTCCTTTCTAGCCACCCTCCCATGCAGGCCAGTTGTATGTAGAGCTCTTGATATGGTTGACCGGTGCACCTCCAGTCCAGTCTCAGCCACTGGAGTGGAGGTTCTGTAGCTCCTTCAAGGTGATTGTGTGCCTAAGGTTTGGGGGGGGGGGGGGGGGGGGGGGGGTGTAGGTTAGTACTGCCTGAAGGCTTTTGTATTAAGTTTTGGGATGGGAGGGAGGGAAGGGAGGGGATTAGTCCTCTGAATCTTTGGTTTTGATAATGACAGTGCATTATCTGGCCACAGAAGGTCGCATAACTTTAGACCCAGCCGGATATACCCGATATTTGGCTTGGTTAGCCGGATATCTCAGCCCCTCCCCAGAACGCCCTCAAAACACCCCATTTTTATCCATCTTTTTTATCCAACTAGTTACCCGGCTAGAACTTAGCCAGATTAGGGCTGAATATAACAGGCTAAATGGCTTTTGAATATCTACCAAAAATAGGAGAGTCAAAGGTAACCCCAACAAGAAATACACAAGCCCAGACAAGGGGAACCAAACAAAAATCAAACAATGGTCAGCAGTGAAAACTGAAAGAAAGGTGTCAACAAGTCTGACGGTGTATCCTGTAATAAATAGGGAAAGGACTATCCGGTCATTTCAATCTTCCACCTTTCTAAATGTCCACACATTTTTGAGAAGCTTTTCGTGTAGCAAAATCACCAAGAATAGCCTACAGGAGAGGGAATAACCTCAGAGATTTACTTGTGTACTCTGATTTCTCCTGACAAGCTGATCATGATGTGCAACGTCCCGCTGGTTTACATCAGCTGTGCGGTGACTGCTCGGTTTGCCGTGTTCCTATGAACACCTCCTGCCTGCCTGTAACTTTAGCTAATTTTAAGACTTTTTTTGAAACACAGCACTTCATGCCTATCATCAGCTGCCTTCTATGTGATTGAGTGTCCCTGTAAGAAAATTTATGTAGGGAAGACAACACTTATGATTAAGACTCACATGACTGAACATCTCTCATGTTTATTTAGCTCACTGCCAGCCAAATGCACCATTGGTAGCCCATTGTGAAGAGCAGAATCATTGCTTTGATGGCTCACGGTTTTGTGTGAGCACACAGGCACACAGGCACAGGGGAGTGACCCGAACCAGTTGTTATGACTGGAAACAAAAATGGATTTACCGATTAAAATCTTTTGGCCCCAATGCCGATCTGGATTTAAATGGTTTTTTTTTAGGCTAATCTTGCTTGGTGCAAGCTGACATCATGACACTGTTATCTTGGTTCTAATGTTTTCAGACGGATTTTCATTTTTGACATAGCTATGTCATTGCTGACATTTAAAAGGATGCTGGTTCCCTCGGCTGCCTGACGTTTGAATGAGACCATTGGTCTGACATGAATGGTATTGCTGGCCTGCAAATAAGTATTTTTCCATTTTACTTTGTTGGAAGGTTTACTAATTTTGTGACCTATTTTGTTAATATAGATGACAGTTTTTTTTGCTGATTGTTAGCAACCCCTGAGGAAGCTGGTTAGAGCCAAACACCAGCCGTGTTGGGTTTCTTTTGACCTTCAGTTGTGACTGTGGTATTTTTAAATGCTACACAAAAAGCTTCTAAAAAGATTTGCGGACATTTATAAAGGTGGATGATTGAAATGACCGGATGGTCTCTTGCCTATTATTGCAGGATGCATCGTCAGGCTTGCTGACACCTTTCTTTTAGTTTCACTGCTGACCATTGTTTGATTTTTGTTTGGTTTCCCCTTGTTTGGGCCTCTGAATCTCTACCCCATAATGTCTAGTTGTGCTCAAAAAGCAGGTCACTGCCTAGTGATGTCAAGCCATCATGTCTCTATATTTTAGGAAGGCGATGTCCTTTTGCATTATTAAAAAAGGAAAAGAAAGGGGAACTGTTCTATTTTTACCTCTTTATGGAACCCTCACTCCAGTATATGTATGTGGGGATTTAAAGAAACAAACCGGAAACCGATCCAATATTGCAAATAGCGACCAAGGGGAGTAGATCGGTAAACACCACGGATTCTTTATTAACACAAACCAGGATAAAAAGCCCGACTCAGGCTGAGTTTCGCTCTATTTAGAGCTGCTTCAGGGGCTATGATGGTACTGCTATTTGCAATGTGGTCTACTTGTTGCACACATCTACACTGGAGCTCAGCTTGTTGAATGACCTTATACACTGTTTAAGCAAGTCTATATCTGTAGTTCACTATTTGTACTGATTCACGTGAAATCCATATTCCTACGATCATTACATCAATGTAATGTACTGTTTTATCAAGTATGTATCAGTGGTTGCCTTTTTCAGCAATTCATACGGGTTCAAGATTCTTACGTTGTAGTATACTGTAAGTGCCGAGAATTGAAGTCACCACAACCACCGCTTGCCAACTTCTATTTGTAAAACATCCCCCTGAAGATCTTTCAGATATTCCTATGTGCAATTTGATTTCATCCAAAGATAGACGAATAAAAACTACTGATGTGGCACAGCCAGCTGACATGGAGATATTTCCGACATTATATTTAAAGTGTTACGCTTGATTAATTTGAAACACGCTTGAAATACTATATGCTGTGCAGAGTACCCATAACACAATGCAGAATTCTAAGTACATTTACATTATGTCTAATTAAATTTAAATATATTGTGCCATGTACCTTTTTAAACATGCAAATTGGCAATTAAGCAGATTATAAAGTGAAGTGCTCGCCTTGAGATAGGGCTTTCATTGACCTTCCTTAGAATTTCCCTTCAGTGACAGGAGGATATATGGACACTTCAGACAAGGGACACCCCTTTTAAGAGCTGAATAGAAGATGGAAATATAAATCAAACAAATAAATGTATAGATGAAGTTCCCACAGTAATACAATATTTATCTGAAAAGTAGACCAGTCCATTCTTGACTTACAGCTGATATGGACTCGTCCTTTCTTTAGCAACAGGAAATGATACACTCATATTTTCTAGCACTGGTTCTGTCTCCTTTCCAAATGAAAAGGAAATTGTTAATTGGCCTGAATTGTACTTTGACATGAAAGAATAGGTAGATACTAAATGCAAATTTGTTCAAAGCTGTGGCCTACCCTACATGTCCTTTGTAGATGACGTGACCTACCAAACCTTATCAAAGTTAGGTAAAGACCTGTATCCCCAAGAGTTTAACCTGATTCTGAAGAGGTTCTGATGTTTATCAAAATGCAGAGCTTTACCCTTCACCCATAACTGTCATCAGGCTTTGCAAATAAACAAAGAAGATAACTTTAAAATAGCTGTGGTGCACTCACATACACGTGTATATGGCCACACAGAAATCTACTTTTGTATTTTATAAACTGTGTGTTATATGATTGTGGTGAGGTGAAATGGTACAGTCAAACAAGAGCAAGAAAAATGTCAGTCCCCCCAGGGATGAGAAAAACACTTACTAAAAGCCTGAGTAATCCCACACCTGGGAAGGAGAAGAAGGCAGACAGATGGGTGCCACCTCCTAGAGTAACAGGCAGAAAATGGAATATGTGATGGAGTGGGAGGAGTCAGTCTCTATGGAGGGAGAGAGGAGGGGATACCATGGTCTCCATGGAAACAGGAATAGTCAATGAGGGAGGTGATGCATTTGGCCGGTTGCAGGTCCATCCTGCAACCGACCGCTCTTACCTCCTTCCTCGGGCCGCAGGAGGCCCACCGATGCCGCAGTTGGAGCTCAGGTGAGAACATGGTCGGCCACCTTGCAGGCCTGATGCACCACGCTAAGGACACCACTCAGCTGAGCGGGGCATCCCTAGGCACACCAACAGCTTGCTCACATTTAAAGAGCTCACAGCAGGAAATCCTCTGTGGCGCCCTGCTTCAGATGCCTTGGCAATAGGTCAGACTCACTGGAGTAGCTCTTTGCCACATTGTGCCTGGTTCCTGATCCCACTTCTGTTCCAGTGCCTTGCCTTCATGTTCCTGTGTCTTCAGAGCTCCTGTGACCATGTCTCTTGGTTCCTCGTGTACCTTCAGTGTCTTCCTGCTGTGCTGTTCCTGCCTTCCTTCCTTTGGATTGATTTCTCAGCTTGACTTCGGATCTCTTCTTGACCATCATGGATTTCTGCCTGCCTCTGCTTGCTTCTTGTTTTCCTGCACGCTGCCAGCACCAACCTTGGTCTCCTTCTCTTCCTACTGTTTGTTATCGGCCCTGAACTCTGCTTGGGCTGACCTTGCTTCTTCTCGCTGGCCATTTCTCACAGAGCCATCCCTGCATAGAGGCCTGTGCCTAAGTCTAGCTGGGCCCGGCACCCGAGAGGAACATGGGCTGGTAGTGGTGAAGTTCCTGTTGGGCCTCTGCTCTAGCCTGCTCTGCCTGCCGATGGTGAGGACCCGCAAGGCCCCTCCCTGTGGGTAGTGCCAACCTCACCTAGGTCCAAGGGTCCACTTTTGCCACAGATTGCCAAGGCCATGAACCCAGCAGATCTCTCGGGCCTCCAAGCCATTCCTGGCCTGGCACAAAGATTCAGCAGAAGAAACAAATCTTGGAACTTCTGGCAGGTTCCATAGAGTGCCTTAGCGCCCACCTCGATGCCAAGGCAGCCTTCGCAGCTACTCTGCCCCCTGCAGTACCAGCAGTCATGACGACTACACCCATGATATGTCTCCTGGTTCCTCCCTGGAAGGCTTGAGACCCTGTGCAGTGCCGTAGATTCTTGAATCAGTGCTTTATGCATTTTTCACTTCAAGCAGTGACACCATTAAGACCACCTTTATCCTCTCCCTTCTGGATGGGAAGGCCCTGGCCTGGGCCTCTCCCTTGTGGGAGCATGGAGAAGCTCTCCTTCAGAATCCACAACAGTTTGCCAAAGCATTTAAACAAAAGTGTTTGACGAACCTGGCTGGCTGGCCACAGTGGGATTGGATCTCCCACATCGCCAGCAGGGTATTTGACCCCTGATGGAATATGCCATTGAATTCAGAACCCTGGCCACTGATTTAAACTGGGGAGCATTTTCATTAGAGGGACCCCTTCCATTTGTGCTGGGGGCCACAAATGAAATGAATATGGGCACATTTGTTATGTTTTGCCCTATTTTTTTTCAAACAAATGCACATCCCTGGCAAACATATCTGCTGAATATTTGTTGTGGATTTCCTAGAAAACCAGAGCAGTCTGCAACCTTCGAGGTTGGGAGTTGCAAGTCATTCTTTCTGTTGACGAGCATAGAGATTTTGGTGACCTTCTCTGGAATATATTCCGAAGTGGCATTATTATTTCTAACCAAATTAGTTCTAAAGAAACCAATTAAGAGAAGGCGTCAGAATGTAACGTCAGTGTTAGTAAATCAAGGAGAGCATACAATATATGCTGGCTGGCTACTTGAAGAATGTAGCTGTTGGCAGAAAGCAATATGGTATGGGGCTTATAGGAACAGAACATCTCAGAGGAAGTCATTAAAAGTGCTGTCTGGAAGATTAAGGGAACCTTTCTGATCATGAAAGGCATTTTCCCCACTAATCCCGTATCTCCCGAGAGATACGGCAGAATATGACTAGCATTGCTCGGAGGCGAAGCATGTGGATATTCAACAGAAGATAAACACAGAAAATTTCTAGTGCTTGTTTTAGTTTGTCGTACATATAGTAAAGACCCAATACTTCAGGTTTTTGCAGTTGTGCAGATTTTGTGATGACATCATTCCTGTTTGGCGATGAGGCTCAAGAGAGAACACTGGCTCAAACAATGTACATATGAATACAGTTGGGCTGGGATACAAAACCAGGGCAATCCATTGATACGGTATCAAACAAGCAAATCAGGTGTGCAGGCTGGCACATGTCACCAGAGCCTCTGCTGCAAAAACCTGCATCTGCATTACCATAGTGACGTAGAAAAAAAAGGCAGTGGCGGTGATGCTAAAGCCTCTGGCCTGATTCCTAAGCATGAACTGCTTGCACTTTAGAGCAGCAGTACATAAATATAGCAATCCACTGCTTTACAGATTTCCAAGGACTTTTAACCACAGAAGGTCTCCATTCTCCTTCAGCCTGAAACACCAGTTATTCTCAGGCTCTGCACCAGAAGGAGGCTGAGGCTCACCCCTCCCACCACATTCAATGGGGCAGGCCCCAGACGCCATTAGAGATGTGCTCAGACATAATGTCTTGGCTGTTATGACAGTGCAGCTCCCGGGACTCACAGTTTATCATGGTACCAGCAGATGTCTGTGGAAACACAGTCTCTTTCATGGGACATGTCGCCTAGCTATCCAGCGTTTGGTAAAGTACATTAGGGATTGCCTGTGCAGTAAGACACATGCCATAACTGTAGTTGAATTAGTTTTTAAGTTTCTCCCGCTGATCCTTTCTTTACTTCCTGGTTCTCATTCCCATGACACCACCGTACAGCACAACATTCACTTACACATTTAGGGGTAGATTTTAAAAGGCTGCGCGCATTTTATAAAATCCTGGGTCGGCGCGTGCAAGGGGGGTGCACAATTGTGCTCCTTGCAAGCACCGAGCCGCGCTGCCATCCCCCGTTCCCTTCCCCCTAGCCTGACCTTCCCACACCTCCCCCCCCCAGCCCTACTCTAACACCCCCCCTGACCTTTATTTGACCTTTTGTTGTGCGCGATCCCCAGCACAGCGGCAAATATGGCCGCTGTGCCGGGAACCTGATCCCGCCCTGCCCCATCCCTTTAGTAAAGCCCCGGGATTTACACGTGTCCTGGGGCTATAGGCCCGGCGCGCGTAACCTTTTTAAAATCCAGCCATTACTCTTTCTGGGTATCTGCCATAAGTCAGGGGAAGGGAATACAATATCATTGATCAGCTAGGTTGACTGTTTTAGATCCAGTGGTATTTATTTATTTAGAAAATTCCTATGCCACGGTATCCAATTATTCTAAGCGGTTTACAAGCAACTTTCACTGATTGAACAAAAATAAAATAGAGGGTGGCCCATGGAAAAGTAGGCCGCCTCCAATACCAGTTATTGGAGGCAGGCTACGTTTCCATGGGCCACCCTGTATATACATAATAAAACAGATAGCTACATCTTCTCAATCTTCTGGGTGAGTTCACCACAGATACTCAAATCATTCTGTGACATTCTACTTGATACCTCTAAATGTCAATCTTGCCATATGGTGGCTGATCCTCCAGCCATTTCTGGAAGTGCTCTGTGATATACCTTAGTGAAGGACGTTACCGCAATCAAAAAAAAAATAAAATTGGAAATAATGGTGATGGATGCCAATTTATTTGCATACTTTGTTGAAAATTCAGAGAAAAATCAATGCAAATTTGCATCTTCTGCAGCAGAAACATCTTTACAGTCTGCGAATGTCTTGGGTGCTGTTCCAGAGTTTGATGGAATTTCGGAGGTAGAAAGTCAAAGCTTAAGCTTTGACCCTGAAACATCATTGGGGTTTTTAGGTATACACAAACAGATGCAAATCCAACCTGAAACAGCTCTGGCTCACTTGCAGCATGTTGCTATATTGTCCTTCAAAAGTTGGTCTGATGCTAATAGTAGTTGGTATGGCAACAGATGTATTGCTTTATCGGGCTTGCAGCTGGAAGATCTTCCAACAACACAAGCTTAAGGATTCATGAATAGGAACCTAAATGTCTTTTCCCACTTCTGGCGCAGTATATTAATGCAAAAGAGAATTTTGTCCAGTTTGGGAAGACGATGCCATAAAATCTAAGTTGACTCATTATTTGAAGGTTACAGAAGTGGAAAGGTTGGCATACAAGCATTGTTCTGCCTCTGTGATAATTGGCCGAGAGTGAAGCTTTGATTCTATTGACAGTCTTTTCAGCTTTACAATTTTGTATTAAACCAAGTGTCAGAAAAATTATTTGCTGGTTTCCATGGTCAGGACTGTTATTCTGTGAACACCAAGAGTTCTTAACTTGTTTTCATCCCGTAGGACTAGTTGGCTGGCTGGTGGTTAGCAGTCCTAACCTCAACACACTTAATTTCCACAGTGAACAAGCACAATTTCCTGATTTATCAGGCATTCCAGATCCACACAGTGGTGAGCTCTGATTGCCTGCATTCCTAATTCATGCAAACACTTAGGGGAAAGCATGATAAAAAGGTACTGAACATTTTAACTAAGGAGGAGTAGATCTGTAGGGCTCATCCTTTGCCCCTAATTCATGGCCTAGGTGGTTCCAGTGACTCAGCAGACTTTGTATTTTTAGATTTAATCGCCCATCCCTTTCTGCTCTCTCTGTACTCAGCGAGTTTGGATCTGCTTATTTCTGAATGGAAAACAGATTTTTTTTCCCGGGAGCTTTGATAGGGTTCCACTGGTAGTGTGACTGGAAGGCGTGTTCTTGTGTACAGGTCGCTGATGGCTCAATGACCATCCTCCTATAGTTGGGTCTTTCATGGGCTCTTGAAGTTTTGAGCGTTGCAGCGTTTGCCTCAGTACTTGCTGCAATAAGCAGAGATGGGAAAACTCTAGGCCTGACCCTAACTTTTTCAAGCCCCATCTGTGCCCCCTCCAGAGGAGAAAGGTTGGGAGGGAAGGGTGAAGAGAGAGAACACGGGAAGAGAGAAGAGCAACCGAGGGGTGACAATAGGAAGTCGGGAAAATAATGAGAGAAAGGGAGGGAGATGCAGTGAGATAAAGAATAGAGGTGAGGAATCGAGACAGAGACCGAGTGAAATGTCCGGCCAGAGAGCACAAAAGAACAAAGAAGATAAAGGAAAGGAAGAAGAGGAGAGACAGAAGTTTCAGTTATAATAAGTACGGATTTTATTAATTTCAGTGGCAGGACAAGGATCAAGCAAGAATGTCAGGATGGATTTTTCTTTCTTTTTTCTTGTTCTGCATTTCTGTAGAATCAAGTATTTCTTTATACATTTTCTTCAGATGCAATAACAGACATATATATTTAAAAAAAAAAAAAAAAAAAAAGAATGCGAGGATGGTATCCTGCCATTCCTATCAATTAACTCTCTAACTCTCTGGCCTGCCATGTGCCAGACCTCTGTGACACGTAACCCTTTGAAAAATGTGGTTTCTAGGATTTAGGAAATTGTATAGCACACTTAATATTTAAAACTTGTTTTTTTCAAAGAGCAAGTAAAGCACACAATTCAATCCAGCACTGCAGGGATCTAGGAGCCTGATATTCAAAAAATCCTGATTTCCAGAGCCTTAATTAGGTGCCCAATTTAGACACCTATTTTCAGCCAAATTTAAGGGCCTAAACTTCAGGCTGGAAATAGGCCCCTAAATGTTTTAGAGGCCTAAAATTAGACCTCTCTGAAAATGGCTGCCTAGTGTGGCCGGAGCTCTGAGATCTCCCCCCCACCCTGCCCCCCCCTCAATGATAAAAAAAAGAGCCTGTGCCAAGAGGATCTACCATCCCCTACCCAACGCTCTTCAACCCACCTTTGTGCTGGGGAGATCTACGGGTCGTCCCCCTCCCCCTCCAGCACTCCATCTTTTTCCAACATGAAGAAAAAACTGTACTAAATGATACGGAACCGAAAATACTACAAACTAATTAGCATCCTTATCGAGAAATGTGATTATTTCAAAACAAAGAGAAAATATACTCTGCGAAGGACTGATAATATCAAATGGCTCGAGCAGCAAATAACTAGGAATAACTGAGGAATTCCAATACATCTCTTAAACAGCTAGAGAAATGCTCCTGACCTAAACATCTTCTTATCTGAATGCTTTAATAGCCGTGCAGGATTAGGCCGGCCCCTTACATTTAGATGCCCAATAGCATCTAAAGAAAAGCCACACTCCCCCCCCCCCCCCCCCCGCGAGACACTCTTCTTAAACAGCTCTCCAAAAGATGTGCATCTTAGCTACTTAAACCTACAACTACTTCTAAATCAGCCAGATGTTGGAAGGCAGATTTTACAGGTCTAACTTCCAAGCAAGCATTTGGACTTGTAGCCCTTCTCGGCCCAAAGGTGATAAATCCTGAATGAAAACCAAAAATGAAAGGTCAAAAAAATAAGAACATAAGAACATGCCATGCTGGGTCAGACCAAGGGTCCATCAAGCCCAGCATCCTGATTCCAACAGTGGCCAGTCCAGGCCACTTTTCCTTTTATTTACTTTCCTGACATAGAGATGTTTCTGCCTCTTCCCGCCTGCTGTTGCCTCCTTCTGGCACGTCCCCATTTTACTAAGCTCAGAATTTCTGACATCAAGGACTTTGTCGGATTCATCTGCAATTTAAGCCATTATGAGGGGTGGTGCTCAAAGTCTACAGAGAGCTTGCAGGCCTGTAAATACTTTGAGCCCCTGACCCTGCAAGCTGATATTCAAAGAGCAAATCCAAATGGACTTTTCCCTTTTGTAAAATCGTGCGGCAGGGTAAATTGGGGTACAGGACACATGAGTATTTCCAAATGCAATAGCCGGGTGTGCTTTCAGGGGCCCGTCCCAATACCGCCCCCAGCACTCCCTGCAGGAAAAAGCGCGCACGCTGTCTGTGGCACATCGATTCACTTTTCCCCCGCAGGGAACGGCGGGGAGGACCTGCAAGTTTGGAAAGCATTTTTTCTGCAAAAGGAGAGCTGCTTCACGCTGATTTTTTGGCTCTAGGCACATAGGGTAGGTACCTGTATCTAGGCAAATGAACTGCAGGCCCACATTTTAGGTTCCGAAATTTAACTGGCTGGAAAATCCACCTACATTTATGTTCCTGAAAGGTAGGCCCCCAAACATTTTTTTTTAAAATGGACCCCCTATATTCCTAGGAGCTCCTGGCAGCTCTGACCTGCATCGGGGAAGGGATTTGAAGAAAAAGCAGAGAGAGCTGGTGGAGGTCGAGCAAGAAAGGATAAAAAAAAGAGAAAGCTAAATAGAACATCCCTACTTTAGAGAAACACGTCAGTTACCGGTTTGGCAGTGATCAGAAGGTAATAATAACCTGGACTGGGACTATTTATCTTCCTTTAGCCTAGCTGCTGTGCGCGCCTTCAGACTTAATTTGCAAAAGCCTGCAAGGATAGTGAAGGTGCTAGCGTGCTCCCCATTTGTGTTTTCATAAGACAGATGTGCCAGCTGCAGTGTGAACGGCTTTAATAGATTATGAGTAGCTGCTGAGACTCTCTCAGGGCATCAGAACAGAAAAAAAAGCAAAACTTTCTTAAAATAAATATGGGGCTGGCTGGGCGCCCTAGGAACGTTCGGGGGGGGGGGGGGGGGGGGGGTGTTAATGGTTACCCGAGTGATAGCAAGGCCCATCTCTTAATAAGTGGATCAGCGTGCCAAAGGTTTAAAAAGGACTCCTTTTGGGGGAGTTGTTGACAAGGGAGCTGGAGAAGTAGCCAAGGTCCAGTGGCTTTCCAGGCAGGGGAGAGGGTTAGCTTTTCTCTCTTCTTTCCCTATTCAAATCTACAGGGGAGCTCTCTGCGTGCTTTCTAATCCCTCTGGGAGCATGGGGGTTTCCAACCAGCTAACATGCTTCCACTCTGCCTTCGGAAGAGGAGGATTTTCCTTGCTTGCAGGGGTTTCTGAGGAAGAAGGATTCCCTCTGAGAGAACCAAGAGAGGTCCCTCCCTGCGTCCTGCCGCGGTACTCAAGCTGCTTGAGCTCATATCTTTGACTTTTGGGAACGGTTAAAGGACCGTGTTTGATCTATTTTGAGTCTGCTGCTGCTATCAAAAAACCTGTTCCATGTGGGGGGATTTTAAAGATTTGTGTCCTGCTGAACGTCTGTTTTTATGATCATTAAAATGACTTCTTGTTTTGGAGCACAGTACTTGGCCTGTTTCCTTACTGTCTGAGTGCCATCCCCTGGCCCTTTCAGGATTGTCTGTCCGCCACTCTCACCTTGACGTGGCTCCCTGTGAAAGGAAGTGCAGAACATTACACCTTAATTTCCAGCCTCAGGCTATGAGAAAACACTATAGCTGTGTATGGAGGGCCTTCTTTGTTGGGTGGCTGACATGTGTTGGGGGTCAGGTTTGTATTGTCAGCTATTTTGCTTGGCCTTTTTGCTCTGTATGAATGTTTTTAATACTTGTACACTGGCAGATGAAATTTAATGTGGACATTAACAAGTGCAAGGTGTTGCACATAGGGAAAAATAACCCTTGCTGTAGTTACACAATGTTAGGTTCCATATTAGGAGCTACCACCCAGGAAAAAGATCTAGGCATCATAGTGGATAAAACTTTAAAATCGTCGGCTCAGTGTGCTGCAGCAGTCAAAAAAGCAAACAGAATGTTGGAATTATTAGGAAGGGAATGGTTAATAGAACGGAAAATGTCATAATGCCTCTGTATCGCTCCATGGTGAGACCGCACCTTGAATACTGCGTACAGTTCTGGTCGCCGCATCTCAAAAAAGATATAGTTGCGATGGGGAAGGTACAGAGAAGGGCAGTCAAAATTATAAAGGGGATGGAAAGGCTCCCCTATGAGGAAAGGCTGAAGAGGTTAGGACTGTTCAGCTTGGAGAAGAGACGGCTGAGGGGGGATATGATAGAGGTCTTTAAGGTCATGAGAGGTCTTGAACGAGTAGATGTGACTCGGTTATTTACACTTTCGAATAATAGAAGGACTAGGGGGCACTCCATGAAGTTAGCAAGTAGCACATTTAAGACTAATCGGAGAAAATTCTTTTTCACTCAACACACAATTAAGCTCTGGAATTTGTTGCCAGAGGATGTGGTTAGTGCAGTTAGTGTAGCTGGGTTCAAAAAAGGTTTGGATTAGTTCTTGGAGGAGAAATCCATTAACTGCTATTAATCAAGTTTACTTAGGGAATAGCCACTGCTATTAATTGCATCAGTAGCATGGGATCTTCTCAGCGTTTGGCTAATTGCCAGGTTCTTATGGCCTGGATTGACCTCTGTTGGAAACAGGATGCTGGGCTTGATGGATCCTTGGTCTGAACTAGCATGGCAATTTCTTATGTTCTTGGCTGATCTTCTGAGCTCGGGAAGTTGGTTTAGAAGAACTTTTTTTAAATACATAAAAATAAATAATACTCTGGCAGTGCTGCGGGGGTGGCACTCACCCTTTCTTATTTAAAGAGTCATTTTAGCACAGCTGCTCAGTGGCAATCTCTCTGGGTGCATTAACACGGGCTGCATTTAGGCTGAAAATTCAGTTGAGCCTTGCCAGCTGTGATGCAGACGGCCAAAGTTATGCCTGCGAATCAGGCAGTCAGAAAGAGCGGGCTAGTGTCGAAAAGATGATGCTAGCCAGCTGAAACCTTCCCCCGGCCTAAACCTGGCCCCGGGAAGGCCTACGTTCAAAAAGGATAAGTAGAGCCACACAGCAGGTCTAGGTGATTGTCATTCAGCCAATCGGATCTAAGTACAGAGTTAGGTGGCTGCATCCTTCAGAAAATCGACTCACGGTCTGAGTCCATCAGTTTCCTTTTATAAGTGAATCATACTGAGGGCTCTGAAAAGCCAAACCACATGTGGCCAGCCACGGATTAAGCATGGCTCCAGCAGCGACGTGGCAGGGTTGCAGGGGCAATGCTACGGGGGATCACTCACCCACGTGTCATTTTATGGCCCAGCTGCAGCAGCCACCACCGTGACTTCACCTGGCATTCACGTGAGGCAGGCAGGCATGCTCTGATCAGTAGAGATGTCCTTGTCTCATTTCTCCAGTTAATCTTTTCCGAAGAATCTTTAGGCACACTCACACACAGGATTTTCTCTTTTTCAAAGCCTCTGAATACTGTTACAATCAATTTGTTTTAAAACTCTATTAGCTGAAAAAATAGCAAATATTTCTCTCTTTCAGGATCGGCCAGACTGAACAGCTTTTGATCTCTTCAATGTCCTAATTAACTGGCAAACTGATTATGTGCAATCATCCTGAGATTATTGTGGATTAACAGGGCAAGCTGGAGGCGGAATACAGTGCACATGCTCTAACACACTCACATGTTCATGCTCTCACACGTACTCTCACCTGCTCATTCTCACTCGCACATCTGCTCACGTACACTCGCGCCTCTCAGTCTCCCACACACGCATGCTCACTCTTTTCTCTCCCTCTTCCACATGTAGCAGGGATCTGACTCGCACACATGTTTTCACAGTGGTCCTCTAGGGATTTTCCTGAAAGGTTTTGCATACCCTGCACCTCCCCAGCTGTTTGGGTCATCCTCTTTTTTGGGATGGGTCTCGGGGTATAAGTTGCCACTGAGCACGAGAAGTACTCAGAGGGTTGGCGGCACAAGATTAAGCGAGGGTTAGGAGTCAGGAGATCATTCCATTCTGCAGAGAATTTTGAGAGGAGACTCTGAGTAGGCCCTCAAGGCCTAGTCAAGTGAAGAGCATTTTGGAGACTAAGGGGCCGATGCAATAATTGTACGCAGAAAACGGGCGCTCACTGTTGAGCGCCTGTTTTCCTAACTCACGCCCAGCCACCTCACCTGGGCGCTAGGGAAAATGTGTGCGTCTCTAAGGCCTCCTCGGCATCGGGCACCCAGGAGAGGTGGCTGTCAAGCAGGTTGGGAAAACGGACACTCAATCTAAGAGCGTCAGTTTTCTCCCGCTACCAGCATAGACTCAAACAAGATACACGGCCTGGACCATGTGTCTTATGCGTCTATATTGGGCGCCCAGAATTTTGTTTTTTAAACTGTTATCTGTTTAATTTGGTTCCTCCTACTTAGTGTCGCTACGATACTATTAGGAGGAATCACAAAAAGCAGGATTTTTCTTTTTTTTCCAATGCGCCCTTCAGCGGGGCACACCTTTACGTCAGCCCCGGGCTGGTATAAAATTTGACGCGTTGCAATGGGCGCGTTGGCTGCGCGGTAAATTTTGGGCATTGTGGGGATTAGCTAATAGCCTTACCTACATAGAATTTCCATGTCATGAGCGCTACTAGCCACGTGGTGATTTGGAAGTGCTAATCCCCGTATTGTATCGGGGGTTATGGACGTCCAAAACGGGTGTCCAATCGCTTGTTAAGCCGCGTGCTACCCCCTGCGCATGGTATTGCATCGGCCCCTAAGAGTTTTTGAGAAGATTAAGAGTGATGTTGGGATATTCTGGATCAGCTCCTGACTGAGAGGGTGGTTTCCCCGGAAGGAAGGGCTGGATCCCTGTTTTTTCATCATACACCCAATTAACTACAAGCGGGAATACAGATTGGAGTTTTTGAGGGTTTAGAGAAGTACCTTGGAGATTCAATCTAGTTTTGAAGCTGGGGAAAGATTTTTCATCACTCACTTCTCGCCTTCTCACACTCATGCTCACTCACTTCTATCCCGCTTCCCCACATTCGATCACACACATGTTCATCCATTCTCTCTTCCCACTATGACCCCACCACGGCCAGCACCTCTCCTCCTCTTCATTTGCATCCTTAGGGCAGCAGCTTTCTCTCTTCCTTAGGCCTGCGGGGTGAGAGCAGGAGCCTTGTCTTCCTTCTTTAAGCCCATGGGGCGTAGTGGCAGCCTCCTCCTTCTTTGAGCCTGTAGGGCAGCAACTGCAGCCTCCTCCTCCTCCTTCGGGTCCATGGAGGCCCATGGGAGACCTGCTTCTTCTTCCAGTCATGCAGCTGGCTCTCCTCCTCTTTCCCACCTACACAGCCCACGTAATTTCATCCTGGGTCATGAGGTCCACTTCTGCAGCCCACCTGGAGTTTTCTGGAGTTGGCCAATAGACCTAGCAATTCCTTTGGAATTGCGGAGTCTCTGAGCCAAATCTGGAGAGTACACGGGTATGTCCCCCGGGCTGCGGCTATGCTGCACCTCCCACCCTCATCCACTGGTGCTAGTTCCTCAGTGTCACCAAGGAGCAAGGGCCTTGATCCAGCTCCCATAGCCCATGTCTATCATCATCTTTTCACTGCAATGCTGCACCCACCCTCTCCCAGGCGGCAAAGGCCTTTATCCAGCCTCCTCCTCAATCTTCTAAAGTGTCCGTCTCCTCCTACCTCTCCAGACTTTTCTACAGTTCTCTTCACTCGGGCTGTCCAGAGTGCATCTCCATCTGGGCCTGTTGTTGGTGTGTTCAGGCAAGCCATTACCACAACACTGCAGGCCCATTGCAGCTCCTTCACAGTTTGCTTTGCCGGGGCCCATGCTCGTCATCGATACAGGCAGAAACGGAAGGCACTGTGCATGTGCGAACGTGCTGCTGGCAGTTCTAGCATACCCGGCATTCACATGGCAGAAGAAGCAAGAGGGAGAGCGCGGCCACAGCCCAGAGAGATGACTGGCTGACTGGAGAGCTCTGTGTGGGTGCTCACCAGTGTCTTTAATGGACCAGGGCCAGCTTTAGGGTAAATGGCGGCCTGGGTGAAAATTACTGCTGGGGCCCCCTCCCCCCCCCCCCCCCCCTGCAACTGATCCCCTGCAAAATATGCATTGCATCTAAATCACTCACTCACCCCTTCCCTGTCCTTCCTTCCCACTTCTCTCTCACCTACCTACCCCGTCCTTTCACCCCCTTCCCTCTCACCCACTCACCATCTTCCCTCCTCTTCCCTCCCATCTACTCATCCCCTTATCTTCTCTCCCCCTTCCCTCTCACTCACTCATCCCCTTTCCTCCTCTCCCACCCTTCTCTCTATCTCCTTCCCTCCCACTCACTCATCTCAGTTCTCTTCCCTCCCACCCCTTCCCTCTCACTCATCTCCCTTCCCTCCCCTCCCACTCCTTCTCTTGCTCACTCTCCCCTTCCCTCCCACCCACTCATCCCTTTCCTTCTTTTCCATCCTCTTTCCTCTCACTCACCCCTTCCCTTTCCCCACCCACTCCCTTTCTTCTTACCCACTCACCCTCTTCCCTGTCCCTCACGCCTCCCTTCATTCTCACCCAGTTCCCTCTCTCACTCATCCCTTTCCTTTCCTCCTCCTCACTCATCCCCCTTTCCTCCCCTCTTACTCATACCTCTCACCCTCCCTTCCCTTTTGCTCACTTAGCTCAGCTCCCCTCCCGTCTCTGTGAGACGGAAGGAGAGAGGAAGGGAGTGACGTAGTCAGAACTTATTTCTTTTTTTTTGGGGGGGGGGGGGTTCCCAGGGTTAACATGGGTGGGCCATGGGCATACAGATCTGAGCCCTACTAGTTGTTTATCTATAAATAATTATTTAGCGTGCACCCGACAATGGATATCTAAGTAGTCTGCAACAGCTGTCATTCTTCATAAGCGACACTTTAAAATATTTTAACTCAATTATTTCAAGCACTTACCAACATTAAAAATGCCTTATTAATCTGTATTTATAAACTGCAATAAATAAAAATAAATACACAAAGATAGCATGTAAAAAGCAAAGAGCCCATAAGAAAAACATCAGATCCAATCAATCATAAAATAAAACCAATATCAATGTATTCTTTCATGAATCCTCTTTCCAGAAAGGCAGAGAACATCATAATTACAATAAAATAGTAATAATCATAAGAACGAGTGCAGAGCAGAGCTAGAACAATTCACATATAGCCCAGCATGCAAAACAAGAATCCCTTCCACAGTTTTATTAGAAGTAATGTAAAAAACCTGCAAAAAAAAAAAAAAAAGACACCAGAACCTTGCCATTCCATACCATAACAGCAATAACTCTCAGGACTCAAACAGCAGCAGCCTAATCTATGAAAAGGCAGCAATGCAAATATTACATCAGGCCCTAGAACACTAATACACCACCTACTGGTTAAGCAAGTCAAAGTGCTACAAATCCTTACAGATAAACCACATGCTAGCCGAAATACTGCACCTCTGGCACACATGCAGAACACAGACCAACCTTTACCTACTACAGAAATAAGGATCTACAAATTAGAAACAAGCAGACAAGACTGAAATGGAAAAGCTAAGACACCAGACTTTGAACAATGGAACACTGAAGAAAGAGCAAAATACAAAAATAAAAGAAATGCACATTCAGAAAGATGACAGATTCCAGTCGCTATAAACTCAAAATATATATATGTTTTTACCTTTGATTAGAAAACTAACAGTTGGACCTGATCTCCTTTTTCCACTTTCACCTTGTCGGTCTTTTCCTAATTTCATTTCTGAGGTCTCTTTTCTCTTTCTCTTTCTTCTCTCTCCTCCTGTCTTCTTCCCTTCCACCCTCACATACATGCAGATTCTCACTTTTATACATGCTGTCTCTAACAGGCTCCCACATATACACACAGACAGGCTCTCTCATGGTCTCTTCTTCAGCCACCGCCAGACTCCTCCTTTGGCTACCATGGGGTGGGATCTGCAGCAGCTATGCTGCAGACCTCTTTAGCTGCCAAAGGGTGGAGTCTGTGGTTGCCCTTTCCTTTGGCTGCTGTAGTTTGTTTCTTCTGCCCACAGGGGGTGGGAGGAACCCTGCAGGCCTATTATCACAGTGCCACTGTGGTTTGTTTCCTCTGCACATGGAGGCTGGGAATCCTGTGAGTGCATCGTTATCGTGCCACTGCGGTACTTCATGTCTTAGTGTCCCAGATGACTGCCCAGCCCACCTTACCCAAAGGCTGATCTGTGCAGCACCCAGAGATTTGACCCCTAAAATCTGTCTATAAATCTGGAGTCTCAGTGCCAATTCTGGAGAGTTCCAAGATATATTAGCTGCCACTCGCCACCTATCTTTCTGCCACTCTACTAGATTTTCTCAGATCTTTCCACCACCTAGCATCCATAAAATAATCCCAGTTTCCACATTCCAAAACCTTCCCCCAGGGATTTCTTTAACCTTCTGTTTGCAACTGAAGACGGAGGAGGACCCGGGGGTGTCACGAGCAGAATGCCGCGAAGAAGTGGAGGGAGGACCCAGT
This sequence comes from Rhinatrema bivittatum, assembly GCF_901001135.1. Lineage (NCBI taxonomy): Eukaryota > Metazoa > Chordata > Amphibia > Gymnophiona > Rhinatrematidae > Rhinatrema > Rhinatrema bivittatum. The sequence goes on along the minus strand of NC_042617.1, from coordinate 20,923,737 downwards.
GGGCCATGAGCCGAGCCCTTCCTGCTCACAGCTGAAGACAAGGAAAACGCCAATGGACTGCAGCTGAAGAGCAGTAAGCAGCTGATGACATCGACACGGCCTGTGTGTGTGTGTGTGTTTGTGTGTGTGTGTGTGTGATTTAGAGCCTTTGTGCCTGAGTGAGGGTGTGTGTGAGGGATTTTGTGAGGGTGTGTGTTTGTGTGAGAAAGGGAACCCATGTGAAGGAGTGTCTGTGAGTGAGAAAGAAAGCCTTTGTGCAGGGGTGTATGAGTGTGCAAGAGAGAGAAGGAGCCTGTGTGAGTGTGTGTTTGCCAGAAAGAGATGGAGCCTATCTGAGAAGGGAGGAGTGTATGCAATAGAGACAGGGAGTCTATGTGAGGGTACATGTGTATGTGCGAGAGAGAGGGAGCCTGTGTAAGGGTGTGTGTTTGAGAGAAGGACAGAGGGAGCCTGTGGGGGGTAGGGTGACCAACTGTGATAGAGCAAACCTGTGTGTCAGTGCATCCATTGAGAGAGAGAGAGAGAGAGAGAGAGAGAGAGAGTGTGTATGAGAGAATAAATGTGTGTGTGTATATGAGAGAGAGGGAGTGTGTGTATGAGAGAATAAACGTGTGTGTATATGAGAGAGAGGGAGTGTGTGTATGAGAGAATAAACATGTGTGTATATGAGAGGGAGTGTGTGTATGAGAGAATAAACGTGTGTGTATATGAGAGAAAAATGTTTGTGCATCCCACTCGCCTCCCTCCACTCCCCAGTAATCCATGACATTCTCAGAATGATTAAAAATCAAATGTTTCCAGGTAAATCCTTAAATATTGGGTGTTATTTGAGTAGTTTGCTGTTTTTAAATATTTTAAGTGGTTGGAAAACTTTATACAAAGTTTTTAAGTTTAAATGAGCTTTTAAATATTAGAGGTTCTGTTCATCAGATGCTTTGAATTATTTCCTCTATTTATTAATATGGTTTTACTATTATAATTGATGGTTTATGTTTCTTGATTTATTAGTTAGTTTGTGAGAAACTGTGATGTTTCTGTTTTTCCATTATTGCACTGCATATAGAGTTGTGTTTCCAGTTCAGTTCTTGTCATATGTTTTTTTTTATACTATAGTCTCTTTATTCTATTTTTGGCAAGTGACTGACTCTGCATGCCTGATTGAGGTGAGGTAGCTTCTGTGTAGGAATCTATTGCAGCTTGGTTTATTCTTTTTCCATAATAGGAAGGATATTGGTGTTTTAGGGTCTGGTGTAATATTTGCAGTGTTGCCTTTTTATGAGTAAGGCTGTTACTGTTTGAGTGCTGGCAGTTCATCCTGTTTTTGTCTGGGAAGTTTACCATATTGTAATAGGAATGTGAATCGGGCTTCGGACGATTGAAAATATCATCGATATTTTCAAAATCGTCAGAAATCGGGGGCTCCCCCAAAACGATAGGAAAACCCCATGATATTGTTCATGGGGGTTCTCTTATCGTTTTGGGGGAGGGCAGGAAAAATGGCACACAAACATAACCCTAAACCCACCCCGACCCTTTAAAACTAATCCCTTAGCTTCCCCCACCCTCCCGACCCCCCAAAAAACTTTTTACAGGTACCTGGTGGTCCAGTGGGGGTCCCAGGAGCGATCTCCCGCTCTCGGGCCGTCGGCTGCCACTAATCAAAATGGCACCGATGGCCCTTTGCCCTTACCATGTGACAGGGTATCCGTGCCATTGGCCGGCCCCTGTCACATGGTAGGAGCACTGGATGGCCGGCGCCATCTTTGAAAATGGCGTGGGCCATCCAGTGCTCCTCCCATTTGACAGGGGCCAGCCAATGGCATGGATACCCTGTCACATGGTAAGGGCAAAGGGCCATCGGTGCCATTTTGATTAGTGGCAGCCGACGGCCCGAGAGCGGGAGATCGGTCCCTTCCAAGCTCTGCCAGCAGGAGTCAGCTCCGCTTTCTCCTGGCTATTTGGTGTCTTCAAAATTTGGCCACCTAGGCAGTGGTGTATGTTGCCTATGTCCAGTTGCCTGTCTTCCTGGAAAATAAAAAGGTGTCAGAATTTTTTTTTTTGGAGGAACCACAGGGCAAGTCAATCGGATGGAGGAGAAAGGTGCCGGCATTCTGTACGGCACGAACCCCCTGAAAAAAAGGTCCATGCACGCCTGTATCTGGGCCTGGGAGCAGTACCTCACTTTTATTGATATCAGGACTTGGGGGGAAGGGTGTTGGCAGGGATAAATCAGAAAGTAGTGGCTTCTTTTTATATTTGTATGTGGGGGCAGGGGGCGAGGGAGGAATAGTGGGAGTGAGATTAGGACCTCAAGGACTTCACTGGCCTAGGGGCCTAGTCAGATAAGTTTAGGAGTACAAGACTGAATGCCTTAGTCGTAGCCTGCTAAGTTTAAGCTGAAAATCTAGCCAGCCTGTGGCAGCTGAAAATCAGGTTAACTTAAGCCTGCCAACGTTTGGTTGGCCAAGTCAGGCCCAGTGCCTTTTTCAACATTGAACTCATTTTATCGCCCTCATTATCCACAAAAATAGCAGGGGCAAACCATGAATAACCCCCACCCCGGTGTGCCAGTCTGGCACGGGTTAGGCCATAAACTTATTTAAACTCTTTGGGACAGGAACCCTGACCAGCTCTTGTACCTTCCTTACTTCCCAAGGTGTGGATTCTCTGGACTTGGAGAAGAAAGGAGTCCTCACAGGTCCCGATGTGACGGGGGTGGTTTTCTTACACGTTCCCTTGTGTTTCCCCTGGGGAGGATGCTGGGCTCTGTTGTGGGTGCAGCGAGGGCAGAAATAAATACCCTGGAGCCACTCACTGCTGGTGAACGTCACAAAACTCAGACTGCAGCAGCAGAGAAATCTCTCTCCAGTTCCTTTACAGCCTCTTCCCTCTGTCTGTGCAGGACTCACTTATATCAGGGCAAGGGAGGCTCCCACTCTTCTTGGATTAAGGTAAAGTGGAGCTCCCACACGGACAGGGCCTTTAGGATGATCAAAACCCCTTCCAGGCTGATAAACATAGCAAAGTCTCTGGCACAGAGGGTAAATCCTCTCTCTCTCTCCCCGGGTGGTGACCCCAGTGATGTTTCTTCCTTTATTTATTTATTTATTTATTTAACACTTTTTTATACCGACCTTCATAGTAAATAAACCATATCGGATCGGTTTACATAAAACAAGGGAATAACAGAAGCAATAAATAAAAGTAATTAACAAGAGAAGAGAATAAGGTAAAGTTACATTTAACAAGGAGTAAATAACTTGGGAAGCTTAAGAGCTGGAAGAAAGTTAAAGGCCAAAAAATAATTAAAGAAGCATAATCCAAAAGGAATTTGGATTAGAGCAAAAGATGCTTTAATCAGTAAGTGCCAGAGTTCTTAGTTTGAAAGGTTGTAGGACTTTAATCTTCTACGTCCAAGTGAGGAAAAAGAAGACTAAGGGTTGTCTGGAGGATCATCGAAGGCTTGGTGGAATAGCCATGTCTTAAGTTTTTTTCTGAACGAAATGAGACAGGGTTCTAGTCGGAGGCTTGAAGGAATCTTGTTCCAAATAGATGGACCTGCTATTGAAAAAGCTCGGTCTTTGGTCGAAGAAAGGCGTGAGGCTTTAGTTGGGGGGTAATTCAAAGAACCTTTATGATTATCTCTAATTGGCCTGTTGGAGGAATGAAGTTTGAAGGGTAATTCAAGGCTGAGATGGAGTTGGTGGTGGATGGATTTATGTATTAGGGTGATTGCTTTGTAAAGGATTCTAAAATTTACTGGTAGCCAATGTAGGTTTCTGAGGATGGGTGAGATGTGATTTCCTCGGCTGGTGTTGGTCAGTAATCTCGCTGCAGCATTTTGAATCATCTGAAGCGGTTTAGTGGTCGATTTGGGTAGGCCAAGGAGGAGGGCACTGCAATAGTCTATCTTGGAGAATAACAACGCCTGGAGTACTGTTCTGAAATCTTTGAAAAAAAGAAGTGGCTTGAGTCGTTTCAGAACCTGGAGTCTGTAAAAACAGTCTTTGGATGTCTTTACTAATGGGTTGGCAGATCTTCAGGACCTCCTTGATCTTACGCAGTCCTTTTAGTGCTCCCTCTGGATCCTCCATGGAAAGGACCCTCCTTGAAACAAGCAGTTCTCTTACCTCTAGCAGGAAGGAAGAGGCAGCCAAAAGTCTTCCTCCTGGATCTTCTAACAAATGTGTTCTTTCCCCAAAAAGAAACAGAGGCAAATACTTTTCCAGCGCCATCTGCTTAAATGTTGCTGTTAATTTGCTCCTGGCAGCCCCATCCGCATCAGTGGTGTTGCCCGCATAGGTCAATCATGGGCTGCCCAGGCTTTTCCGCTGCCTGCCAGAGCTGCTCGGATGGCAGCGTGCAGCAGCAGCAGCACCTGGCCGTGCCTATGGTCACTTTCCTAATGTCAGCGCGCCGCATAAAGGTCACCCCGGGGGTGATGAAAAACAAAGACCTGTTCTTCTGTGAAACGCACTCTGTTGGAGAGGCCAAGGACTGGCCACTTGGGGAACCACATTAATTAAAATGACTTAAGAGCCAAAGGAAAGCTGCCAGTGAAGTCCCTTTTCCTGCTCGTTCTCCCCAAAGATTGACGTCTAATGCCAGCCTCCTTACGAGGCAGCCGCACGTTGCGATAATACCCTCAAAGCTCCGAAACCTGAAGTGCTGCAGTGTTTACCATGATCCCTCTTTAAGGGAAAGAACAATAGTTATCCCGTGAGGTTTTCAAATCGGGGTCAAGGAACTCCAAGGACGCGTCTTTCAAGCCATTTTTGGTACAAAAGCAATATGTAGGCTGATTAAGTTGTTAGCTGGCTGCAGAATAATCAGGCAGCTCATGTAAACGGGCCTTCACTTAGCTCCCTGCGCCTCCTCGTGGCGGGGCATATTGAGAGCGGTGCAGTAGCGAGTGCACGAAACCGTTTGCTACGGCTCTCTCCTGTAGGAGTGGCCACAATGGTGCAGTCCAAGTCAGAGAAGCCCAGAAATGTTCTCCTCAGAAGGGGGAGAAGGGTTGGCGTTGAGGGTGAGACAGTCTCTCATTTGTTTACCAGATTTCTGGAGTCTGGGGAAGGGGGAAACCTGCCTTTTGCCCCCCCCCCCCCCCCAGTTCTTCAGAGTTGCACAGAAAGTTCCCAGTGATGCTGGTGCTTCTGTAGCTTGTAGGGATGTGAATCGTGTGCCCGATCGTTTTAACGATCGGGTTCAGCTGGGGGGGGGGGGGGGGAAATCTGATCCTTACGAGATGTGAATTGGAATCGTTCTGATTCCAATTCACATCACTAATTTTTTTTAGTGAAACCAGGCCATAATAACCTGGCAAGTACCCAAAAACTAAGACTATCCCATGCTACTGATGCAATTAATAGCAGGTAATGGACTTCTCCTCCAAGAACTTATCCAAACCTTTTTTAAACCCAGCTACACTAACTGCACTAACCACATCCTCTGGCAACAAATTCCAGAGTTTAATTATTTTATTTATTTATTTATTAACTTTTATTTACCGACATTCGTGCAGCACATCATGCCGGTTTACAATGAACTCAGGTGGAAAATACAGTGTAACGATAAAACAATATTTATAATAATGATAGTAAATAAATAACTGGCAATAACAATTAACAATGTGGGGATGGGGAAGAGAGGAGAACAAAGGCAGATAGAGAGATGAGAAGTAAAGGAATGAAAACTATAGGAATAGAGGGAAACTATGTACAGATGACGGAGTGCACAGGTCTCATTAACTTGAGTATAGGTATCAGTAACTTAAGTACAGGTTTCATTTACTTAAGGAGGGACTCATGAGGACTTGAAAGCCACCAGTATTACTTGGGCTAAGGTGTTCATTCGGAGAAAGGTTATTTGAGGGAGATTGAAAGGTGTACGGGGGGTAGGGGGGTAGAAGGGGGAAGGGGGCGGTTGGGAGACAAAGGATTGGAAGGTGACTAGGAGTGAAGAGGGGTAGGGGTGGGTCTGACGGAGGGGGGGAGCAGCCAGAGGATGGTCGAGACAGGGAGGGGCTGGAGGGAAGAATTTATGTTTGGTTTGTGTCAGGGTAGGCCTGTCGGAAGAGCCATGTCTTGACTCCTTTCTTGAAATTGTGGAGTGATGTCTCTTGGCGTAGGAGGGTGGGGAGGGAGTTCCAGAGGGTGGGGCCAGCGATGGAGAACGCTCTCCCTCTGGTATGAGATGAATGTGCTGATTTGAGGGATGGTGTGTGGAGAGTGCCTGTATGGGCTGTTCTTGTAGGTCGGTCAGAGGAGCGGTAGTGAGGCATCTCATCAAGCCAGGTGTGGTTGTGTTTATGAAGGGAGCTGTGAAGGATGGTTAGGGTTTTGTATTGTGAGCGGAAGGAGATGGGCAGCCAATGTAGGTCCTTTAGGATGGGGGTGATGTGGTCCCTTTTACGAGTACTTGTTATGATTCTGGCCATGGAATTTTGTAGAATCTGCAGGGGTTTGATGGTGGTGGCAGGGAGTCCTATTAGCAGGGAGTTACAATAGTCCAGTTTTGTGAGCATGGTGGTCTGTACGACAGTGCGGAAATCGTGTGTGTGGAGGAGGGGTTTGAGTTTTTTCAGGATGTTTAATTTATAGAAACCTCCCTTTAGGAGAGCTTTGATGTGGGGTTTAAAGTTTAGGAGTTGATCTATGAGGACGCCTAGGTCTCTTACAAACTGGGGCTGGGAGAGGGCTGTGGTTGTGTTCTGAGGATTGTTCTGTCGCATGGGGAGGGTAAAACGTTCAGGCTGATTAGAGATGACGAGTAATTCTGTTTTGGATGTATTTAGAGCTAGATGGAGCTCAGATAACAGCGTGTTTATGGTAGTGAGGCAAGATTCCCTGTGTTGCAAAGGTTTGCTTATGGACCCTTGAAACGGTATGAGAATCTGTATGTCGTCTGCATATAGGAAAAATTTCAGGCCTAGGTTGGAGAGGAGGTGGCATAGCGGTAAGAGATAAATATTGAAGAGGGTGGAGGATAGGGAGGATCCTTGGGGGACACCTTGTGTGATAGGTATGTGTGAAGATTCGTATTTGTCGATTTTTACGAGGTATTCTCTGTTTGTGAGGTAGGAGGAGAGCCATGTGAGGGCGGTGCCGGTGATACCTATTTCTGCTAAGCGGGTCATTAGAATTTGATGGTTGACTGTATCATATGCAGCTGAGATGTCTAGTAGGGCGAGTAAGTACGAGTTTCCATGGTCCATACCTTTAAGTATGGTATCTGTCATGGCCAGTAGTAAGGTTTCAGTGCTTCGGGCTTTACGGAAACCGAACTGTAGAGGGTGGAGGATATTATGATCTTCTAAAAAATCAGTCAGTTGTTTGTTGATTACCCTCTCTAGGACTTTGGATAAAAAAGGGAGATTGGAAATCGGACGGTAATTGGCAGGGTCTGTTGGGTTAAGGGTGGGTTTTTTTAGAAGGGGCTTGACTATGGCCAATTTGAGTGGGTCTGGGAGGCTGCCAGCGGTGATGGAGCAGTTGATTAGGTCTGTAATGGGTTTGGTGATGGCGGGGGTGATAGAGAGGAGGGTTTTTGAGGGAATGGTATCTGAGGAGTGGGTGGCGGTATCTGAAGAGTGGGTGCATTGAGTGAAATGGTATCTGAGGAATGGTATCTGAGGAGTGGGTGCATTGAGTGAAAAAGAACTTTCTCCGATTAGTTTAAATGTGTTACATTTTTTTTAGTGATGCCCGCGTCGACGGTCGGCCCCTATGACATAGTGAGGGCAAAGGTAGCGCCGGCGCCATTTTGAATACTGGCAATACGGCCGGAGAGCAGGAGGTCGCTCTCGGACCCCCGCTGGACTTTTGGCAAGTCTTGTGGGGGTCAGGAGGCCCCCCCAAGCTGGCCAAAAGTCCCTGGGGGTCCAGCGGGGGCCCGGGAACGATCTCCTGCACGCGGGCCGTATTGCCAATATTCAAAATGGCGCCGGCGCTACCTATGCCCTGTCACATGGTAAGGGCAAAGGGCCATCGGCGCCATTTTTTTTTTTAGCGCAGCTGATAGCGTGGGAACGGGAGATCGCTCCCCGCGGCCCCCCTGGACCACCAGGTATGTGTAAAAAGTATTTTTGGGGTGGTCAGGAGAGTGGGGGAGGCTAAGGGTGTAATTTTAAAGGGTCGGGTGGGGTTTTTTTTTTATCGGGCCATCGGCGCCATTTATATTAGTGGCAGCCAAAATGGCGCCGATGGCCCGAGAGTGGGAGATCACGCCGGGACCCCCCCACTGGACCACCAGGTAATTTAAAACATGTTGGGGAGGGTTCAGGAGGGTGGGGGATTTGTTTTAAAGGGTCGGAGTGGGTTTAGGGGTTGTTTTGGTGTGCCGGTTTTCCTGCCCTCCCCCGATTTACGATTTTTCACGATAAATCGGGGGAATTTCTATTGTATCGCGACTCTAATGATTTTTGACGATTTAAAAATTATCTGATGATTTTTTTAAATCGTCAAAAAACGATTCACATCCCTAGTATCTTGTCATATGTAGACGATTCTGTGGTATCCATCGGGCGGGTGGAGAATATCCCTGCTCTGAAGAAGGATCAGAGGTAAGCAGCAGTGTGGAAAGAAGAGCGAGAGGAGAGAGCTGCCCCTCTGATCCAGGGGTCCGAAAGGATCCGGAGAAGAGAAGGAGAGGAATTCAGGAGTATCACAAGAGCCTTCGGAAATTAGGGAGCCTTAAACCCCAGGGGAAACAAGTGAATCCCAGGAGCGTGTGTCCAATTCCTCAAGGATCAGCCATTCTTGTCTCAGTACCTGGCTGTGGATTCTAATTCCTTAAAGTCTATACTACCTGCCACTATTTGATTTTGAACTGTTCAATAAAAAGTTTTTTATTTTTTGGAACATCAAAACCTTGCATTTACATTTACTTTTATTAAAATTTGTTAATCTCCTAACACTATAAATAGGTCTAGGCGATTTACAATAAAAAAACATACATAAAATTAAAACAGTGCAAGAAAATGTAAAACATTAAGTAAAATAAAATAGTACATATTAAAATAATAAAAACAGTTGCATGACATTACATGTAAGCCAGTTTAAAAAGAAAAATCTTTTATCAGACCTCTGAATGTCTTAGCTGACTCACAGAGCCGGAGTTCTATAGGATTGGACCGGCAACAGAGACGGAGCACTCCTAAGTAATGTGTGGTCGAGCCAGTTTAGGAGATGGAATGTCTAGAAGATCTCTCTGGAAGACTGCAGATTTCTGGCGGGTTGGTAGAACCTCAAGATAGCATTGGACCAAGGCCAGGATTACTCTGTGTCAAGTGACTTCTTGGTGCTATACCATCTAAACAACTTGGACCCTGAATGTAATCAGTACTCCCACTGGAGGATCCATGCCAGAGTTTGAAGGACTAGGTCGGGACTAAGTCCAGTATCAGGTGTACCCCCAGATTCAAAACATACCTGGAATAGGGGCTACGGTAGTGACATGTAACCAGTGGGTATTACTTTGATTGTAACCAGGAATAAAAAGATGAGTGGGTCTGTCCATGTGGCCCCGAGATAGTGTCCCTGGCTTGAAATCAAAACCTTGCAGATTTGAATCCTGAAAATCCTCACCACTTAAGCTGTACATTTGAAAGGAAAAGTCAGAACTAGTCAAATGATTCACATATTAATCAGGAGGGAAAGACTTGTATTGTGTGAAAGGTCAGTGTTGTTCAAACACAAGGCTACCAAAAGAGTAGGAGAGAATCTTCCAGACTGCTGGGTTTCTCCCTGAAATTGTTCTTAAGAATATGCCATGCTGGGGGTCCATCAAGCCCAGCATCCTGTTTCCAACAAAGGCCAAACCAGGCCATAAGAACCTGGCAAGTACCCAAAAACTAAGACTATCCCATGCTACTGTTACTAGTAATAGCAGTGGCTATTCCCTAAGTCAGCTTGATTAATAGCAGGTAATGGACTTCTCCAAGAACTTATCCAATCCTTTTTTAAACCCAGCTATTTTAACTGCACTAACCACATCCTCTGGCAACAAATTCTAGAGCTTAATTGTGCATTGAGTGAAAAAGAACTTTCTCCGATTAGTTTTAAATGGGCTACATGCTAACTTCATGGAGTACCCCCTAGTCTTTCTATTATCCGAAAGAGTAAATAACCAATTCACATCTACCCATTCTAGACCTCTCATGATTTTAAACACCTCTATCATATCCCCCCTCAGCTGTCTCTTCTCCAAGTTGAAAAGTCCTAACCTCTTTAGTCTTTCCTCATAGGGGAGCTATTCCATTCCTTTTATCATTATTGCATTTCCACAGAGGCAGATAATATCATTTATTGACTTGGGGAATGGATTCCATCATGATCGTCAACACTTCCAAGCAAATACTTCTTAAACATATCTGCTGCGGGAAAGAAAGCTGGCATGGGGAAATCCAGGAGACACAAATTTAGATGACGTGACTGATTTTCGAGAGGCTCCAGTTTAAGATAAGTAGCTGCTTTATATAGCCGCGTTAAATGCACATAGGTCTCCTACACTCTGGTCTAGCACAGCAATCTTCTCTTTGAGCTCCACAAGAAAAGTCTCCTGTCCTTTTTCTGCACTTATAATTTCACACTAGTAGACAAAGTTTTAGCTGTGAAACACATTTTTTTTTTCACCAGAAAACGCCAGGCTTCCCAAGGCTGACCAGATGGCATCCCACTGTAGGTCTCAAAAGACGACTCGTCCAGATCAGAAGTGCAACCAGTGGAATCGAAGGGGACGTCAAGGTGCCCACATACACTGGCAGTCTTTCAGCAGCTGGACCGCACGGTACCGCGGACTCCAAACATGGCCCGCTGCTCGATGCTGCAGAGCAGGCCTCATCAAGTGCTTGGTTTCCTTCGAAAGACAATCGCTGCGATGAGGGGAAGGAAAGAGAAGCCGCAACTTGCCCGGCCACAATGCTGGGAGCAAGCGTCATCAGGGCTCGCCAGTACAGCAGCCAGCACGCCACTTCCCACATCCCCTGGCAGGGCGTTTCGGTGAGACAGACTTAGGAAGACGTTAAGCTCCGACAAGGCAGCCTCTGCCACACTCACCCCAGCAATAGAGAGGTGTTGCCTGCTGAGGTATCGCCGGTGCATCAAGGCTTCAAATCATCCATCGACAGCTGAGAAGTCCAAAAAAAAAAAGGCGACTGGGATAAGTCTTGATCTTGACTTTTTGCTTGGTAGTGGTGAATAAGGTGAAAGGAAGAAAGCAAAAAGTCAAATTTCGCAGGTTACCAAGGGTGCCCCAAGCTCCTGCTGCTAAAGAACCGCTGCCATCTTGGGTGCCCCCAAAACAGGGACTGTGGGAGAGGTGGGCTGTGAAGGGAAAGTGTCATTTCTGTCTTGGCATAATCTGATATGGAAACTTTGCAAACCTGGCTCATAATCCAAAGATGGACTCATGGAAAATCTCAAGAGTGCCATATTAATGGATTGGAGCATTTAAAGATCCCACAAATTGGACCACCTCTGACTTTTAGTTGCTTTTAATGCCTGTGAAGCCCTCTTCTGAAGAATGAGAACACATTCAGAGGTATTTCTGCGGGTGAACCAGTGCTTTATCTGTGGAAGTGGCATTGTTACAAAAGAACCCGCCCGAGTGCCCGCCCATTATGCGGTTAAGCTTCTGCACGTGTGACTTTTGTGCGCAGAACTTTACGGGGACCTTGAGGGCTGTTTTTTTTTGGGGGGGGGGCAGGGCTGGGGAGGGGTTTGCACACTTTTCAATGGTATGCAGGCACATTTTCCCACCTGCGAGCAGGTGTAGTTGTGTGTGGATAGTTTCAGTCTGGTAATTTTCAAAGGGGGCACTTTCCTTTTGAAAATTGCTGTAAAGCCTGCATACCTTTGATTTAAAATGTATGGGGGATGTAACAAAATTACCTCTCAGAGAGCAGGCAGTGTGGGGGCCTCCACCTGTTCTGTGGTAGGACTGTGAGCAGAGCCGGCGTGTGCATAGGACGTGCTGGGCAGTCGCTTGGGCTGCCATGAGCTGAGGGGTGCCCTGGGCACTGCCAGCTTTGCCCATCCTGTGGCCACAGTAGATCCCATCCTACCACAGCCAAAGAGAGGCCTAGGGAAGGGGGGGGGGGGGAACACCATAATTTGAGGGGAGGGTGATTTTCACCCTAGAACTGGCACTGGCTGTGTGAGAAGCTTGTACTGCTGCTGTCTGTGCTCTATGGTGGGGCAGTGTATGTGTGTGTGTGTGTGTGTGTGTGTGTGAAACTTGCACTTCTTCTGCCTGTGCTGTACCTGTTCTATGGTGGGGCAGTGTTTGTGTGTGTGTGTGTATGTGTGTGTATGTGAAGCTTGCAGTGTTGCTGCCTGTGCTGTACCTGTTCTATGGTGGGCAGTGTGTGGTGTCTATGAAGCTTGCACTGCTTCTGCCTGTGCTGTACCTGTTCTATGGTGGGGCAGTGTGTGTGTGTGTGTGTGTGTGAAGCTTGCACTGTTGCTGCCTGTGCTGTACCTGTTCTCTGGTGGGGCAGTGTGTGTGTGTGTGTGTGTGTATGTGTGTGTGTGAAGCTTGCAGTGCTGCTGCCTGTGCTGTACCTGTTCTATGGTGGGGCAGTGTATGTGTGTGTGTGTAGCTTTCACTGCTTCTGCCTGTGCTGTACCTGTCTATGGTGGGGCAGTGTATGTGTGTGTGTGTGTGAAGCTTGCAGTGTTGCTGCCTGTGCTGTACCTGTTCTATGGTGGGGCAGTGTGTGTGTGTGTGAAGCATGCACTGCTTCTGCCTGTGCTGTACCTGTTCTATGGTGGGGCAATGTGTGTGTGTGTGTGTGTGTGTGTGTGTATGAAGCATGCACTGCTGCTTCCTGTGCTGTACCTGTTCTCTGGTAGTGCAGCGTGAGGGAGCTCACATGCCATAGTGTAGTAGAAGGAGAGGCGTGGTTGCAAGCTGGAAATATGTACCGAGTCCACTGATGGATGCATTGAGACAGGATGATCAAAAATTGCTTTTTAAAAAGCATCGCCTGACTTCATGGGCAGGTAGAACATGATTCATAGTTGACAAAAACTGAGTCAATATGTATCACTGCTGCTTTAAATGCAGCACAGTAGCTCCTGCCTCAGAGAAGTTTACTGTAGGAAGAGTGGAAGCACTGAAGACTTGACTAAGTATAATGGCTTTAGCGATTAAGTCTTATAAGTACCTCACCACTAAAGCCTTGCTGATTAGCTTGTAAATGCATATCTGTTCGACAACTGCAGTAAATCATATTTTGTTTTAGCCTACAAAAGAACGGCCATCTCAAGTGCCGAGATTATTCTGTATGCAGCAGTCTGATTCTAGGACAGCAATTTTTGTCATCTCAGGAGGAGTAGACCACACACAACTTGTGAATCCACTCATCGCTTATATTTGATTCAGAAGGCAGATAAGCAGGGGATTTGGGCTATGGAGAGGCAGATCTAACAGTGCGCTATGATGGAGAGACTGGGGTTTCCAACATGGGGGAGGGGGAGTTCTGCATTGTTTTTATGGGGTGGGGGGGGGAGGAGGTATTTTGGGGCAGGGAGGTAGGCGGGGGGGGGGGGGGGGGGAAACTGGAGCAAGCACTTGTATCCTGACAGTAAACCTCACTTACAACATCTGGAAAGTTGGACCACTGAGCATGCTCTGTTGCTGCAGGGAAGGAAATGGAAAGCCTATCCTTGGATGGGGGGAGGGGAGCAGGGGGCTTCTAATGGAGATGAGTTTGATCCTTACAGCTGTTCACTAGAAAAGATGTTAGGCTTTTGTTACTTTCTGGTTTTCTTAACCGTATTAGGTATCTGATAGTTTTGATAAAACGCCTTCTGGAGTTTTCTTGATGGTAGGGGAACTGATCCATTGACGGACCATATCTTTTTATTGGCCCAAATAGTGGGAGCTGAAACAGTGGCAGAGTCCAAGACACAAAAGGACCTTAGTGGCAGGAGGCGGGAGGGAGAAGACCATAGCTGAGCAGGGTCTGTCTGTGCAATAGCACAATCCTATTCTTGCATCCAAGCTTTTGAGACTACAGATATCATAATTCTTATGTTGATGCAACAAAAAATATCCCAACCTTCAAGAGAATGTGCTTTTATTTCCCCTAACACCAGTATGACCACTCCAATTCTGCACTCCAAGCCTATGACTGTAGGTTAGAAATGTGAAGTTTGCAATGGAGTAGCCAGTGCTGGAGTGCTGCCTGATAGAGCAGGGCATGCATCATCACCCTTTATAATAAAACTTATTAAGTATTATATGAGTGCCAAATGGATTAATTAGTTACTCTCAATTAATCGCATATTTAAAGGTAATGAATATCTATGTACCCTGACTATTCTTTAGCTTTGCTTCCGTACACTTTCACAAAGGTCTGTCCTTATGATAGCTGTCCAAATAACCTTCTCAGTCTCCTTCTTCTCTGTCTTTCTTCAATGACTGTCGAGATCCAACGGAGTAAAAATGCAAAACTGGTTTAAAGGAAGACCATTCATCCTTTTCTTTTGCCTGGTAATTTCCTCCTGCTCTTGTGAGTCTCCAGAACCAAGGCTGAAATCCTAGCACTGTGAGCCTTCGTTTGTAGCTAGCCAGGGATTTGTCCCCTGTTTTATACTGAATGGCAAGAAATCCTCTGTTGAATCACTGCATTTTTATAATTTTCATAGATGTGGTTCACAAGCCCTGGAAGAAGTACCCTTCCCCTCTTCCCCCCCCCCCACCCACCATATTCAGGAGTACAATGGGAAGAGTAGAGGTGACCAATTGGGATGACCCACAGCCTCCAACAGCTTCAGATGCCACGTGTGTCATCAAGAACGGTGCCTGCATACCACGGGATGGCAGACACTAGCACGCAAATGCATTTCTCTTATAAATAAGAGGACCCAGTTGTGGCCCTGGCACGAGGGTGCCGATGATGTAGTCTCCTCTCTCATGTGGCAATGCATAAAAGTGCCGGCCCTGGAGCAGAGTAGAGAAGTCACCTGGGGGTAAAGGGGAGGGGTGGTGGAGTATGGGATGAGAAACTAATGGATAAGGAGATGGGTAAATACCCTGTAAGGGAAGATACCTCATCTTAAAACCCTTAAGAAGAATTAAAACCCAGAAGAGGAATTTTCTTGAAAAGAAAACTGACACCTGTTGACTCACTGGGAGATCCCCGTTTCCTGTAGCTTAAAACAGAGTGGGAGGAAACAGGAAATGTGACGGGCAAGGAGGGAAGGGTTCCTGAAGCCCAAACGCCAGGGAGCCAGCTCCAGTCTCACTACAGATCCAAGCCACGATGAAGTAAGCCTGGCTAAGGAGAGCCGGGCGGAGGGTCCCGACCAGAGGCGTCCCCTCGACTGGTCGGAAAATCTTCCAGCATAAAGAGAGAGAACCAACCTCAATAAACCCGCCGTATATTAAGGGTGGAGTCCGCTTCCTGGGAATCATTTAAAAAAGAAGCAACCCTAAGAGCGAGAGAACCTGTACCGCCTACCTACATACTTCTTCCTAACAGTGAGCTGAATCTTATCGATGCAGGCAGGAAGTCACCTGATTAATTCCTATTAAACTGGGGCAATGGTTTGTAAATGAGATTATTGATTTGATTTTATTGTTTTCATGATTTGATGATCCTTGGCGGGAGTTTGGTTGTATTAGCTTGTTGGCCTGTATATTGGTATTGATTGTTTTTTTATCACTTACTTGTTTGTATGTATTATGGTTCTATTGTATTTTTATATGATTTGGTAATTTGTTTTGTACTGGCTTTGGCCAGAAAAAACATGGAATCTACATTTTAAATTAAATTACTCACCTAAGAGTGATACTTTATGTTTCTTTTATGTCACAAGAGTGGAGGAAGATGTGTGCCTATCCCCTAACTGTTCAATAATATTGAAGGGAGCATACTGGTAAGAAATTGAAAAATCTGATAACAATATGTGTCCCCATCTCTGAAGGTTAACTGTGTCCTCACTAATGAGCCCATAAAATGTTTTTACCAAGGGAGACCCATGCCTTCATCAACATTTGAAGTTAGCCTTTCGCTGTTCTCTGCCTTTTACATACAGTTTTTCCCCACACAGTATGGAAATGTTGGCTTAGCACAGTGAGAAAAAACCAACCCAGAACAGTTTCAGAAATAAAATGCAGCAAATCAAATATCTGAGGCGTGAATTCTTTTTTTAATTTGGTGTTGGGTGAGAAGGCACACAGACAATACTCGGGCCACGGCTAGAAAAGAAAACAGGGGAGGTAAGCCAGAGAATTTGCAGGGGATTATATGTACCTTGACGCACAGTGCATTGCATTTCATTCCGACTCCTGGGAAAGCACTTAGAGGCGACAGAAAGTGGTGATGCCTCCAACACAGAGGGGTGGGTGGTGGGAGAAGGCTGGGAGGGACGAGAAAAGGCACCCTTGACAGCGAAAAGACTTTCCTGCCACTGCTTTTGATGTCTTCCACTCAGGCCAGAGTGTGTGAGAGGGCTACGAGCAGCCAAGCTGAGGATGATAGGGTTCTCCTTCTAACGCAGCAAAGCGAACTTCTTCCTTACGTTCAGTGCCAGTGTCCCTGGTGTGGAGCCAGGTTCGAAGTCCATCGCTCCTTGGCAGAAAACAGGCTGTAGCACTGCAGGGGGCTTCAGAGAATGTCAAATTCACACCATCAGCATCACTTTTCTACACTTTCAATTCCTTCCCTGAAAGCAAGAAGCTGAGGATATAGATTTTTTTCCTCTGGTTGGGCAGTAGAATAATTGTTAGATGAAATCAGCTAGTGGAGAGTTCTAGTACCACATAGGTCTTGGGGGAAAACGAGACTCCCTTTGGTTTGTGAACAATAACCTTTTATTAGACCAACAATAAAGAGCCTTCAAGACCATATAGATCCCTTCTGAGTCGGTCACCTATGTGGTCTAGAAAGTGCCTGTCAGCAAGCAAGATAAGAAGTGAGTGAAAGCATATTAGTAATGAGCTATCCAGAATACTAAGTCATTACTGAATGGAGATATTGGAGCACTGAGGCATACGGTACTTTAGTATGTGGATTTTGAAATTAATAATACAGAGCAGAAGCACGTCATCAACAAAGCTGCTATGTTAACTTAGAATAGACCCACTGTTATTGATTCTTTAGCTTGCGTGTGCCAGCCAGTACCCTATAGTGAGGTGGTAACCAAAGCAGAAGCATGTATCAGCAAACGTACTGAATAATATAAGCAACAGGAGAATGATCATTTCTTCAGGCATGGTATTCTAAGAGCTCACATGTATTCTTGCCCTAGTAAGATCAGTCCTTCCAAAACCCATAATTTTTTCATTTATGTGCACAGTCATTGACCAAGATCAGAAGTCAAGTCAAGATCCTGCAATAAATATTCATGAAGATGATGGATGAAGCAAAGTGAGGGTAGCCTGGTTTTCACAGAAAAAAAATATCACTGGACCAAAGGGCATCCCCAGATAAATAAACACACTACTGAGCTGCGAGAGTATATTCTAAACAAGCACCACCATTCTTTGCTTTTCATGAAAAGCTCCAGTGCACTAGGAAACAGAGAAATGACTGCAGAAAAGGACCAAATGGTCCATCCAGTCTGCCCAGAAAGCTTATGGTAATATCTGCTGCGACATGCAGGTCACCTCATGCTTATCAGTTTCCTAAATCATAAAACTCAAGGCCCTCATTGGTTGCTGTTTGAATCCAGTTCCCCTTTTCTCCCTGCTGTTGAAGAAAAGAGCAATGTTGAATTGCATCAAAGTATTAGGCTTATTGGTTAAGGGTAGTAACCGCCACATCAGCAAGTTACCCCATGCTCATTTGTTTCCCCAGGCCATAAATGTTGGGACCCTGGTTGGTTGCTGTTCGAATCCAATTCTCCTTTTCTCCTTGCTTTGAAGCAGAGAGCCATGATGGAGTTACATGAAGAGTATGAAGGCTTATAGGTTAAGAGCAGTAACCGCCACACCAGCAAGTTACCCCCATGAATAATTTTCTTCATTTCCATCCTCTAGCCTTTAAGGATTCACAGTGTTTATCCCAAGCCTCTTTGAATTCTTTCACTGTTATTGTAAGAACATAAGAACATAAGAAATTGCCATGCTGGGTCAGACCAAGGGTCCATCAAGCCCAGCATCCTGTTTCCAACAGAGGCCAAACCAGGCCACAAGAACCTGGCAATTACCCAAACACTAAGAAGATCCCATGCTACTGATCCAATTAACAGCAGTGGCTATTCCCTAAGTAAAATTGATTAATAGCCATTAATGGACTTCTCCTCCAAGAACTTATCCAAGCCTTTTTTGAACCCAGCTACACTAACTGCACTAACCACATCCTCTGGCAACAAATTCCAGAGCTTTATTGTGCGTTGAGTGAAAAAGAATTTCCTCCGATTAGTCTTAAATGTGCTACTTCCTAACTTCATGGATTGCCCCCTAGTCCTTCTATTATTCGAAAGTGAAAATAACTGAGTCACATCTACTCGTTCAAGACCTCTCATGATCTTAAACACCTCTATCATATCCCCCCTCAGCCGTCTCTTTTCCAAGCTGAACAGCCCTAACCTCTTCAGCCTTTCCTCATAGGGAAGCTGTTCCATCCCCTTTATCATTTTGGTTGCCCTTCTCTGTACCTTCTTCATCACAACTATATCTTTTTTGAGATGCGGCAACCAGAATTGTACACAGTATTCAAGGTGTGGTCTCACCATGGAGCAATATAGAGGCATTATGACATTTTCCGTTCTATTAACTATTCCCTTCCTAATAATTCCTAACATTCTATTTGCTTTTTTGACTGCTGCAGCACACTGAGCTGACGATTTTAAAGTATTATCCACAATGATGCCTAGATCTTTTTCCTGGGTGGTAGCTCCTAATATGGAACCTAACATTGTGTAACTACAGCAAGGGTTATTTTTCCCTATATGCAACACCTTGCACTTGTCCACATTAAATTTCATCTGCCATTTGGATGTCCAATCTTCAAGTCTTGCAAGGTCCTCCTGCATTGTATCACAGTCTGCTTGTGATTTAACTACTCTGAATAATTTTGTATCATCTGCAAATCTGATAACCTCACTCGTCGTATTCCTTTCCAGATCATTTATATATATATTGAAAAGCACAAGTCCAAGCACAGATCCCTGAGGCACTCCACTGTTTACCCTTTTCCACTGAGAAAATTGACCATTTAATCCTACTCTCTGTTTCCTGTCTTTTAACCAGCTTGTAATCCACGAAAGGACATCGCCTCCTATCCCATGACTTTTTAGTTTTCATAGAAGCCTCTCATGAGGGACTTTGTCAAGCGCCTTCTGAAAATCCAAATACACTACATCTACCGGTTCACCTTTATCCACATGTTTATTAACCCCTTCAAAAAAATGAAGCAGATTTGTTAGGCAAGACTTCCCTTGGGTAAATCCATGTTGACTGTGTCCCATTAAATCATGTCTTTCTATATGCTTTACAATTTTGTTCTTGAGAATAGTTTCCACTATTTTTCTTGGCATTGAAGTCAGGCTCACTGGTCTATAGTTACCCGGATTACCCCTGAAGCCTTTTTTAAATATTGGGGTTACATTGGCCACCCTCCAGTCTTCAGGTACAATGGATGATTTTAATGATAGGTTACAAATTTTTACTAATAGGTCTGAAATTTCATTTTTTAGTTCCTTCAGAACCCTAGGATGCATACCATCCGGTCCAGGTGATAGAGTAGGTTGTCTTTACAACCTACTCTAGAAGGGCAGGGCATTCCAGGCATCCACCATCCTCTCCATGAAGAAATATTTCCTGACGGTTCTGAGTCATCTTCTCTGGAGTTTCATTTTGTGATCCCTAGATCTACTGATTTCTTTCCAATAGAAAAAGGTTTGTCGAATGTGCATCATTAAACCCTTTCAGGTATCTGAAGGTCTGTATCCTATCTCCCCTGCTCCTCCTCTCCTTCAGAGTACACATATCCATATCATTCAGCTTCTCTTCATAGGTCTTCTCATACAGACCCCACACCATTTTCATCACCCTTCTCTGGACTTCCTCCATCTTGTCTTTGTCCCTCTTGAGATATGGACTCCAGAACTGAACACAGTACTCCAGGTGAGGCCTCACCAAAGACCTGTACAAGGGCATTATCACCTCCTTTCTCTTACTATTTATTCCTCTCTCTATACAGCCCAGCATTTTTCTGGCTTTAGCTATCACCTTGTCACATTGCTTTGTCATCTTCAGATCTCTAGACACTATTACCCCAAGATCCTTCTCTTGGTCTATGCACATCAGTTTTTCATCCCCTATCACATACAGTTCTTTTGGATTACTGCACCCCAGATGCATGACTCTGCACTTCTTGGCATTGAATCCCAGATGCCAAATCTTTGCTCATGCTTCCAGCTTTCTTAAATCCTTTTTCATTCTGTCTACTCCTTCAGGCATGTCCACTCTGTTGTAGATTTTAGTATCATCTGCAAATAGACAAACTTTACCTTCTGTCTCTTCCACAGCAGCACTCATCCAGGCTCAAGAGGCACTCATCCAGTCTCCAGCAGCACTCATCCAGGCTCAAGAGGCACTCATCCAGTCTCCAGCAGCACTCATCCAGGCTCAAGAGGCACTCATCCAGTCTCCAGCAGCACTCACCCAGCCTCCAGCAGCACTCATCCAGTCTCCAGCAGCACTCACCCAGCCTCCAGCAGCACTCATCCAGGCTCAAGAGGCACTCATCCAGTCTCCAGCAGCACTCATCCAGGCTCAAGAGGCACTCATCCAGTCTCCAGCAGCACTCATCCAGGCTCAAGAGGCACTCATCCAGTCTCCAGAAGCACTCACCCAGCCTCCAGAAGCACTCATCCAGTCTCAAGAGGCACTCTTTCAATCTCCAGAGACATTCATTCAGTCCTATCTCCAGAGGCACTCATTCAGTCCTATCTCCAGAGGCACTCATTCAGTCTCCAGAGGCATTCATTCAGTCTTCAGCAGCATTCATCCAATCTCCAGCGACACTCATTCAATCTCTAACAGCACTTCCAGTTCAACAGCTCTCATCCAGCACCAATCCATCCTTTAACAATAATGCAATACCGCCCACGCACCTACAAATCACTCATCCCAATCATGATTTCCCCCACTACACAGTTCCTAGGTCTCTCCCTATTCACCTTAATCCTATTCAACGCCCAATCGCTCACCAACAAATCTCTGATACTCAACGACATACTACAGGACACAACCCCAGACTTTTGCGCCATAACAGAAACATGGCTCAAATCCACAGACATCACACTCATTAACCAACTACCAACACAGACTTACGATTTCTTCTCCATCCCAAGACAAAAAAAAAGAGGAGGGGGTATCTTCCTAGCTGCTAAAAAATCCTTAAGGTTCACATACCACCCCATCAGTACTGCTACTAAACTAGAACTAGGATTGTTCAAATCAGAACATCTCCAAATCCTGCTAGTCTATGCCCCTCCAGGCTTACTAGAGTCAGACTCCTCACCTATTATCGAAACTATAACTTTGCATCTCAATCTGGACTCCCCTGCTATAATCCTGGGTGACTTTAACTTACATGTTGACAAAGTCCCCCTTTCAACAAACTGTGAAGCTCTCCTCACCGCACTGTCAGCGATGGGTTTCAGCCAACAAATCAACAAACCCACTCATAAAGCAGGCCACACGCTCGATCTCCTATTTACAAACTCCGGTATTTCTCTTACAAAACAACCAAATTGCAAAAAAGTCCCATGGTCAGACCACTCTCTAATCTCCACCAGCTTTTCTTTACCTCGATCAGACTCTAACCTCAACTCAAGACCCGCTTTCCTATACAGAAAACCTTGCACCTCGGAACAACTCAGCAAACTTCTAACCTCAGAGCTACCACTCATTGATGTCTCTACACCTAACTCTGCCCTCCAATCCTGGTCCAAAATAACAAAATCTATAGCAAACACTTACTGCCCACTGACAACCAAATTAAGGTCTTCTAATACATCTAAACAACAACCCTGGTTTAATGATGAACTACGAAAGCTCAAACAACTACTTCGGCAAAAAGAAAGAAAATGGCGCAAAGCCCCTTCACCGGCCTCTCTCTCTGATCACTCCATCTATACAAAAGTACCACATTGAAACCAAAAGAGACTATTATGCCCGGAAGGTTCATCATCTCATCTTTGACTCAAAAGCCCTATTCGCCTTTGTTTCAAGCCTAACCAAACCTATCACTCCAGATATCCCACCCGAACAAGCCCAGACTAAAGCAGATGAACTGGCCCTTCATTTCAACAAAAAAATATCGGATCTTCTCAATCAGCAGATTCCAAACTCTACTTCTCCAGATAACACATTTTTTCCCCCAAAACAAAGACATCCAGCTTAATGCTTTCGAACCCATAACAATCACAGAGATACAAACGACGTTAAGGAGAATGAAACCGTCATCTCACCCATTTGATCAAATCCCTTCTAAAATGCTTCTTCTCATCCCGGACACAATAGCAAAAACCCTAGCAGATATCATAAACTGCTCTCTAGCACATGGTATCTACCCAGATGACCTAAAAACTGCCTCAATCAAGCCACTACTAAAAAAACCAAATCTAAATGCATGTGATCCCAACAACTTCCGCCCTATTTCCAACCTCCCTTTCATAGCCAAAATCATGGAAAAATTGGTAAACACCCAACTATCCAACTACTTAGAAGACCACAGTATTCTGTCCCCAAACCAATATGGTTTTCGCAAAGCCGCAAGCACAGAAACGCTACTACTCTCACTCACGGACTTCCTCCTCTCTGGTATTGATAAAGGCCAAGCATATTTACTAATCCTCCTCGACTTCTCGGCGGCCTTCGACACTGTCAACCACTCCCTCCTTCTAAAACAACTGGCAAACATTGGTTTAACAGGTGCCACATTAAACTGGTTCAAAACATTTCTAGGAAACAGAGGATATAGAGTCAAAATTCACAACAAAGAATCCCAATACCACCCATCTAATAGAGGGGTGCCGCAAGGTTCATCACTTTCACCCACACTCTTCAATGTCTACCTGCTACCACTATGTCAATTACTTACAAAATTAAGCCTGAAACACTTCCTTTTCGCAGACGACGTACAGATCGTGATCCCCATAAAAGAATCAATCTCAAAAACAATGGAATACTGGGACACTTGCTTATTAGAAATTAAACTTCTCCTCAACAGTCTAAATCTTGTGCTCAATGCTTCGAAAACAGAATTCCTGCTCATATCACCGGAAAACAATAACATACTTCTAAAACCACCCACACTCCTTCAAACAGCCCATGTAAGAGATCTAGGAGCCATACTAGACAATCGTCTCAACCTCAAACCATTCATTAATCAAACCACAAAGGATTGCTTCTACAAATTGCATATTCTGAAAAGAATTAAACCACTCTTCCACGCTCAGGACTTTAGAACAATCTTGCAAGCTATAATCTTTTCCAAACTAGATTATTGCAACTCGTTACTACTAGGCCTCCCAGCCTCTTATACTAAACCTCTACAAATGGTTCAGAACTCTGCAGCCAGAGTCCTTACAAATTCCAGGAAAATCGACCACATTTCCCCTATCCTCAAAAACCTCCATTGGCTACCAATCCATTATAGAATCATGTACAAAACCATCAACATCATTTACAAAACTATCAACCAACACACGCAAATCGACCTACAAATACCACTTAAAAAATACACTTCCGTCAGACCCATCAGGGAATACTACAAAGAGTCTCTCCAAATTCCAAAGGCCAAAACCTTCCAACATAAATCCTTGAGTCTCAGAGCCTTCTCTTCAGCAGGTCCAGCTCTCTGGAACTCTATCCCACCAGACTTAAGACAGGAGCCATGCTCTCTAACATTTAGGAAAAGACTAAAAACTTGGCTTTTCAAAAAAGCATTTCCAAGCCCTGAATAAAACCTTCACGCAACAGCACAACTGGATCTAAATTCTGTGTTATATTTATTCATATTCTCTGTCATACTTAGCCTTCTAGATACATAGGTTCCATCTCACTGTGATATACCGCCACATTTATTCGCATAGTCTTATTTACTCATCTTGTTACTCTTCTACATTAATTGGCTGAAATGTAAATATTGCTCTGTTCCTTTATCTCCCCTCTTCCAGTTCCAAGTTAATTTTCCCTGTTTTTTGTAACTTTCTCACATCCTTTTCTGATTCCCTGTATTTAAAGTTCAAGGTTTTTATTGAGAATATTGTTATTACGCTACGTTATGCCTTTCACACTTTGTTAATTGTAAACCGGGTTGATGTGATGCCTGTCATGAAACTCGGTATAACAAAAACAATAAATAAATAAATAAATAAAATATTGAATAGAATTGGTCCCAAAACTGAACCCTGTAGCACTCCACTTAACAAGGTTTTCTCTTCAGATCAGGCTCCATATGCCATTACACTCTGCCTCCACTTAACACCGCTTTCTCTTCAGAGTAAGTTCCATTTACCGTCACACATTGTCTTCTGTCCGTCAACCAGTTTTCAATCCAGGCCACCACCTTGGTTCTCACTCCCAAGCTTCTCATTTTATTCACAAGCCTCCTGAGCGGGACCGTATCAAAAGCTTTGCTGAAATCCAAGTAGATCACATTGAGTGCTCTTCCTTGATCCAATTCTCTAGTCACCTAATCAGAATAGTCAATCAGATTAGTCTGACAGGACCTTCCCCTGGCGAATCCATGCTGCCTCGAGTCCAGCAACCCACTGGATTGTAGATAGTTCACTGTCCTTTCTTTTAGCAGAGCCCTCATTCATTTTCCCACCACTGAGGTGAGGCTAACCGGCCTGTAGTTTCCGGCCTCCTCTCGGCTTCCACTCTTGTGGAGCAGGTCCACCACCGCTCTTCTCCCATCACTCGGCACCACTCCCGTTTCCAGGGATCTATTGAAAAGGTCACACAGTGGAGCCGCCAGCACATCTCTGAGCTCCCTCAGTATCCTGGGATGTACCTCAATTGGCCACATGGCCTTGTCCACTTTCAGTTTTCCTAGCTCTTCCCATAATTTCTCTTTGTAAATGGAATTTCATCTACTCCACCCCCCTCCAATGTCTTGTCAACCAGCATCAGTCCTTCTCCAAGGTCTTCTTTAGTGAACATCAAACTGAAGTATTTGTTTAATATTTCTGACATTTCTTCATCTCTCTCCACACACTGCTCCATGTCACCTTTCAATTTCACTATACCACTTCTGGCCTCCCTTCTTTCTCTGATATACCTGAAAAATGTTTTGTGACCTCGCTTTACCTCTTTGGCAATCCTTTCTTCTGCTTCACCTTTTGCTTTTCTGATTTCTTTCTTCGTCTCCCTCAGATTCACCAGGTTTTCTTCCCTGTGTTCCTCTTTTTGGGATCCTTTATACTTCTTGAATGCTGTTCTTTTTGCATAATTTTTTCAGCCACCTCCTTAGAGAACCAGATCAGTTTCTTTTTCCTCTCACTCTTCTTTACTTTCCTGACATATAGAGTTGTTGCTTTTGTCATAGCTCCTTTTAATTTGGCCCACTATTGTTCTACCTCACCCATTTTCTCCCAGTCTTCCAGTTCTTCCTCCAGGTATGTCCCCATTTTGACAAAGTCTGTATTTTTGAAATTCAAAACTCAGGTCTTCGTGTGACTTCCCTGTGTCCTATTCGCAAAATCAAACCATACCGTCTGATGATCACTGGTGCTCAGGAAGAGCTTTTTCTCCCCCTAATCTGTGTCAGAAAGGTGAGGAAAATACAGGGTGCGTATTCCGAGCACAAATTGTATAGTAGTCTTATTTTGTAATAGGAAAGTTTTTGAATTTGATTTTTTTAATAGTTCTCTTAATTAGTAGGTTAGGAAACAGAGATACATTGTCAAAAGTTCTTTCCATGAGTTTATCTAATATCGTTCAGGCATTATCATTGTAACAGCAAACTTGTTTCACTAAAGCAGGGTATTTCTACCAATCCAAACCAATGTCAATCTGCATTCTTCACAGGCTGGGATATTAGGATGAGATTTCCAGTCCACATATGTTCCCTCAACATAGTAGTGTAACCCCTGGGCTGGTTATTGCCGCATATAAGGTCCCAGAGGCCATATCTTAAATACAGTTAAAGGATGGTGCAATTCCCCTGACATTGTCAGATCTGAGATTCTCTGAGCAAGGGGGGTGGGGGGTGGGGAGAGAAGGCGACTGTTCTGGGCCCGTATTTCCCAGAATAAACTCCCTAAATACAGCAGTGATAGCTGCTAAAATAATTCACTTTGCAGTAAAAGCACAATGGAAGCCGAGCTGTTCTCCAGCCATACTTTTACCGAACTTGATGTGCAATGATGACATTGATCTTTACGGCTGTACAAACCTCAGTTCCTTAATACATGTGTGACTTTTGGGGGTCCTTTTTAATAATGGATGTAAAATCCAAATCCTTGAAATGGATCTTTTCTCTCCTTCCCCATGTAGATGAGCAGTTATAAGTGACCTTTCCATAAAGTCGGTGCACGGAGTTACGTACAAAGTCTCAGCTCCTACCTGTCCAGTTCTTTTCTATGTGAACTCAGGCTCTCCTCCAAGTTCCAGGTTGATACCATTGTTACTTCTCCTCTCCCCTAATTTCCAGCAGATATAAGTGAGCCCATACAGGGGTTCAAACTGTATTTATTTAAAAACATTTCTTGATCGCTCTTCCAGATAAAAAGAATCGCTCAAAGTGATGTACAATGATCAAATGACTCCTTTCCCCCCTCTCCTCTGGGTGACTGAAAGTCATCCCTTCTCAGGATCCAGACTATTCCTTCACTGTGAAGAGAATCTTTCCCTTTTGATGTCAAAACACAAGGCTGAGCCCCTAGTTAGTGTTACTGGGAACCCAAGAAAATAGAATGCAAATCTTTTTACAAAACACAGAAAAATCCATAAGTCCAGGATGGTGGAAAAAAAACTCCCAGCTCGGAAAAGCAAATGTTATCAAAGGTCTCATCATTTAGGAGAACCCCAGAGGATTTACCCCTTCAACATAATCCAAAACAGGGGACAGCCAGAGGGAAACCAAATCCTCCGCAAAGCAAAATGGTGATTAGGGGTTTTCATAACAAAGGAGCTCCACCATTTACCTTTTCCCCAAGGGGGGAGCCATCCGCCCACACTATTATTTATATTCCCACGCCCCCCACAAAAGAATTGGTTTAATCCTAAACTGGTAGAGAACCAGAAAGAAGCTACACAGTAACATCCAGGCCAATGCAATATTGGTGCTCGGAAAATGGGCACTTATGATTGAGCACCAGCTTTCCTAACGCAAGCGTTCTTTTACTCAACACATTATTCATCGCCAGAGGATGTGGTTATGGCAGTTAGTGTACATGGGTGTAAAAAAGGTTTAGATACGTTCCTAGAGGAGAAGTCCATAAACTGCTATTAATCAATAGGGATGTGAATCGTTTTTTGACGATTTAAAATATCGTCCGATATATTTTAAATCGTCAAAAATCGTTAGGGCTACGATATAATACCAATTCCCCCGATTTATCGTCAAAAAATCGTAAATCGGGGGAAGGGGGAGGGCAGGAAAACCGGCACACTAAAACCCCCTAAAACCCCACCCCGACCCTTTAAATTAAATCCCCCACCCTCCCGAACCCCCCCCCAAATGCCTTAAATTACCTGGGGGTCCAGCGGCACACTAAAACACGGCACACTAAAACCCCCTAAAACCCACCCCGACCCTTTAAATTAAATCCCCCACCCTCCCGAGGGTCGCTGAACGACCTCCTGCAGTCGATCTCCTGCCGGCACCATTTTCCGTACGGAAAACGATTCGCGGCAGGAAATCGCTCCCGGACCCCCGCTGGACCCCCAGGGGCTTTTGGCCAGCTTGGGGGGGCCTCCTGACCCCCACAAGACTTGCCAAAAGTCCAGCGGGGGTCCAGAACGACCTCCTGCATCGAATCGTTTTGGTCTATGGCCGCCGCCATTTTGCGGTGGCCATTTTGCAAAATGGCGCCGGCTGAAGACTACACGATTTAGTGTGCCGCTTTTCCTGCTCTCCCCCTTCCCCCGATTTAGCTACGGACCGCCGCTACGGAGGTAATTTAAGGCTACGGACCCCCAGGTAATTTAAGGCATTTGGGGGGGGGGGTTCGGGAGGGTGGAGGATTTAATTTAAAGGGTCGGGGTGGGTTTTAGGGGGTTTTAGTGTGCCGGCTCACGATTTTAATGATTTTCACGATACTTTACACACCCAAATGGCAACAATACGATTCCCTCCCCCTCCCAGCCGAAATCGATCGTTAAGACGATCGAGGACACGATTCACATCTCTATTAATCAATAAGGATTTGTAGCCTGGGATCTATTTGTTTAATGTTTGGGTACTTGCCAGGTACTTGTGACTTGGATTGGCCACTGTTGGAAACAGGATGCTGGGCTTGATGGACCCTTGGTCTGACCCAGCATGGCAATTTCTTATGTTCTTATGCTGATCATCCTCTCCAGAATGCCTGATGCAATGTGCAAATAGGCTGCCATGGTAAAAAGGAGGCAGTAGGGGAAGTTGTGCGCCCCTATCACCTCCTCGGTGGCTGTCAGCGGGTTAGGAAGATGGACGCTTGTTAGTTGCACGTTCCTTTTCTTAACCTGACCGCGGCACACCTTTTTTTTTTTTTTGGACAGTTCTACCTTTTCACTTCCTCTGACTTAATATCACCATGATATTAACTTGAAGGAAGTATAGAAAAGCAGTATTTTCTGCTTTTCTGTACACTTCTTGGGCTGCTCAGAAATTAACGCCTACTCCAGGGCAGGCGTTAATTTTGGAGAGTAAAAATATGAGCGTCGGGCGCACAATTTATTTTTGCATGGGGGGAGATAGCTAAGAGCCTCATCAACATGGATTTACATGTGATGAGCGCTATTAGCTACGCGCTCTATTGGACACGCGTTTTGGATGCACTAACCCCCGTTTTGCATTGGGGGGGGTTTGCGTGTTGAGCTGCGCGCCGCAACCAGTACACAGTAATGCATCAGTCTGACAGTAAATGACGGCAGATAAAGACTCAAATGCTTTATCCAGGCTGCCCAGCAGGTTCTTTAGCATTGTGAGTGCAGGTTATCCCCACGCCTTCTATTCAGGGTTGTACTTCCGGTTTGGAGGGGTTACTCCCATGCAGAAACATTACATCGAAAGTTATCACAGGTTATCCCATTTCTCCATTTCCATCTTCTAGCCTCTAGGGACCCTCTGTGTTTGACCCATGCCCTTTTGAATTCCATGACCCTTCGTATCTTCATCACCTCTTCCGGCAGGGCATTCCATGCATCTGCACCCTTTCCATGAAGTCATATTTCCTGACATTGCCCCTGATTCTCACATTGGATCAGAAAAAGAAACCACAAGCTGCAAAGAGTCAAATTTCTGCAGATCCAATACAGTAACATAATAATATAATAGATGACAGCAGAAAAAGACAAAATGGCCCATCCAGTCTGCCCACTTATTCCTGTCTTCCCTGCTAAAGATATTTATTACTACTACTACTTAGCATTTCTGTAGCACTGCAGGACGTAGGCAGCGCTGTACAACAAACACATAAAAAAGACAGTCCCCGCTCAATGCAGCTTACAATCTAATAAGACAAACATACAGGACCAGAAACTTGGGGTATTTCATAGAGCAAGAGAATGATTAAAAAGAAAAGAAATGAACTGATTACGTCCGCTACACTTATTGTATCCTGGAATCTGACAGAGAATGGATTATGAGGATGATTTTCTGCCATCGTCTGGAAACCTTTTTGGATCTCAAAGTCTGTGTAATGTTTATCCAGATCTAGCTAGACAGACTCAAAGAGAGAGGGAGCAGTTCCTGCTGTTACGGTCCGGAGAATTAGATCTGGCGGCTTTCTTCCCGCTCAGGTTTCCTTGCAAACGGATTATTAAATACCAGAATGTTTCACATCTTTCCTTTCTGCCTTTCACAACTCTCCTCTTTCCTGAGCCACAGATTCCAGCTGTTTTAAGTCCTTCCCCTATCCCTTCCAATAGAGGGCAAGATGCCAGCAATGAGTCCCTCAATATTTGAATTTGCTCCTCGTGGTCTGCAAGATCCGGACGCCATTTTTCCTGTGCTTGTGAAATTGGATCCCTTACAGAGGACTTAGGTGACAAGAGATAATAAGAATGATCTTTTCCTTTCCTTGTTTTCTTTGACTGTTATTTTCTTTTGCGTCTCTTTGGTTGCAATTCAGGTGATTTTCTTGTAATGCATTTGGAAAACGCATAAATAAAAAAGAAAAGAAATGTACTTAACAAGACTGAAAGCGGATAATCAAGCATAAGATCAAAAAGCGGTTTCAGAAAAGTGGCTCTTTAGATGGGATTTAAACAGGGTGAGAGAGGGAGTAGCACCCACCAGTGCAGGAAGTCGACGCCAAGCACCCGGGCGCAGGCAGGTGGGAAGCAAGCGAGAGAAGATTAATATGCTGGGGGAGGGGAGAAAGAGGCAAGGGAGGGAGGAGGGAAGAGGAGAGGGGAAAATGGTTATGTTAGGGGAGAAGAAAGGAAGGGAAAGATAATTATTGCCAGGGGAGTGGGAGGAAGAGGGAAGAGAGGGGAAGGAAAGATGAATTTGCCAGAGGGTGGAGGTGGGTAGAAAGGAAAGGGAAAATGATTATGCAGGAGGGTGGGGGAGGGGAGAGAGAAGGGAAAGTGATTATGCAGGAGGATGGGGAGGGGAGAGAGAAGGGAAAGTGATTATGCTGGAGGATGGGGAGGGGAGAGAGAAGGGAAAGTGATTATGTAGGAGGGTGGGGGAGGGGAGGGAGGAAGGAATGATTATGCAGGAGGGTGGGGGAGGGGAGGGAGAAGGGAAAGTGATTATGCAGGAGGGTGGGGGAGGGGAGAGGAAGGAAAGTGATTATGCAGGAGGGTGGGGGAGGGGAGAGAGAAGGGAAAGTGATTATGCAGGAGGGTGGGGGAGGGGAGAGAGAAGGGAAAGTGATTATGCAGGAGGGTGGGGGAGGGGAGAGGAAGGAAAGTGATTATGCAGGAGGGTGGGGAGAGGGGAAAGTGATTATGCAGGAGGGTGGGGAGAGGGGAGAGAGAAGGGAAAGTGATTATGCAGGAGGGTGGGGGAGGGGAGAGGGAGGAAAGTGATTATGCAGGAGGGTGGGGGAGGGAGAGAGAGAAGGGAAAGTGATTATCCAGGAGGTGGGGGAGGGAGGAGAAGGGAAGTGATATGCAGGAGGTGGGGGAGAGGGAGAGGAGAAGGGGAAAGTGATTATGCAGGAGGGTGGGGGAGGGGAGAGGAAGGAAAGTGATTATGCAGGAGGGTGGGGGAGGGGAGAGGAAGGAACGTGATTATGCAGGAGGGTGGGGGAGGGAGAGAGAGAAGGGAACGTGATTATCCAGGAGGTGGGGGAAGGGAGGGAGAAGGGAAAGTGATTATGCAGGAGAGTGGGGGAGGGAGAGAGAGAAGGGAAAGTGATTATCCAGGAGGTGGGGGAAGGGAGGGAGAAGGAAAGTGATTATGCAGGAGGTGGGGGAAGGGAGAGAGAAGGGAAAGTGTTTATGCAGGAGGTGGGGGAGGGGAGAGAGAAGGGAAAGTGATTATGCAGGAGGGTGGGGAGGGGAGGGAGAAGGGAAAGTGATTATCCAGGAGGTGGGGGAAGGGAGGGAGAAGGGAAAGTGATTATGCAGGAGGTGGGGGAGGGGAGAGAGAAGGGAAAGTGATTATGGAGGAGGGTGGGGTGGGCGAGGGGGAGAAGAAGGGAAAGTGATTATGCAGGAGGTGGGGGAGGGGAGAGAGAAGGGAAAGTGATTATGGAGGAGGGTGGGGGAGGGGGAGAAGAAGGGAAAGTGATTATGCAGGAGGATGGGGGAGGGGAGGGGGAAGGGAAAGTGATTATGCAGGAGGATGGGGGAGGGGAGGGAGAAGGGAAAGTGATTATGCAGGAGGGTGGGGGAGGGGAGAGAGAGAAGGGAAAATGATTATGCAGGAGGGTGGAGAGAGGAGAGAGAGAAGGGAAAGTGATTATGCTTGGGAGTTGGGGGTAGGGTGGGTAGGGGAAAGGGAACGTGATTGGCGGGGTTTTGAATGTTACCGCACACCAATGATAGTAGTACTAAAGCACACAAGTTGATATATACAATACATAACATAACTCACACTCCTCCTTCATACCGACTTCTCTTATAGGTCGTCATGCATATATTCAGCCATACACTTCTCAATATAAACAAAGTTATACAGGAACTGACACCACAGAGCAGGCATACGAACAAAGTGACCCTTATGTACAGAAAATAATTGTTAAAAGAAAATTTAACCAGTATCCATTTTGTCAGCAGACTCTCGGGATGATGCTTGGGGTGAGGCGGACTATCTAAGGACCCACTGCTCTCTTCCTCCCGCCAGAGAAGCCACACACTATGTAAACGGAAGGAAACCGAAAAATCAGGTGCTTAAGCCCTATGCATCGAAGTGCAAAGGCCATTGTAGCCACCATACAGTGCAGATAAGAAGGCAGAAAAATGAAGGGAGTGGCTGAGGCAGGAAACAGGAACAGAAAAAAATGATTTGGAAGGTATTTCCACAAGTAAAAAGCAATTTCCCCAGGTAAGTTACTTGCTGAGAAATAGGTTAGAGATCCTGTTCCCAGCATTATCTATAATACTCACTGGAAGCCCTTAGGTTGGACAGAGGAGAGGCCTGACCTATGCAATTCCCTGTGATAGCTCTTGAAGGTAGCAAATTCTTAAGGGATCTGTAAGAAAATGGGTCACATTGAGAAGTCAGGGTTTAATCGTATAATGTCCCCCGAAATGCAGTCTACGCTTCAAGATCTGGAAGAAGCAAGTTGACCCTGCAGAACTAAAGCTTCTGATTCAGCTCAAGAAGGCCTTCGTCCGACAGAGGATAAAAAGTGTTTTCCCTGCAGTAACCAACGCTCTGAAAACTTGGAAGGCTCCACGTGGTGGAAGAAAGCATGGTCTGCCTTTAGCCCCACTGCAGAAGCGTTCCCAGGGGGCGTGACTAGGTCAGGGGAGGAAGTACACATGCAATTTCTTGTAAAGAATTGGTTCGGGGGGGGGTGGGTGCAAGATGGCGTCCTGAATTGAGCCACGAACAGAGCTGCTCCTTTTTCCTCCAAAAAAACCCAAAAAACTGTTTGTGTTAACCCGATGCCTCCCAAACGTAAGGGGAAAAGTGAGGGTTTTCCCCCACTATCCCCACACAACTTACCGAGCAGGCTCTAATCACCAACTTCTTGACTCTCGGAGCTGCGAACTCTGGGGTGGTGTCCCCCGCTGCGATTTCGCCTGGAGGAGGGTCGACTTCACCTGGGGTGGCGGTTTCCCTCAGCCCCCCGACATATGACCGCCGGCAGCCGGAGAGCCGATCCCAGACGCCCTGCAGGAGTCGCCGGGTGATGAGGTCAGCACCGTGGGACTGCAGGGGGAAGTACTGCTGGCGGCACAGTCAGGAAGCAGAAGAGAATCAACGAGGGAGAATTCTGTAACTCCCGACAGTTTGGTTATTTCATCGCCTTCTGAAAGTACCCCCTCAACATCGGGTGAGCAACCTGAGCCCCCTGTTAAGGCCGCGGCCTTAACTTTGGAGGCCCTCTGGGAATTAACTGCCGGGCTTTCTGCAGCAGCAAGAACTTGTAACAATAAGACGGATTTACTAACTGCTTCGTTGGGCTCCAAAATTCAAGCTCAGGAGAATTCACTTTCAATTGTGAAGGCTTCTGTTGCTAAAGTTGAATCTGAGATCCAATGTGGCTACGATCAAGGACAGAGCAGCCTTATCACGGAGCCTGGAGGTGTTGGAAAATTGGAATCGTCGCTTGAATTTAAGACTGATTCATTTTCCCTCGGGTTATGGGAGAACTTCCAGTGATCACTTTGAAGAGGTACCTCACCCAGATACTTCTTTTATCAGAATCTGAGATCCCACCGATTAATAAAGTGTATTTTTTGCCTTCTTTTACTGCTGAGAATCGTTTCAACAACTGATACTGGGGTTCCCCCTTTAGATCTCCAGAATTTAACTACCTTTTTGAAATCCTCGGGCATAGAGATAATTGATGGTTCCACTTTGCTAGTTTCACTCATAGCTGAGCAGGATATTAGTAAATTAATGTCTAGTTACTTTTGACATTAAAATTCCCTATTTCATTTTATTTATTTATTTATTTATTTATTTAGAGATTTTTTTTTTTTGATATACCGCGGCACGTTAAGAACATCACCTCGGTTTACAATAAACAATAATCCAGCAACAAGCTTTACAATCTATAGACCATCAAACAGAACATGTATCATGGCTTTAAGGTCCGTATGTTTCCTGATATAGTTACCCAGGAGAGATGAAAGGGGTTTCTAATTAAGAGACAGAAGACTATTCCTTCAGGAGCCATGTTCCTTTTGCGGTACCCGTGTAAATGCATCGTTAAGAAAGATAATGACTGTTATATATGTTTTGCCCCAGAACAACTGAGAGCCTATTTAGATTCATATTCCACTTAATTTCTGAACCATATGGGATCCAAATGAATTAATATAAGTTGGCTCTGTAAGTCAGGACAATGCTTTTTCTTCTTAATATTTCCTTGTACTCCTCGTGTATATTGCCCCCCTTTGGTGAGTTGTATTAACATATGGTGTAACCCATGGATAATCGTATTTCCTTTTCTTTTTTGTTGTTGTTGTTGAATAGTGAGGTTTCATGTGGTGTATACATGTTTCTCGATGATCAAATACTTGTATGTATTGGAAAAGTCATAAGTAAAGAATTAAAAAAAAAAAAAAAAGAATTGGCGCGGAGTCCCAGATTAGAAAGCACCTCAGTGCTTGTCCAGTGCGGACACTTTGAAAGCCGCCTCCTTAAGCCGCAGGACAGCTCAGTGTCCAGACGCAGTGGAGGTGGGTGCCACCTGCTTGAAGGCACACGCGTGGACCTCTGCAGTCGGCCGCCCTGCTGCCCTGTGTGACGTCTGAAAAAACACGAATGAATTCCAGTCTCATCAGGATTGCAGCCAGTTCGAGGACACATTCATCTGAGTTAGGCACCAACGGCGATGGAACGAGAAGGGATTATTAGTGCAAGGAATTGTGTCAAATCAGACTGGAAATTGAATTTAAAGAAAATCAGTAGGGGGCATCTAGCAGCGCACTTGCTTGCGCCAGCAGATGTGTGTGTGTAAATATCATTGGGCTGACTGACATTAGCCTGCCCCCTCTTTGCAAAAAACCCCCAAAAAACAGGTCACAATGCAGATTACATGATCAATCTTTATTCAGGACAAATTAGTGCACTGTAAAAATCCCATAGATTATCTTCCCTGCCCTCCTATTACCAGCTCTCCATTCCACAGCAGCTGTAGCTTGGCATCCATCAAGATTAAGCCCCATTACTGCCACCCCTTGCTATAATATCCAATACGTCTGTCTCTTCAGATGGTGTTAATGAGGGTGCAGTTCCTCCGCTATTATGTTGTATATCATAATACTGCAGCATTTAGCAGCGCCAAAGAAATCTCACTTCTGGTTTTCATTGAAGTTTTTATTGCTTTCTTCCTGTTGCTCCATTTTTCTATTTTTTTTTTTTTTTTTTTGCCTTTTTGGGTTTTCTTCTCCTGGTCAGCCACGGGACAGGAAACCCGCTTACGTTAATGGCATCCCGAATGCAGCGGTTCCTTTAGAGCGGCATTTCAACGCCTGGCACCGCATCCTGCACGATGGCAGTCAGTGGAGGGAGAAAGCACAGAACATGGGAACTCTGCAGCTTTTGAGCAGAGCCACCCTGGGCTTTCTCGCGGCTGGTCCAGGGGCTCCCCATGCACAGCTGCCCACTTTTCAGCACTGGCCATAGTAGCGAACCTGGATACCAGCTGTGCTCAGATGCCTTGCTTACGGGCATCCAGACGACAGCACACACACACACATACAATAACCTTCCACCTGACCATGGGAGAGCAAATGTACTGTTGTGAAATGCTGCTTTCCTTTGCATTTTCTGTGATTGTGACTGAGTAAGAAATAGAGCATTTTGCTCTCTGCTGCTCTCTTTTTGTTGCAAATTGTCAAAGCTCCATCTACTTCAATGGAGCCGACTGCGGGGTGGTTATGGTAACTCACGGTAAACTCACGGTGGAATAATACAGATTGCTGGCTGGAAATCCACCGAGGTTTAAGAGGGCGGCTAGTCTGAATGAAATATTGCTGTTCTGGCATGATCGCTATCTATTTATATATGCACACGCACAGCTGGAACAACACATGGCAAGATATACAGTCATAGCCCATTCAAACTCAACGTTTGTTGTTCATCCTAAAAAATGTAAAACTTCTAATTAATATCCTGTTTTGTCATCAAATAAAATATGGCTTCGAGAAATTGCTCCCAAGAATGCTGCCCAAACAATAAATCTATACAAACTGTAACTTAATGTTAATTAAATTATGACAGGGGATTCTACTGATTTATTTTTTTTCGACAGGCAAGGACAGGTACAGTACTTTAGGGAGCTAGAGGTCCACAGGGGAGCAGCCAGTCCTATGGCAGCCTCTACCATTTGTTACTGGTCCTGATATCACTGGATTTACTGGCTGCCTTGTTTTCTGGGTTCACTTGTCAAACTCTGTTATGGGCCAGAATAAAGTTTCCAGCAAATATAGGGCTCAGTTCATTCCCTGCTTAAAGTTTTTGGCCTAAAGAAGATATTTGCTGCGTTGCATAAACATCAATATCCATAGCCTACGGTTTGAAAAAGCTGCCGAAAACGTACAAAACGGCGTGTTGATTTAGATGAAAGGTCACCCACTATTGGAGACAGGAGGTTGAGCTTGATGGACCTTGCTTTTTCATCCAGCCTGGAACTTCTTATGTTTTCATATTCAAGAAGCTGAAAAAAAGAAAAAAATGCTTCTCCAGTTTCCGCTTGGACTCATTTAAATATGCTCTCAAATATTGCCATGACCCTACTCCATAGGAAATGACAGGAAGACGGGCACAATTACAACCCACAGAAAATCTCATATTTCCCATCAAACAAAAATAACCCTCCTTTGCATTAGGAGGAAAACAAAAAACCCACGATGAACTGCCGAGTATGAAAACAACAACAACAAAAAAATACACAAACGTTTCCCATCTCTGCATTCTACCTTCTCCTTAATAGGATCATAACTCCCCTCCCCATACAGGCTGAACATGGACACCTTGGATGAAAAAAATGGCATCTCTCTTTTGTACAGAATAATCAGTTCTGATCTGACATCAGTATTAGGTGGACAAACCCAGGACAGGAGGAGCAGGGTCTGCATAAGGGGCTCCACCTCTGCCACACCTACTAAGCGTGGCACTTTCCACAGGGGATCCCATGTC
Source organism: Rhinatrema bivittatum (assembly GCF_901001135.1). NCBI lineage: Eukaryota > Metazoa > Chordata > Amphibia > Gymnophiona > Rhinatrematidae > Rhinatrema > Rhinatrema bivittatum. The sequence continues at coordinate 20,886,338 of NC_042617.1, read as the reverse complement.
ATAAAGATAATTTTAACAAAGCGTTTCCCTGGGTAAAACCCTATTTTGCCCACAGGAATGGACTTTTTGTTTGCCCACCCAATACATGGGTAAAGGTTATATGTGTATGTCCTGTTTGTGATTAAGGTTACCTGGACTGAGTGTAGGTGTTCCTGCGGGGGGGGGGGGGGGGGGGGGCAGAGTTGGGGGGCAGCATTTTCACGGGCGACATTGTGCGCGGGAAGATATGGAGGGATCATTTTCAAAGTGGACTTCTAATGATGAATTCGCTTTGAAAACTGGTGTAACTTATTCGTGATGGTACAAAACTTAACCCCATACAGAGCAATTTTCAGAGGGATTTCCTCGGGTAAAAAAACCCAAAACATTTTTAGCTATGTAAATTGACTGTCTGAAAAATGCCCACTCCTTGTGCGGGTAAAAGTGTGGGCAATAGTTTCTGAAGTGAAGGCATTCCCGGGGGGCAGGCCTGGGTGGGGCAGAAAGCTATGCATATAATTTTGGATGGAAAAATATCCTCAGAAAAAGAAGGTGCACACGTCCATGAATGCTTTTTTTTAACATGGGCAATTTTCACAGAGAAAGTACGGGTGACCATTTCCTATTGGTAGGTAGCCCAGAGGAAGAAAGTACTCTCAGACTTTACAGCAATGCGAGCAGTTTGAAAATGTACTCCATTCTCATAAAGGTCATTCACAGGAAAAACTACTGCCACTCACGTATTAGGAAAGTGACCTATCTCTTTAGCCCCTCTCAGTCACCCCCCTACTTCTTCTGCTTTTGAAACTGCTAAAACAGGGAAACGAGGTGTGTAGACGCAGTGGAACCTCGAACTGTAAGGATATGTCTGAATATAAGGGCATTTTGTATCCTGTGTGGGGGGAAAGCCTGCTTCCCTCCCCCCTTTTGTTTCTCCCTGTCTCTGGGAAGGGGGAAGCACTACTGAGGCATGTCCCTTTATTTACCTTATATGTGCCAGAAAAAGCCCAGGAAAAGACATCTGGGACCTCTTTATTTTCAGATATTTCAGATTTACCACTTAAAATAAAATAGCTACTTATGCCAGGTAAGAAACATATTCTACAATTCTTATCACAAAAAGTACTTATAATGACCACAGTTCAGCAAGTGAACTCAGAGCAGCACGCATCAGAATCATTAACTTGCTTAGGAAGTTAATTGATAAAAGTAGCTAACAGGCCCCATAACTTCTAGAAAATTACCATCAGTCTCACCAGTGTAGATGTCCAGCTTGCAGAGCCGGAAGACGCTGCAGCTCTGTTTGTGCAGTGTTCTCCAGCATCCTGAAGCTTGTCTGTAGGGCTGTGGGGAGGGGCAGGTTGTGATGTCTTGGGAGTTGTCTTCTGGTATTAATGGTCATCTTCTGTTGCCATCCTCTTACCCCTCTCCCCTATGCGTTTAAGAGCCAGGACATGCATATGTAGGAGCTCATACATTAAAAAAACAGGAGAATGAAATAAGCACTCTTCGTCATTCAGACTGGTGCCCCCCCCCCCCCCCCCCAGGATGCGAAACATCTGGTCTTGTGACATTTTCTTCAGGGATCTGACTTGGCTATGAAAGAGTTCTCCACCTGATAAGCCTACTTCTTGGATTGGTATTCCTGGTCTCCCAACAGATTTGGGCTTTGCTGCAGGTCTGAACTGTTCTTATAAACACATCTGGCCTGTTTGTCTCAGGATCTCTGTTTATGGAGAGAATTTTTTATTCCCTCAGAGGGAACCTGTTAAACAGGCAGATCAGATAATTCAGTCACATGTTGCTATTCTGCCAAAGTTTATCATCTCTGTATTACACAGGTCAGTGTCCATCTTGTGAAATCTGCATCCACCTTGTGAAATCAGTATTCATATTTTGCTGTATACAATAGTGAAAGTTCTGGTATCACCCTACAGATAACTACAGTGTTTGCATTTATTGACTACTTAAATTATTATCAATCATTATTTGTTAGAATTAGAACAAGGATACATTAAGGTTATCTAAAGTAGGAGATTTAATTATGGTTTTATCTGCTAAACATAATGGATTAATTTATCAATTGCTTGACTACAGCAGATATATATATTCACATGTTTCACAATGTCTATATGGGCACTTAAATCACTTTACTAAAGCCTTGAACATTTCAAAGATATTACAAGTTTACTAAACCCTGTGATAGACTGAATTATCTTTCAAACTTTAATAGAAAGCAGTCAAGAGTATCTCATCTGTGTTCCTCTGAAATCAACATCTGTGGCATTCAGGAAAACAAGTAAATTCTAGATTTCTCGGTTTGTGGTTTGGAGGAGAGCAGACTCCTCTTGCAGGGTGAGCTGTAAGAATCTGGAGATAGTCAGAAGTTCTTTGTTCAGCAGAAAAGGTAGTAACCTTGCAGAGTCCAGCCGGATGCTCAGTTACAACAAGCACATCCTGTGTTAGCAGACTTCCTCTGTTCCCTTGTTCTCCTCTTCTTAAAGGCCTCATTTGGCAATACTCTGCTTCATTAATGCAAATTACATAGCTATAAAATAAATAATATTATTGGCTTAAATCATAGATTTCTCTTGAATCAAATTAATTCAACTGATGATAAGATGAGCACTTAACACATGGCTGACAGACAAGGGTATGGTCTCTGATAGACTGAGGTTTTTGTAAAAGACTTAACGATACGACCAGCCAGTGTCATTCCAGACTGTTAAAGAGTATAGCATATAAATAAATAGGATAGATTAAATATCTTATGGTATCATACAGTGTAGTAGAGCATCATCAAACATGACATATCTTTTTACTCAAAGCACTATTATAATTATTTACCAAACACCCTCTGCAACATCCTATTTCTTTCTCTTTTGTTTTCAGTATGTAATTTAAAAGTTCAATGTCTTTAAATATGTTTCATATTCCACAATCTGCTTCAAACTGTAACAATTTAATAAAGTATACTTAGCTCTAAAATGGCACCTTTCCAACTCCATTCTTGACAATACTCCAGTGCTAATATTATTTATGAACTCCCGTGGATTAACACAACATCAGTGTTCCAACACATATTATCTGCTTCAGGGGTCTTCATGAAGTCTAAATATGAGAATATGAATTAATAAAAATATTTAAAAATATTTATCAAAACAAGTACTCAAGTAATAATCTCACCATCTCATGCATTTATTCCACAATCATGACAAGTCTGTCTCACAAGTTCTATGAAACCAGACTGCGTTTCCTGATTTTCTAACAGAAAAAGAAAACCCAATGTCCAATCTCCAATCAAAATTGCAATTTTCATAAAGACCTAATAAGAGATTGTGTCAATACATCATTTTCTTCCTACAAAGTAAGAATGCCTCCTATCCAGTAGCACCTGTGATACAAAGAGGGGCATGGTTAGGGTAATTTTTGAGTTACCGCAATATGTGCTATCACATAAGTATTTTTTGCAAGCTGAGAAAACGCCCAAACAGGCATTTTCATGGTTTTTAGGCTGCTCTGGGGGGAGAGAGAGACTCTTTATAAGGCTGTCTTATTAGTCAATTATTTCTGTCACTATAGGAGGTCAACTAGTAGCTTGAGGTAAGGATTTGGTGGTGGTCTAGGGTTTGGAGGTCAGTTTTACATGCGTAGTCAGAAGTACAAACAGCCCAGTAAACATCAGTGAAGATTTGATATAATTTGGATTGGGGAAAGGTACACAAAAATGAGATTTCTACAATATACTCTCACCTTAGCTTGATACTCTCTACCTAGTGCAAAAGCCAAATCCTCACCTCCAGTTACTAGTTGACCCTCCTACAGTGATATAAATAGATGACAAATATGTGTGCTACCCAGATTCTCTCTCTCTCTCTCTCCTCCACTTCACTCTCCCTCTCCTCAACTGAAACAAGATTTGCAACAAATATCGTAAATACTGGTTCGGGCATATCACACAGCTTAATGCCAGGAAAAAGGGTGTAGTTATTTCCAGCATTAAAATACGTGATAATATGCGTTATACTATAGGGATGTGAATCGTTTTAGGACGATTAAAATTATCGTCCGATAATTTTAATATCGTCTTAAACCGTTATGGAACACAATACAATACAGATTCTAACGATTTATCGTTATAAATCGTTAGAATCGTGAGCCGGCACACTAAAACCCCCTAAAACCCACCCCCGACCCTTTAAATTAAATCCCCCACCCTCCCGAACCCCCCCCCAATAACTTAAATAACCTGCGGGTCCAGCGGCGGTCCGGAACGGCAGCGGTCCGGAACGGGCTCCTTCTCCTGAATCTTGTCGTCTTCAGCCGGCGCCATTTTCCAAAATGGCGCCGAAAAATGGCGGCGGCCATAGACGAAAAAGATTGGACGCCAGGAGGTCCTTCCGGACCCCCGCTGGACTTTTGGCAAGTCTCGTGGGGGTCAGGAGGCCCCCCACAAGCTGGCCAAAAGTTCCTGGAGGTCCAGCGGGGGTCAGGGAGCGATTTCCCGCCGCGAATTGTTTTCGTACGGAAAATGGCGCCGGCAGGAGATCGACTGCAGGAGGTCGTTCAGCGAGGGTTCCGGCGCCTCGCTGAACGACCTCCTGCAGTCGATCTCCTGCCGGCGCCATTTTCCGTACGAAAACGATTCGCGGCGGGAAATCGCTCCCTGACCCCCGCTGGACCTCCAGGAACTTTTGGCCAGCTTGTGGGGGGCCTCCTGACCCCCACGAGACTTGCCAAAAGTCCAGCGGGGGGCCGGAAGGACCTCCTGCCGTCCAATCTTTTTCGTCTATGGCCGCCGCCATTTTTCGGCGCCATTTTGGAAAATGGCGCCGGCTGAAGACGACAAGATTCAGGAGCAGGAGCCCGTTCCGGACCGCTGCCGTTCCGGACCGCCGCTGGACCCGCAGGTTATTTAAGTTATTTGGGGGGGGGGTTCGGGAGGGTGGGGGATTTAATTTAAAGGGTCGGGGGGTGGGTTTTAGGGGGTTTTAATGTGCCGGTTTTTCGATTTTTCGATTTTTAACGATTTTTCACGATTTTTCACGATATTTTACCCCCCCAAACGGCAACAATACGATTCCCTCCCCCTCCCAGCCGAAATCGATCGTTAAGACGATCGAGGACACGATTCACATCCCTATTATACTATCACACACAACATTAAACTGTTGCGTGTGCCGGCCATGGTAGGCCTGCAGCCAGGCCCTCTTACCCTCTTCTACCTACTTCAGCGTCTGGCTCCACTTCCCTCGTGGCGGTGGACTGCCGCCTCCGACCTCAGGCCATCCCTGCTGCCCCTCTCTCCATGGCAGACTCCTGTGCTCTGCGGCAGGCCTCCCCGCGTGGTCCGTGGAGAGACGCTGCTGTCTGGCGCCGCACCCGCAACTCTTGTTCCTTTAAAGGGGCCACGGCGGGAACCTATCCTGCAGCCCTGAGTGATGATGTCACTGGGCTCCAGTATAAAGGCTGGGCCCAGCCTCTGGTTAGTTGCCTTTGCAACAGGTTTCCACGCTGGTCATGTACTTCGTTGCTCTCCTTGGTGACTACCTCCTTGTTCCTGGTTCCTATTCCTTCCGTGTTCCTGATCCTGGTCCTGATACTTCATTTGTTCCTGTGACCCGTGTTTGTTCCTTTGATGTACAGACTGACTCCTGGACCCGACCTCTGCTTTGCCTGACCACATCATTGATCTTCTCCTGGACCTGACTTCTGCTTTGCTCTTCCACGCTACTGATCATCTCCTGGACTTGACCTTAGCCTTGCCCGACTACACCTTGGATTATCTCCTGGACATGACCTTTGCCTTGCCATCGCCTTCTGCCTGCCACCTGCCCTGACTTAGGCCTGTTCCACGAGACCTCTGAAGTCTCAACACTGGACTTGGCTATTCAGGCTTCAGCCTGCTTTTACCTGGGTGCTCCCTGTCTGACTTTCGTTCCTCTAGGTGCCCAGGTCTCCGGGACTCTGCCCCGTCCAGTACAGACTTTCCTCTACGTATGTTGCTGGCCCCTGGCTGATCTCCTCATCTCCTAGAAGACCTCAGATGGAGGCCCACCTAACTCCAGTTGGCCTCTGTCAGCCAGCTCCACCTATCGACGGTGGGGACCCATAGGGCCTCCCCTACGGGTAGCATTAACCCAACCTCGGCCAAGGGTCTACCTCCTATGCAACAAAACACCCCTCACTTTCATAAAACCCACCCAAACCCCTCCCCTTTGACTACATTTTCAAAATTTGCATTCGAATCAGATGATGCAAAAAAGAATGCATGTGTTATGGCCTAACACCTGTCATAACACATTTTGATGAATGACCCTGTATATTAGGTGATACATAAACCCTCTAGCCTTGAAAGTCATAACCCTTAAACAATCAAAAAAAGGTTGCTCATTCAATTTCTTTATTCAGTCCAAATGGTACCACCATGCCTAACTCAAAAATCCATTGTTATTAAGAACTTAAGAACATAAGAAATTGCCATGCTGGGTCAGACCAAGGGTCCATCAAGCCCAGCATCCTGTTTCCAATAGTGGCCAATCCAGGCCATAAGAACCTGGCAATCACCCAAACACTAAGAAGATCCCATGCTACTGATGCAACTAATAGCAGTGGCTATTCCTTAAGTAAACTTGATTAATAGCCGTTAATGGACTTCTCCTCCAAGAACTTATACAAACCTTTTTTGAACCCAGCTATGCTAACTGCACTAACCACCTCCTCTGGCAACAAATTCCAGAGCTTTATTGTGTGTTGAGTGAAAAAGAATTTTCACAGATTAGTCTTAAATGTGATAAAGAGAGGGCTTCACACAGAGAGACTGGGTAGACCTCCATGGCCCAAGGCACAGAAGATGACTCTTTCTATGAGGTGTTTAAATTGTTTCTTATGTACAAGGGAATCATTGTCCTCTTCCCTAACATTTCAAGTGGCTTGGAGGAACTGCAAATATCAAATCTTCAAACTGGTGTAAGACAGAACAGAGTGTGCTACTAAGAGAGCTTCCATCTTTGAATGTTTTATACATCTTTGACATTCTAGCATTCTTGTGCATAAAGCACGTTTAGTTTTGCCCACATAAAACAATGAACTATATATATTACCCACACTATTGCACATGTCATAGATGATATCAGCTTATAAGGTCCTTTCTTAGGCAAAACCACAAAGCTGCGGCTAAATGATTGTGGACAAACTGTGCAAGTAGTACATGGGTGATGACCCATCGGTGAATCATCTCCTAATTGATTTGATCCTGGAGTTTGATAACAAGAATGCACAATTTCATCCTTAATATTATAATCTCTTTTTAAAGCAAAACCTGGCTGCTACTGGAAAACCTGATGTAATTGTAAGACATGCCAATACTGACTTTGACGTATACAATGTTGTAACGGTATATATCTGGTAAAAATGGTGGGGTACGTACTAAAGAAGAATCTCTCATTGATTTATTATCGGACAACAGAAGTAAATCACGACTTGCCCACCAAGCATGCTTATAAGCTCTTCTGACAATTGCCTTACACAATTTGAAGATTTGACATTTGTGGTCCAATCCAAGCCACTTGGAAATGTTAGGAGTGAGGATGGTGATTAACTTCTACATAAGAAAGAATAATGGATTTTTGAGTTAGGCATGGTGGCACCATCTGAACTGAATAAAGAAATTGAATAGACAGTCTTTTCCTGATATTTTTAAGAGTTATGTCTGTCAAGCCTAGAGGATTAATATATTACCTATCATGGGTGGACAACCATGGGATAGGAGGCATTCTCCCTTTGTAGGAAGAAAATTGGTTGACATGATGTCTTTTTTTATAGGCTTTTTTGATATTAGAGTTTGTGATTGGATATTGGGCTTTCCTTTTCAGTTAGAAAATCAGGAGATGGAGTCTGGTTTCATAGAGCTTATGAGACAGATGGCCAGTCATAATTGTGATATAAGTGAATGAGATGGTGAGGTTATTATTTGAGTACTTGTTTTGATATACATTTTTTGTACATTTTTATTAATTCAGATTTTCATATTTAGACTTCATAGAAACCCCTGAAGCAGGAAATGTGTGTTAAAACTTCAATGTAGGGTTGATCCATGGGAATTCATAAATATTAGCACTGGAATACTGGCAAGATTGTATTATGAAATCTGCCTTTAGAGTTAAGTATACTTTAAGAAACTGTTGTAGTCTAGGGAAGTTTGTGGAATATGAAACCTACTGAAAAATATTGAACTTTTTAATCACCTATTGAAAAACAAAAGAAAAAAAATAGGACACTGTTTGGTAAATGATTATAATAATGCATTGAGTAGAAAGATATATTATGTTTGACGATGCTGTAGCACATTGTATGATACCATAAGATATTTAATAGGGGTGTGCATTCGGATTGACCGCATAAGTAAAACGCTACTCATATTTTTTTTTAACTTAAAAAAATGATTCGACATAAACGATCGGATTTCCCACATAGCCAACATAGATATGTTGGCTATGTGGGAAATCGCGATTGTTGAGCCAAAATAAAAATATAAACCCCCCCACCCTCCTTAACCCCCCCCCCCCCCGACTTACCACAACTCCCTGGTGATCGAGCGAGGAGTGAGGACGCCATTTCTGCAATCCTTGGCGAGAAGCATGTGACGTCGCGCCACGTCGAGTGACGCGGCGCCACGTGATTCCCGGCGAGTTCGCGCCGGACGACTCGTTCGGCCCAAAAGGAACTTTTGGCCAGCTTGGGGGGGCCTCCTGACCCCCCCAAGCTGGCCAAAAGTTCCTTTTGGGCCGAACGAGTCGTCCGGCGCGAACTCGCCGGGAATCACGTGACGCCGGCGTCACTCGACGTGCCGCCGACGTCACATGCTTCTCGCCAAGGATTGCAGAAATGACGTCCTCACTCCTCGCTCGATCACCAGGAGTTGTGGTAAGTCTGGGGGGGGGATTAAGGAGGGTGAGGGGGTTTAAATTTTTTTTTTGCACATATGTACATATACCCAACTCATTGAATTTTTTTTATGTCCATATTGACCGCAAGTGGGACCCCCTTTCGGACATAAGTAATATGAACATAAAATTTTGCTCTGCACATCCCTAATATTTAATCCTTCCTATTTATATGCTGTCTTAGATATTGTTGAGGATTGGATCAATTACCTTTTTGTGACTGGTTTGTTATAGAGCATAGACAGTTTAGTCAGACAAGGTCCACTCTTTGTTAGTGAACATTGTCAAGTATCCCAGAATCCTTTGGTTTGATTATGTTTTCTTGGATCAGAAAGAAAATAATTCTAGACTAGCAAACAGTGCCTGAAATATGCTCCTACAGGAGAAATAATTCTTGTTTCGTTGTCACGCAGCTGGTGTTCCAAGTTGATTTCTGAGTGAAAACCAAAGCTCCAAATGGAATTGTGGATATTTCAATTATTGTAACTTTGACTCACAGCGGGTTTCCACTAATGGACAGATGTGATAAAGAGAGGGCTTCACACAGACAGACTGGGTAGACCTCCATGGCCCAAGGCATAGAAGGTGACTCTTTCTCTGGGGTGTAAGATGGATACAGTGCAGTAGATATCAGAATAAACAGGTTAGCATTTTGGGTTGACGTTCCAATTTAAAACTTTACTTACAAAATAAATTCTTCAGATGAAATTAACTGGCACCGTGCACCTTTATTTCTCCACCCCCATGTCCAGACTCAGATTTCCGAAACTCCTCTTCATGCAGTATTTGGGTTCCTAGGAATATCTCACCCTTCAGGGCGCGGGAAAGTAAGACTTTGAGGTGGGCAGTGGTCTCCCAGATGTGGGTGGAATTTCCTTTCCTAAAATATTGAGGTGCGTTTGTTCTGAAGACAATCCAGCTCTCTCAGCTTCTCTCTTCTCGGGATGAAGACTCCCCTGGAGGGGTCTCCAGATGAAAAATAACTCTTACTCGGAGTTCTCCTCTTCAGTGTTCTGGGACCTTTGGATTAAAAGACCCTCATTGAACAGCAGGGAAAACTTCCTCTCAAGTGGAAAGCTGGCAGGCAAAACGTCCTTCCAAGCCAAAATGTAAAACTCTGAAAATTGGTTAAAAAACACTCTCTCAAAGCAGAGAGTTCCTCTGTCCATACACTGGATATAAGATAGAAAGTCTTCTCTATTCCTATCCTGGATATCCAGTGGTGTAAGGCTTAGCTGCCAGGGATAGGGAAACCAGAAAACAAAACAGCTCCTTCTCCTTTGTCTGATAACTAAAAACGCCACATGGATTTCTGACACAGCCTGCCCTTAAGCAGGCTGGAGTCTAACTCTACCGTCTCCACACAAGGTTGATGTAGCTAATGGTTTGCTCCACTCCTACACTCTCTCTACCCCAGGTCTGCTCCTGGGGCCATTTGGTGGAGATCTCAATGGATCTCGACACTGATGTATGACATCACCAGCCTCCCATTTTCGGCAGAGCTTTGAGACCAGGACCATGAAGAACACATACAGAGGCTGCCATTTTTGCTCAGTAATACAGAATACATCAATTATGATCGTAGCTTTCATTTTTAGGCACTCTAACCCTATCAGGCACTATATTCCATTACTAACCTCATTAGCAGTCAATCAGCCTGGTTCACTAAGGCTTTTTTTTTTCCAATTCTGTGTCTCTGGAAAAAAAGCTTAGTAAATCAGGCTCATATACTTGTTAAATATACCGGGCGAATGACACTGATTCACTTTTTCATAGTTGGTAAAAGTGAACGAAGACCAGAAGTCTGCTGTGTACAGTCCTCTTCCTAACCAGTTACAAATGAACGGCGAAAACACTCCTTCCCAACACGAGATCACCACAGGACCAGAGGTCTCTGAGTCGGTGCCTTTCTTCTCCCACCGTCCTCTACCCATGTCTTCATGCCTACCAGTCCCTATTTTTACCATTCTGGGAGTTATTTTTAGAATCGGCACATTGCTTGCATCCACAGGCCCACAATCAGGTTTTCTAAGGAAAACTCCCAGCAGAGTCCATCTTTGAGAATTTAGGGTCTGCTGACGCCGCAGGGGCTCCCCCATACCTGTGGACTTCCCACACCTGCTGTGCAGCACGCGCCGTAAGTCATGCCCCGTCCCCAGCCTCACCCCTTTGCGGAATGTGTAAGAGTGAAACAACCTGGGCACTTTTACCCATAGAGGGGGGTGGGAAAATTTTCAACTGAGAATTTTACCCGGATGACTGTTGAGTTACCCAGGTAAAATCATTTGAAAAGTCTCCTCAGTAAAATTAACGAGAAGGGTAGAACACAGCCAAACTCCTCTGATGTGCCCCAAGGTTACTGGGGGCCTCATAAATCAAATGAGGGGAGTTGGGGAAAACCATCTTTCTGCACATTTTTTGACTTGGAATTGATTGAAAAAAGTCTGTGCAGGCTCCGTTTCCTCATCCCTTCCACCGATCGTATTGTGTGTAGATTGTGTGGCAGAGGATTTCTGTTTCTCCTTCTCAAGGCATCAATCGCGCTGGAAAACAAAGCTGTGTGACAAACCTGATGACTCTTTTTAAATTCATAATGATAACGAGAGCCTCGTGCTCGGTCTTTCAATATGGGAACTGGAGAACAATATTGAGCAGTTCTGAAATCACTAGGAAGTGAGAGAGACAAATTGTACCTGCATATGAAGGCCTCTTGGAGCTTCATTAGCCTATTATTAATTATACTATGGAGGAAGAAAAAGCAATTATATGAAAAACATAGCTGTCTTTATGCCCAGATATTTAACAGTCGCTCCAGTAATTTCATTTTATTTTTTATTTCTGTAAATCTAATTAACTGCTCAAGGCGATATACACACAAAACTAAAACATCTCAACATCGCATCAATAAACAATCAACCTCAAACATTCAGATAAAATCAACATATCAGATTTGCAAGTGAGATGACAAATTGTGGAAACACAAAGCTCCCTCGCACAGTATGACGAAGGCTGGTTAGCTGACGCATTTGGAATAATTTCTAGAATATTATATTTTTTGTAACACACCTTGATTTTTTTCCTGTTCCATGTATCTTCCCTCTCTCCAGCACACGTGTAGCTCACTGATGATTTCATGAAGCATGTCAGATGCCCTCTGTCTGAGCAGATAAATACCCATCCCACTCAGGGTGGGATGCTCATTCTGCAGGGGCCTCAGATGTTTCATTAAACATTTAGGCTATGAAATTTGAACTTTAGCATCGTATCACATTGGTCAAGCTAGAGTCAGCCAATTTTTAAATAACCATCTACTGAGCATGGTTTGAAAGTGTACATTTATATACCGATCTTTATGTGGTGTGGTAGAGTCGTCTAGCTCCAGATTATTTAACAGCCAAGTCTGCAGCACCTGTAAACTGGGTGTAGCTACAAGTTTACAATCTTGCTTTAGAAGGAGAGGAAACAAAGAAGAAGCTCCCAGGATGACTGGGAGTTTTGAAGAATCAGAAGGAATTTGGGGAAGGGAGTTTTCCAGAGGGACTGGATAGGACCAGAGAGAAGAGTCCAGCAAGGAGATGTAAAGTGAAAGTTTCAGCATGAGAACTACTAATGTCTCCAGTGACCAGAGAGAGGAGAATTTGCACTGATTGGGTTTTGGCTCTGAGATTAGGTAAAGCCTATTTTGCTGAGTATTAAATTTGGGTGGGTCGTGGACCTGTCCATTCCTTAGTGAGAGTAGAAGGTGGATGGGTTTTTGGATTGAGGGTGGGATGCTGTTAATTTTTTTTATGCTGATGTATTTTTAGGTATTTTATGCTTGTTATTGTACTTATATTCTTGGTGTAAACTACCTTGGGACTCCTTTGGGTGAGGAAGGCACTATATATATAGTAAAATTGAATTCAAAGTTGTGGTGTCAGAAATGGGATCTGTTTAGCTCCCACGGAGGGACAAGGAGCACATATCTATAATTTGATTGAAACGTTACTCACAGGTGCTTGCTTAGCTGCAGCTGTGGTGAAAGTACCTGTGAAAGGCAGTGCCACTCTATAGGAGTTTGAGTTTTTGGTCTGTGTCCTCTGTAAGGACTGGCATGTTTGGGGATAGCAATTTTTTACCAGAAGGATCAATAGTGAAAATATTAGCCTTAAATTTATTTATATATGATAAGATGTCTGGGTTAGTAGGCAATAATACAGTCTGTACTAAGAGTTTGTGTCAGAGCTGGGCAGACTGGTGCAAGGTAATTCCCCAGACAGGACCAACATAGAGATCAAGAGCAGAGCAGGGCAAGGTCTTCTGCCTGGCTGGCCACCTCCCCCTTGGGTTGAGCTCACAAGTTCTGGTGGCCGGCAGGACTTCCCTGGCAGTGTTGAGGCAGGAATGAAGGCAGTCTGTGGTCAGGGACATAGCTAAGCAGGAAACAGGGCAGGCAAGACAGAACCAGACAAACAAGGACAGACAAGAGATAGGAAGACCACTGGAAGGCCACCAGGAGACGGGAGCAAGGGGCAGAAGGACCACTGGTGAGATAGGTCACTAGACAGCCTAACACGGAACAAGAACATTACCGGGAACACGCAGGTAAGAAAGACATGGACAAGGAAGGCCACTGGGAAGCCCAAACCCAGGGTAGGGGCAAGCTAGAAACACATTGGTGAGAGAAGCCACTGGAGGCTGAGGCGGGGCAAGGCAAGGAATATACAGGCAAGCCAGACCACCAGAAGACCTAGATAAGACAAGAACAAGGCAAGGAACAGAGGAATAAGGCAAGGTAATATCAAGGATGGCCAAAGTAAGAAGCCAGAGTGAATCAACGATGAGGCCCTGAGTTAAGAACGAGGCAGGCTTTTATAGGACTGGCCTTACTGCATCATGCAGCCTTCAAGGCAGAGGCTAGAGCAGGTCCGAACATGGCCCAATGAGAACCTTTGCTAGCAGCCGGTCTCATTACGGTTTATTTCCACTTTCTACTCCCCCCCCCCCCCCCCCCAATCTATTGCAGGCTGGTAGATGAATGGGCTAAACTGCAAGAATAGCTGCAAGCGACTCCTTGGCAGACACTGAGAGACTGACCCTGCTATACCAGGAGCTGTGGGAGATCTCCATGAGCAGGGTAGCACCCAGCAGCAGTGGCTGAAACAGGCGCTGCCAATGCTAGCACAGCAGGATGGCCTGCAGGAGATTGCCTCAAATAGCAGGAAGCTCAAGCTAACCACCAGCAGTCACTCAATCCACTGCTGTCTTTCCTGCAAAACGTTAGTCCATCTGCTAAGGGATGCAACCAGAAGGAGGGCCAGCAAGAACTGGAGCAACAATCAACATGGGCAAAGCAATACCAGGAAGAGGCCTGCAATTCATTTAAGGAGTTGAGTCTGGAGAATAAACTCACTGCCAGGGAGTTGCTTGGAGAAGATAACTACACCCAGGGCAGTTAACAGGAGACATTTTCCAAAAATTTTAACTGCAGTACAAATAAGCAGGGAGACTGGGTTTAGTTTTAAGCAAGAAAATCCCTAATTTGAGTTTAGATTGTGAGGATGAGGATGAAAGGGAAGGTTTGGGATTGCGAGGTAGAAATTGGCTTGTAAATGAGCTCAGACAAAAGCCTTGAGATAAGGGGAAAAATCTATTGCCCCTGAAGGTTTTGCCAGTATCCTGGGCATCAGCTTCCCAGGGTTGCAACAGGGGAGGCTGAGGACTTTACACTCAAAAGCAGACATGGAAGGATAGTAAATAATTGAGACCAGGTAAAGGTATGTTCATCTACCTCCCAGGCTAGTGAAATGGGTACAGAAGATGGAGGAGATAAGATCCTTAAATTGACTTATACCCCAATACAGTTTCAAGAAGGGAGAGGGAAGGTCACCTAGAGCAGGATAAGCGGGATACCAAATGTTGGCTATGTGCGAAGGTCAACAGATGAGATTGTTGGCATAGAGCTTGAATGTAAAGAAATAGGTCTTTTTGGAAATTGTAATTCAAAATACCTAGCAAGTAAAGCTTGGGTGTATAGAAATGTTTAAGGAGTGTGAGATGCTGGCTGACAAACAGGAAAAGGGTACCACACTGCTGATGAACAGAGCAGCTTCACTACTGATGAGCAGGCATGTGACAATTCGGTATTGAGCAAGAAAGCAGGAAAGAGCAATTCCAGATTGTGCAAATGTATGACAGGAGTTGGCAATGGAGGAGAAGAGCATAGACGAGCAACTTGCCCAATGAACAGAGATCATGAAGAGAAAAGGAAGAGAGAATGGATAGGTAATGAGGAGCTGCAGAGTGAATGCACTAGTAGGTGAGTCAGAGAAACTTCATCTGTATGTGGAAGTGGACAGGGAGCAAATACAGCAACTTGAGAAGAGGGGTTAAATGGTCATAGCAACCCTGAAGAAAGATCAACTGTGCAGCTGAATTTTGAATAGATCGCAGTGGAGCAAGATGGTTCAATGGGAGGCCCATGAAGAACAAGTTGCAGTAGTCTACGTGAGAAGTGATAAAAGAGTGGATGAGCATTATGGTAGCAAGCTCAGAAAAGAAAGGACAGATTTTAGTGATGTTATAGAGGAAAAACATGAGAGGATTTAGCAGTATTTTGTGTATATATAAAATATGAGATAGGCATCAAAGATGACTGCAAGATTATGAGCCGAGGGACCTGGGAGGATGAGTGCACCATCCACAGAGACAGACAAAGAGGAAAGAGAGGCACCAGGATAATGAGAGTGCCTTCCACAGAAACTGAAAAAAGGGGGCTTGGTGTGTGTGTGGTGGTGGTGCTGGGGGGGAAGCCATGTTAAGTATCAGATGATAGAGGTACATATAACAGTGATGTCAGACAAGCAGGCTGATTCTTGGAGAAATTTCAGGTTTAGAGAGAGAGAGATCTGGGAGTCATCAGCATAAAAGTGATAATGAGAAGCCGCAGATCAGAGTACCAAGGGAAGAAGTATAGAGAGAAAAGAGAAGAGGTCCAAGGACAGAGACTTAAGGCACATGATCGATAATGGAACAGCAGTGAAGGAAGAACCTCCGGGATACAGTAAGAATACAATGGGAGAGATAAGAAGAAAGCCAGGATAAGCAGAATCCTGAAATCCAATGGTGTACAATGTGTCAAGAAGGAGACGGAGATCAATGATGACAAAAGCAGTGCATGGATCAAGAGTAAAGACCCTTGGGTCATGGCCATGAAGAGGTCACTGGAGATTTTGGCAGGAGTAGTTTCTGTCTGTGGAATGGAGAGGGTGAAAGCCAGACTGGAGTGGATCCAGAACAGCTTGAGAAAACAGAAAAGACAGCGGAGGTGACGAGCAGCGCATTCAAGCAGTCTGGATGTGAAGAGGAGGAGGGAGATTCCATGATAGCAGGACAGGTAGAGTCCGGTCGGGGATTTTTTTGAGATGCAGCATGATCTCAGCACATTTGAAGGAAGAGGGGACAGTCCTAGTGGGAAGTGATCAAATGTGAAAGATGGAGGGGAACAAATGAAAGGGGAGATAGAAGAACTGAGGAGTCAGATGAGAATGGGCTCAGAGGAACAAGTGAGTCTGGAGGAGGAGAAAAGATGGGCAGTTTCCTCCACCATGATTTCAGAAACGGAAGACAGTATGGCATCGGCCTATGGAAGGGAAAGGGAATGAAGTGAGGGAGGAGGTGGCGAGCAGACAGAGAACTCACCAATTATCCGATCAATCTTTTCATGGAAGAAGTCAGGCACAGTCTGGGCAGGGAGTGAAGTGGGTAACAGGGGCAGAAGGCAGGTGGAGGGGGGAGGTGAGTGCGGCAAAGCGACGGTTACGTTTGGAGGGCAAAGGGGTTTGAGAGGTGAACATAATAATCTTACTTAGAAAGTGCAAAGGCAGACTGGACAGAGGTGGGCATGGGCATGAATCTAAGATGTATGAGGTCAGCATGGGAGCCGAGAGGGTGCAGGGACATGGCTGCTGACTCAGGAAAGGTCTGAGAGTTGGGACTTATGTTCTGATAAATAACGGGGACGTTATTCTAACCATTCCACAGCGGGGAGAGGTCTGGATACGTTTGGAAATGCAGGAGAATTGAACTTTCATCAAAGTTTAGTAACTGAAAAGAGAAGGAGATCAAGCATTAAGGATCTGGCTTTTAGAAGAAAGGCAGAGACTTTTACAAGAAGAGTGAGGTCACAGACTTATTAATCTTCCTTCTGCCTTTACTTAAACTCTTGAGTGCAGTAAAGAGATTCTTCGTTCATTAATTATCAATTCTCAGTAAAGGACTTGGGAAACCGCTACAGTGGTGGAGACTTGTCGTGCTGTTTACAGAGACGGAAGAGAGGGGCTAATGGAAAAGGGGGCCCTGAAACTCAAAGTGAAAAGCGATCCACGGAGTCCCAGCTAGGGTTCCTCTCTCTTCCCTCTGGGTGCGGTGGAAGAGATCCGTCCCGCCTGCTCTGGGGTTACATTTGCGGTGGGGAATAAGATCGGGGAGGGCAAGCGCCCGGAAGAGGAAGAGCAGCCAGCTTGGGCGGGGAAAGGTAAAAATGCTGCTGGCCCGAGGTAATCCTGCGGTGCTGCTTGTTGAAGGCGCGCAGAGGGGAGTAGGTGCACATTTCTCAGCGAATGGGGGTGTCCTGAGGGCTCCTAAATTGTTTCGCTCCATGTTAAGGTAATTGTGATTGAGTGAATGCGAGAAATTAAGAAAAGAAGATGAGGAAAGGAGGTGGGTGGGACTAAAGTGAGAAAAGACCAGGAAACTGGGGTGGGATGGACTTTAAGGTCCAGCTGAACTGGCATAGCACAAACCGGTCCTTTTCTAGTCTTTATTCCTCGCTCCCAGACAGTGCGACCACCACACTCCTGTGAATGCAGAATGCTGGGGTTAAAACATAGCCGGGACTGAGCAATACAAATCAGTATAAACATGCACCAGGCTTTATAGTCAACTTCCTGCCTTGTAAAAACCATTTATGCATAGCTGGCATCTCTTTGGGGAAAATGAGGGTAAGCATGCCGATTCCTGCCGCCCTGAGTGCCTCTCATCTTGGGCTGCCCAGTCCTATAGGTTTGAGCTAGGGACTGGGATGGCATGGAGAAGATGTGACAGAGTTAGTCCGATCCAGGCATGGCCTTCAGCACCCAGAAGCTAATTAATTGCCTGATGGATGTGGCTATGAGTTTAAAATCCTGCTCTCGAAGCAGAACAAGCAGGACATTCATTGAGCGAGCCGCTCTTATCTGTATCCATTTTCTCCACTGCCAGCTCCTGTCTCTGCATTTACCACCTTGCTGTGCTGTGTGCCTGGAATACACTTCCTGAATCAGAGCACCATGCTTCCTCTCTGGCTGTACTTAAATCCAGTTTAAAAACTCACCTTTTTGAAACTACTCTGCAATGCTAAACACTTCGCTGCTATAAATACACTTCCCATAGACTCTTGTTTGTCATGTATATTTGTCTTGACTAGACTGTAAGCTCCATGGAGCAGGGACTATTTCTTATAAGTATCTGTACAGCGCTGCATATATAGAAATAATAATTAGTTAATGAGTAGTAGTAGTAGTAATAGAAACAGGGTCCTTGGACAGAAAGGAACCCAGAGAAGAAGCTTCTATATGTTTATATGAAAGAATGAAGCCAGCCATTATGTTTTCTTATTAATTGCCATGCGAAAAATATTTTAAGTAATTTTTTGCTGATACTGCACAACAGAGATGTCTCTTAAATGGGGTTATTGGACAAGTTAAAGCAGAGAAATAGGTCCACGTGATGCTGTGAGGGAGAGCAGACACTCCAACTGATCTCTCTACATTCATTTTGCAGTGCATCCTGCTTCCTGCCTCCACCGTCTTTACAGTCCTCCATCCTCCTTTGCTGGGCGACACGAAACAGAGTATCCATGGTGCTAACTCTGTTCTTATGGCGACGAAATCAACGAAACGAGAGAAGGAGAAGGCAAAGGGCGAAGACCCCCAAAATGGCCGATGCACCGGACATTCCTACAACCTCCGACAGCGCGGACCCGATGAGATCGGAAGTGGCCGCTACCGCGCTAGGTTGCTCTCGACGGGATGTTTTACCCAGCCGTCGGCTCAACTATCCGGGGTTAAGCACGCAGTTTAACGCAAATTCAACAGCCGCTTGAAACTGCATGACAAAGGATCTCCGAAGTAGAAGACACGACTGCCTCAATGTCAACAAGCATGGCGCAGCTGAAATCCCAGTGTGGAGCACTGCAGTCTAAAGTGGATGACCTTGAGAACTGGTCCCGCAGAAACAATTTGAGAATTATAGGGATCCCTGAATCTATCTCAGATCAGGCTTTGGGGACCTGTTTGGAAACCTGGCTCACGCAGTCCCTGAACTTGGCTGACACTCGTGGTGCCTTGAAGATTGAAAGGGGCCAATCGCTTGGCGCCCATGATTTCTGGGGACCCCGCTGACGCCAAGCCCAGAGCAGTGACATCCAGGGTCCTCAACTCTGCACATGAGCTGGAAATACTGAGAGCGTATCGCCGCTTGAAGGGACCTGCCTTTTGAGGGGGACAGAGTTTTAATCTTTCAAGATTACTCGGCGGCGGTGGCCGCGCGGAAGAAGGCATTCGTTCCTGCCTGCTCGAGGCTTGCGCGACTGAACATCAGATCTACACTGCCTGTTCCCGCCAGGTTGAGAGTTTTTCACAAGGGAAAGAGTATTTTCTTTAATTCTACTGAAGAAGCTCAACATTTTTTGCAAGGGCTGAGTTCCGACCCTGGTTGACGATTTTTATGTTTATATAACTGGTTTGCTTGCGCCTTTATAGCCGCTTGACTTTCCTATCCAAGTTACTTGTCCTATTTTGGATGCCGGACTGGAAAGGAGGGCCCTCACAGCAGTCAAGATCCACCCAACCTGGCGAACATTTTCTATTCTGGTTGGTATTTTGGGGTATAAGATTCCTTTTTCTTCCTTCACCTATTACATCTTTGCGCTGGTTGTTTTTTTTTTTTCTTCTTTCGTTTGGAGTTTCTGCTGAGAGGACAAATAGTTTATTTTTTATTTTTTTTTTAATTCTTTATTTATAAGTTTTCAAATAATACAATAAACATATTATTTGTAAGCAGAAAAAAACATGGTAGGGTTGAAACATAATGATCTAATACACCCATTCAATTCTTAACCAATCATTTTACCCGTCCCATTACATATCAATCAAATTGGAGGGGTTTTGTTTTATATCATATTGGGAGAATATTCGGGAAAAAAGAAAAACAAAACGAGGATAAACTCCAGCTACATCTACACTAACATATTGTCTAATTGGGCACTGGGGATGATGAAGGCAATCTCATCTGTTCAAGGAAACTTTTTAACTTTTCAGGAACAAAAAATAAATGCATATCATCTTGTCTTTTTATCATACATCTGCATGGAAATCTGAGTACAAATGTGAAGCCCAACGATAAGACTTCTTGGCGATATGTCAGGAAGGCTTTCCTCCTTAACTGAGTGGAGATAGCCAAATCTGGAAAAATTTTTAACAGGTTTATCTAAGTAATTTACCGGATATTTGTTGAAATATTTTTTCATAATTGAATTTATAGCTGTTAAGGAGTAAAACGTTGCTAACATTGTTCCCCAATCTATAATGTTCGCGGTAGAATCTTCCAAAATATTGGAAAGATTTCCCTGAAATATTTCAGGTCTTTCAGCATTTTTAGATTAGGGAAGGAAATAACAATTATTCACCGTTGGTGATTGTTCCATAGTAAATCCAAGCTTTTCAACTAAGAGTTTTTTTTTAAAGTAATAAGTGGATCCTCCCCCACAATCCTGGGGAAGTTTAGAAATCTCAAGTTGAAACGCTTGGAATTATTTTCTAACATTTCTATTCGTCTGGACATTGCTTCTTTATCTTTAACAATCGCTGCTTTAAATTCCAGATTTTTTTTTCTCCTGTACATCAAGATTTTTAAACTTTTCATTGGTTTCTTTAATTTGTTTCTGTGTTACTAGAAAATCATGTTGATTCTTCTCACAAATCATATCTACTTTTTGTTCAAGATTTTTAATATTAACAGTCATGCCTGCCATCATATCCCACAAAGTGTCCATAGTCACCAATGCAGGTCGGGTAGGGATATCCGTCAGCTTTACTCTTAGCGAAAGATCGTTTTCCACCTGTAAGGTGGCCACTTGAGTCATTTCCTTTGCACCTCCATTTAAGTTCACGGAGGTAACTAGGTTGGCTTGGTTTTCAGAGCTTTTTTCGCGGGATTGATGATTTTCCCGCTATAAGCTCTAGGTCTTTAGTCTCATTTAAAGCATTTTCAGATAATCCTTCCTTCATTCTCTGTGTTGGTGCAAGCCTGATATTAGGGCTTAAGGATGCCTCCTCTGCAGGCACAGGAGATCCTCCCTGATTTCCTGGCATACCAGATTTCTCAGCTCCCACTCTTAAAGGTGTAGGAGCAATCATAAAGTTTGCAATTTCCTGCTGTATGGGAGATGGTAAAGGAAGGGAGGGAAATATTCTAACCCTCCCCTTCCATTTAGGAGGCATTTTGCCCAAACCACATGTGCAGGAAATAAGAACAAACTTCGTCTCAGCTCAGCTGGATCCTATATAATAAAACTGATTACCCCGAGAAGGAGAGCTAAAAAGAGTGAGAGAGTATTACTTGGTTCTGTTGTCGAACCGGACAAATCCGGGGAAGCCCAGCAAAGCCCATTGTCTCCGCACGCCCCTTGAGCGTGCGCAGCTTCAGCAGCACACCGGCTCAGCAGTGCTGCAAGCCGGCCACTGATATGGCTGCTTCCGGTCCCGCCTCCAATTCTCCATCCGACATCAGAATCTCACTCAACTGTGTCGGGGCTGCTCCTCCTTGCCCCCGGACTGCAGCGTGGATGTTCTGGGACTCCTCTCTCGCTCTCTCCTGCTCGCCCTCGGAGATAGGAGCACTGGGGGGTCGCTGATATGGCTGCTTCCGGTCCCGCCTCCAATTCTCCATCCGACGTCAGAATCTCACTCAGCTGTGTCAGGGCTGCTCCTCCTTGCCCCCGGACTGCAGTGTGGATGTTCTGGGACTCCTCTCTCGCTCTCTCCTGCTCGCCCTCGGAGATAGGAGCACTGGGGGGCCGCTGATATGGCTGCTTCCGGTCCCGCCTCCAATTCTCCGTCCGACGTCAAAATCTCACTCAGCTGTGTCGGGGCTGCTCATCCTTGCCCCCGGACTGCAGCATGGATGTTCCGGGACTCCTCTCTTGCTCTCTCCTGCTTGCCCTCGGAAATAAGAGCACTGGGGGTCCGCTGATATGGCCGCTTCTGGTCCCGCCTCCAATTCTCCGTCCGACGTCAGAATCTCACTCAGCTGTGTCGGGGCTGCTCCTCCTTGCCCCCGGACTGCAGCGTGGATGTTCTGGGACTTCTCTCTCGCTCTCTCCTGCTTGCTGTCGGATATAGGAGCACTGGGGGGGGGGGGGGCGCTGATATGGCTGCTTCAGGTCCCGCCTCCAATTCTCCGTCTAACGTCAGAATCTCACTCAGCTGTGTCAGGGCTGTTCCTCCTTGCCCCCGGACTGCAGCGTGGATGTTCTGGGACTCCTCTCTCACTCTCTCCTGCTCGCCCTCCAAATAGTTTATTTTTGTACTTTGTTTATTATGTTTATGCTACCTGTTATACTACACCTTGCGGATTGCATCCAATTTTCAAATCTTGGGCTATCACTCTGTTGTGACCACATTGTACTGCCTTGTTCTTTTATTATTTTAGGGTGGTGGGTTTAGGCTGGGGGTCCCATGAAGGAAGTTTCTTCTTTTACAATCTTTTTTTGTCCCCTCTAGGCTTTTCAGATGACTCTCAGATGTTCCACTTGGAATGTCTGTGGGATAGGTTCAGTCACTTAATGCTATAAGATTTTACATATAGCCGTGCTCCAAGAAACGAAACTCTCGGAAGCCAAACACCAGAAACTTCAGAATCATGGGCAAGGTTTATTCTACTCATCACCAGATGGGAGTGGCTATACTTTTCCATAAAGCTTTGACGGTTAATGTGCAGCACTCTGTTGTGGACCCAGAGGGCAGATATCTCTTTTTAGTGGTTGAACTTTGTGGTGGATGGATTGTGTTGGACAATATTTATGCTCCAAATACTTACTCTCAGTCCTTTTTTTACTAGGTTCCTGCATATTCTTTTACAATATTCCCATCTACCAATTATTCTGGGTGGTGATTTTAGCACAGTGTTTGACAGTGCTATTGACAGACAGCCAACTCGACCTGCCCTACGGGGTGACCTTGCACGTTGTCTCCCTTTTCTGTGCAATAACCTGGACTTAATAGATGTCTGGAGGACCCTGCATTCTTTAGAGGCAGACTATACCCATGGCTCGAGGGTGCATGACTCAAAAACTCATCTAGATTATCTTCTGCTGAGTAAGGCCTATTTTCAAAAGGTGGTTGGCTCCACGATAGGACCTCTTGTGATCTAAGACCATAAGTTAAGAAAGCTGGCAAGAGTTGCATGAACATGTGGTATGTAGCAGAGCATATTATGTAACATACGTGTTAAGCTTACGGTGCTTTGTTGTGCATTGTTTCTAATAAACAGATTTCAACATAAAGCAGAGAAATATTAGAAGACAGAGTTCTAGTAACCATGAGGTAAATATTTGAAAGTTATTTAGATGGATAACTGAAAATGTATCCATCTATATGGGTATCTGGTTATATTCAAAGCTGTATGCAGCTAAATTCTGGCTGCATAATGACTTATGAGACTAGAATTTGCCGCATAAGTTGGGAGCATTCCAGGAGCAGGTGGGAGGCATTTCTGAGAGGAGGAGAGTTAGCCAATAAGTTATGCAGCTAACTCTGATAGATGATATTCAGAGTTAGCCATTCAACTTATGCAGCCAACTCTGGTTGCACTGTAGGGCTGTCCTAAAGTTGGTCGGGTATACTTATCTGGCTAACTGTAAGATAGCTGGGAATATTCTGCAGTGTGGCTATGCTGCTGAATATTCCCGTTAAGTTAGCCAGATAGCTATATCCAGATAATTTAACTAGCCGTTCCGCAGCTGAATATTGGCTCCCATATTGCTCTTGGAAAAAAAAATGGGTTCTTTCTAGGTTGTGACACCTTTTATTGAGCCAGTGCAAGAACTAAGCCAAGATGCTATTGTATATGAGCTTTTGAGATTTGAATAAAAGATCTGCATAGTCTAGAAAGTGTCATGTGCAATACATTTTAGATAACGTTTATGGTGATAGAATAAAATATAGCACACTGGAAAATAATATCCAATAATTCAAGAGAAGTTATGCCAGTACCAGTAGGACACTGAAAAAACATAGCCTGAGGGTCAAAGAATGGACACACATTTGCAATGCCAAAATCTCATTTCTATAACATGGCAGAAAAAAAGTTTAGAACATATTTCAGTGGTGCCTTGGAACACAGCCAAAACATCATTATTTTTTTTTAAACCTCCTACGTTTTCCAGTCATTGCAGATTTCCATTGATGATTTTGGCATGCTCTTTCATAACTGCTGTTCCCTTAACATTTCATTCGCAAACAACCATTTTGGAACTAAGCTGGCTCACAGCAGCATTTAGGCTTATTAAAGTTCCAAGTTGAGAGTGTGTACTCAGTAGAATCATATACCCTAGGAACCCCCACCAATCATTTTTCCAGAAAGAGGCGAAGGATAGGATAGGGAGATGTAGCCTTTCATTACCAGTGGAGTCATGGAGCTATCCATGGTTCTGAAAGCCCTTTCGTTTTCTTCCCAACAATCTCTCTTATAGGACTTGCAAGGAAGCCACTACAGAGGGAAAACAGTTACAATATTTATGCACTGACTCTGGAGATATTGCATGCTTTGTGCCTTACTGTAGAACATCTTTAAACTGTTTATAAACACATGCTATGTTCCATCAGACCTTGGTTGTCTTATCAGAAACACATAACAGGTTTAAAAAGAAAGAATAGTGCTGCATCATGAGTATACACTTTCAAATGTATTTCAAAGGGTACACAATAACATTCCTGTTTTCCTTCATATTTGGCTAATGTACAAACGGAAGTCAGTTTTCAAAGCGATGTGCAGGCAAAAATGTCCACATGTGCGCACGTGTGGGCCACGCACAAGCAGCACGGGTTTCACAAAAGCTGTGAAATATGCGCCTATGTTCCCATCCATGCATCAATGAGAAGGGGATGGGAAGGGGGCGGGGCGTGGGCATTCCAGGGCAGGACAAACACTTAACGAGCGTAACTCCGTATTTTAAAGCCGGGGGTCGTGGCGCACATTGGCTGCGCAATTTTACTGCTGTTCCCGACGAGGAGCAAGGCTATAGACAGTGAGTATTAGGGCTTACAGGACAGGGTGGGGATGGGGGGAGGGGTCTGGGTCAACTGGGTGGGCGTGTAGGATGAAGAACTGGAGGGGTCTGGAAGACCTCAATATCAACTGGGCAAACTGGTGGACTAATTGGAAAAACTGTGTTGGCCCTCACGCGAGCATGGTTTTAAAAACCGCCCATATAAAAGCCTGCAATGTCCTAGGAAAGAGACACAAAGTACGTTTTCTCAAGCAATTTCTTAAGATTAGGTGCGTAGTTACGTGCAGGAGGTGAATTAAAAAAAAAATTCCATGTGCACGTGCACACGCGATGCAAAATTGCAGCAGATCGCTGCTCGCGCGCCGATACGCATGTATGGGCGCAAATGCACTCATTTTAAAATCAGCCTTTAGGAGCATATATGCGACTGAGCTTTACAGTAAAACACTCTGCACAGTTTGACGATGCTAGAAATGCATAGAGGTTAATCTTTTAAAGGAGCGGCTTGATTTATTTATTTTACTTGTTTATTTATTCACATTTGTGGGGCCACCAGTGCCTTAGCCCGAAGCAGCTGACAACTCAACATAAAATAATAAAACATGCTGCCAGTGACCAGCACCTTTCTTTACTTTTGCCGTATTCCCAAATGACGGGGTTTGTGTGCTTGAGGAAACTGTTCTGAATGGAGTAAATACAATACACAATCGCGGTCGGCAGGTTAGAAAATCTAATAGATGAGCCGAGTCAGAGCTGAGCCAGGGAGCTGACTTGGCTCTTTCAGGCAAACAAAAGCAGAGCCAAATTAAATAGCACAGAAATAAAGAGCAGGCAAGCCTTACTAAGAGTAAGATTATAATACACCATTTCCCAAGCTTTTTGAGTCTCTGCTGTGATGCATGTTTCTTCTAAATTTGCTGTTCTCGAGCTCTTGGATCTAGCTCTAGTTTTCTCATTCCTGCTTTCCATTTGCAGCGTTCTCGTTTTTCTGTCTCTCCCTCTTATTTCCTCAGCCTGGCTTTGTTTTCCTTTCTTTTTATTTTATCCCATGAGCCCGTGTCTGTCCTTGCCCCCATCTCCCCAGCTGCAGCCTCTCACTTTTGGCTCGCGATATTCTGCTTCTGTCTTCGCTGACTTCCTCTGGCTTGCTCGCCCCTCTCTCCTCCCATTATTTTCAGGCTGCTTCCTCCCCTCTCCACCTCTGCTGCCTTCTTTTCTCAGTTTTTTCCCCTTCATTTCCTCTCCCTTCAGCACAGTCTGCTCCCCCTGCATCTTTGCATTTCCTGCCACTTCCCTTACTCTCTGCCTTCAGCCCTGCTCTTGTTTCACCCCCTCCCTGCAGCTCACTTTCATCATCTTCCCTTAAGCTTCATTTCCCTGTGCCAGAGACCTCCACATTATTCTTACGGTGCCAAGTTACTTTTCCCGAGTATAATAAAATCACTTAGCAGAGTGGCGGAGGGCTCTGCGTGCAACTGGGCTGGATCTGGTGGCCAGTGATGTGGGTGTAAGTGGCTTAAGCGAGCGCAGGAGTGAGACAGCCAGGTGAACAGAGCAACCTGGCTCGGCTTTATCTTGGCTCATGATCCTGACAGACCATGAGCCTAGCCAGAGCCAGGTTACTCTAATTGAGCCAAGCTCGAGGCCTTTCCAAATCTAGGATACCAGTGAAAAAAAAATGTCTCATGGAGATTTCTCAATGGGGCTTAGAAAGGGAAGATTAGCATTGAAGCAATCAGATCTCTCAGACTGTGATGATCATTTGAAGGGATGTAGACAATGAGAACAGATGGTTGTTGGTTCATCCCATCTCATTACAAGCCACTCTGCACAAAGTACTATTGTCTATCAAAATGCAAAAATGAATTGCCCTGAGTTAGCAGAGGATGCCCTGTAGATGGTCACTGAATTTAAGAGTTTTCTTGGCGCATCGTACTTGCTGGGGTTCAATTAATATTCCATAGCTTTGCCCTCTTTCTCAGGAGCCTTCTCCAAAGGTGCAGAATAGAGGAAGGGTAGATTTTCAAACGGCCCACAGACTTTGCCAGATATTTTCAAAGCGAACTGACCTGCGTCAGTTCATTTTGAAAATCCCTGGGTAATTAGATGCATTGGCATGCACGACTCATGCCAGGCATAATGGGCGGGCGGTAACTTATTCTTAAAACCAGGAAGTGTGCACATAAGCTGCAGCTCTGCCCCAGAACGCCTCTGATCAGTATCAGGTGAACGGTAAAATGAGTTACACATATAAATGTAACTTACTATCGTGGCAACTTTCGAAGCCATTTCCCCACGTTAAGTGCAGTATGGACAATTCAATAATATATATTGTAGAAATTTTCGAAAAAGCCCACGCGCACAGGTAAAGAGACTGCTGAAGATGAAACCCAAAATGTAGTAGAACCAGGCAAAGAATCCAACTTAGATGCTGAACCACAGGATGTCCATTATCTGCTGGCATCGTATTCAGAAAAATGAATGAATGAGGACCTCATAGACTTGGGAGAAGATGCACCCGCTGTTGGAGAGATTTTGATTTCTAAATTTATGACAACTTAAGTGCTGGCAGAGGCTTTTCATCATTTGGAACCTGCTATGTCCCTGTTTGAGGAAAATGATCCCAAAACTGAATGCAGTGCAATTGTGAATGAGGGTATTTTGAGGGTTTACAGCTGCTATAGAGAACTTTACAGGGGAGAAAGGAGAATTCCAAACTTCAATGTGGACCTTCTTCAGGAAAGCAGACCATGCAAACCTGCAGCCATCATCATAAGACCATGGCAGACAGTTATGGCTTATAGATTTTTGCTTTTTACTTATTTCTAGCTAAAAGTGGTGACATGGCCTTGGTGTTGGAGCCAACCTCTATGTATAACATTATTTCTTGTGGGAAAATCAGTTTTGACTTAAATCATCTTGACATAAGACACGGTTTCCAGGAACCAAATGTGACTTAAGTCCGAGGCCTTCCTGTATTTGAATGTCTCTATTATATAGAAAAATAGAAATATTAGGGCAGCAAAAGACAGTATGGCTTATTTAGTCTGCCCATCCACCCAACTAATTCAGCTTTACAATTCCCGTCACTTCCCCAGAGATCCCCTGTGTTTATCCCATGCTTTCTTGAATTCAGAGACTGTCCCTGTCTCCACCACCTCCACTGAGACACTTCTCCATGTAAAGAAATGTTTCCTAAGATTACCCCTGAGTCTTCCCCCTTTCACCCTCATCTCATGACCCCTCGTTCTAGAGCCTCCTTTCCACTGAAAAAGAATCAGCTCCTGTGCATATTTAGATCTTTAAATCTATCCCCATATGCCTTAGAACAAAGACCACTGACTATCAGGCTGATTCAGTAAAATGCGTGGGAGAGCCGGCGCTCTGAGGCGAGCGACCGCTCTCCCGACGCACGCTCAGGCCAGTCTCCTGGGCATGCGATTCTCTATGCAAATGAGGGCCCACATTAAAAAGAAGGTGCTAGGGACACTAGCGCATTCCTAGCGCCTCCTTATTGGCAGAAGCGGCAGCTGTCAGCGGGTTAGACAGCCGATGCTTAATTTTACCGGCGTCGGTTGTCGAACCCGCTGACAGACACGGGTTCGGAAAACGAACGCCAGCAAAATTGACTGTCCGTTTTCCAACCTGCAGGCAGATTTGTTTTTTAAGATTTAGTTTTTTTTTGTTTTTTTTTTTGGGGCCTCCGACTTAATATTTCTATAATATTAAGTTGGAAGGTGTACAGAAAAGCAGTTTTTTCTGCTTTTCTGTACACCTTCCTGGTGCCGGCCGAAATTAACGCCTGCCTTTGGGCAGGTGTTAATTTCTGAGAGTAAAATGTGAGGCTTGGCTGCACATTTTACTTTCTGTATCGCGTGGGACTAACTAATAGACTCATCAACATGCATTTGCCTGTTGAGGGCCTATTAGTTTCGGGGGAAGGGGGTTAGACACGCATTTTCCACTTACTGTATAAGGGGTAATAATAGCGCGTGGAAAACACGCGTCCAAACAGGAGCTAACGGTGCGCACGGCCGAAGCGCACCATACTGGATCGGCCTGTATGTTAGTAGCCTCCCTCTGGAGCGACTGCATCCTGTTTATATCCTTTTGAAGGTGAGGCCTCCAGCATTGTACACAGTATTGCAAGTGAGGTCTCACCAGGGACCTATACAGGGGCAATATCACCTCCCTTTTTCTGCTGACCATTCCTCTCCCTGTGCAGCCAAGCATCTCTCTGGCTTTTACCGTCGCTTTATCCACCTGTTTGGCCACCTTAAGATCATCAGATATGATCAATCCCAGATCATAAACACAGCAGTAAAACAATAAGGTCAATATACAGTATACAATCAATAAAGCCAATATACACAATCAAGCAGCATATCAAAACCAGACTGACAAAAAAATCTAAACATAATAAAATTATGAAATGAAATACAATAGAGCCAGATAAAATAAAAAAATCAGATAAAAATAAAACTTCATACATATATTCATACAAAAAAAACCAAACACCTAAATAAATAAATAAATAAATAAATAAATAAATAATCTTAATAACAATAAAAGCATTGTAAAATTAATGTTCGGCACTGAACAATCAAGCAAAAGCTTGTTTGAACACTCAGTAGCTGTAAGCTCATAAGGAAGAGTAGTCCAGAATGATGGTGCAGCAGTGTAACATGCACATTTGCATGTCACAGAAAGCCTTGCTTGTTTTACTGAAGGAATATCAAGCAAAGGCATACGAGATGATCTCGGTGATCTTGAGCATGCGCAACATTGTATTTGCCAAAGGTAATGAGCTGATTGCCAATAACTTGTGGGTTAACATGGCCACCTTGTGTTTAACCCTCCACTGAACAGGAAGCCAGTGGAGGTCAACCAGCACAGAAGCGATGTGATTAGTCTTACCTCAGCCATTGATCAAATGTGTGCAGGGCAGGTGCTTAACTTTTTGCTGCCCTGTGCGAAAAATTGCTGTGCTGTTCCCTTGGAACCCATCTAGTATATTATAACACGCTAGGTATGTGGGTTTGACCCCTGGACAAACTTGAGTAAGGTGACTGCCATCAATATAGTAACATTCCCAAAGCAGAACATTACTAACTGCAGGCACTCAAACAGGAACAGCAAATAATATGAAAAGGCAAATATTACACCAGGCCCTAACACCTCCTATTAGGAAAGCAAAATAAACCAGCCTGTTCTAAATTCCTACAGAGAAACTAGACGTGCTAGCAGAATACCTCACCTCGCTTACACATGCAGAACCCAGACAGGCCCTCATCAAATACAGAATAAAGAGGCCATAAACTATAAATAGAAATTTGAAGACAGAAACTGAACTGGAAACTGAAACAAGCCAGACTCTGCATGCAATGAAGCAATGGAAAAAC
Source organism: Rhinatrema bivittatum (assembly GCF_901001135.1). Taxonomy (NCBI): domain Eukaryota; kingdom Metazoa; phylum Chordata; class Amphibia; order Gymnophiona; family Rhinatrematidae; genus Rhinatrema; species Rhinatrema bivittatum. The sequence continues at coordinate 20,855,703 of NC_042617.1, read as the reverse complement.
AGAAATAACACTAACCATCATAAATCAAACAATAAAATCAGGAAATAGAAATCAATCATAATAAACCATACTAATAAAAAGAATATTAACAAACAGATGACAAATAGAATAACATTCAATAACTAAGAACTCATATAAAAAGTTACAAACATTTCCTAACAGCAATAAAATATTTCAAAATAGCAGATACATCAAACACCCAATAATTAACACTAGAAGGGAAAAATCCCCTGCTTCTCATACATGAAAACATTACATTTCCAGTCACTCTGATGGATTGAGGGAGGTGGCATAAACTTTTTTCACATTACCTCCCTCCAAGGCAGGCTCCCATTCACACACACATAGTCCCATGCTGGATCCCATTCACACACACATCCCCCCCCCCCCCCCCCCCAGGCAGGTTCCCATTGGCACACACAACACCATCTCCGGCAGGCAGGCTCCCATTCACACACACAGAGCCATCCCCCCAAGGTAGACTCCCGTTCACGCATATCTCCATCCCCCTCAAGCTCCCATTTAATTCACACACACATCCCCCCAGGCAGGCTCCCATTCATACACACACACACACACATATTCATCTCCCCCAGGAAAGTTCCCATTAGCACATACATCACTCTCAGGCAGGCTCTCATTCATACTTAGCCACCCTCCCACCTCAGGCAGGCCCTCATTCACACACACGCACACACACACACACACACACACACACAAGCAACCTGTATCCAGGCAGGGTCTACAGGTCTCTTATTCCTCTTCTGCTGCTCTCAGCAGGTGCCTTGTTCCTTGCAGTGCTGGAGAAGTCCTTCCTGTTGGATGGGAAATCTAAACTTTGGGATTTGCCCACTTAACTCGAATGCTGCCTGGACAAACCTCTTTAAATATCAGCCTCTCTGTTTCTGTGTTAGGGCTGGATTGAAATATTTAAGCACAAGTCTCTCAGGGCTTTTTGTGAGAGCGTTTGCTTGCATTGTTTTTATTTTTCTCTCTGGCATATTTTCTCTTCCAGAAGATGCAGGAAATTAAAGCCTTAGGCAATAAGAGAAGCTGTTTCAAACCTTGGTGGACCTGCAGATTTTTTGTGCCTTCTGGCTGACCTAATTTTTCCTAGCTCGTAACTAGGGCCATTAGCATGTAACATGCGAGATGACTTTAGCTTCTAAACAGACTCATAGTGCTACTTCTATTTTTCTTTCCCTACTGCTACTGACAGTCTTCTCCTGTTACAGAAAACTGTCCACAGATTTTCCTCCTGTGATTTCAAAACAAATCGCAGGAGTAAAGTCCTCTTTCATGATGTAAGTGGCAAATTGAAAATCCATCAGGGCCCACCCAGCGGCCAGCGCTCATAAAAGCATGTGTAAAGGCACTTTCATATGTAATTCTTCGCTTAGGGCTTGGTTTTAAGCATGTGTAAATGCACTGTATACTAGCACGTGACATCAGGCACAAATCAGGGACATCATTTTCTCCAAACACCAATTTAGATTTGATCGTTTCACTTCATCCCGTGTTCTTAAATTCATGGCCAATGCTGAAGCCCTTCCAGAATTCTTTCACACTAGGTCCGTCTTCTCTCCCGGTTGTCTTGATGGCCTGTGAAAATGTGTGCCACAGATAGCCGGTCGTGAAGGATGTTGCATCCTCCTGGTCCATGAGCTGTGGGTGTTCGGTGGTGGAAAGACCACTTTGATGCAAGGATGCAGGTCATCAAGGACGGCAGAGTCAGCTGGGGCATGGCTGCTTTCATTGGATGCAATAATCCCTGATACTCTGCATAAAATGAAGATTAAACCAGTCCTTACAAAGGCTTTTAGTAACCCAAGCCATAGGACTGACTTCCCATGCCTCGGGGAGAAATGCCTTTAAAGCCCTGTGGTTGTCAGAATAGTGGACAAGCAAAGGTTTAAATTCACCGTCACCTGTAGCACTGGAAGCAAGCAAAGGAACGAGTCTGTTTTTGGCAGCTTAATAACCTGACATGGATTTCTCCTGTTTGGCAATATAGATTCTGCGTGGCATTTCCTCCCCCCCAAAAAAAGTCCAGTTTCATCAACATTGAACATTTCTGGTGCAATGATTTTTGCAAGGTTGCAGGGATAACCCGAGCTTTGCCAGCAGCCCTGATGCAATGCTTTAGATCACATAAACCAGCCCCTACTTGCAGTAAAAGTTCCAGTGAAATGAATCTTTTTTTTTTTTGGTTTGCTTTTTAGATTGGCGTAAAGACTTCTTGCCTTTTCCTGACTTATACCCGGACTAATTGGAACACAGCGTTGACTTTGATCCTCCAACCGAAAAAATTAACAGTTTCTCAACTGTGCCATAAGGGTCAAGATGTTGCTTTGTCGCCTCTGTTGCTTGCATTGGAGCAGAAGCCTTAACGTGTCCTTCAAGTCACCGCATGTCTTTTACGATGATCACAGCAGTTGTTCCGGGGGATTTCCAGTGCTCTGGCAATTTCAGTCGCTGTCTCGCCTGATTCAGAGCGTTTGATGATTTCCAATTGGCTTCTTGTCTTATGTTTCTTGCGAGAAGAGTTAACCTCATTCTCCATGGCTCTCTGCTTTTCAGGAAAGATTTCACAGAGAGATTGGCTTGAGGAAATTTTCATAGGAGACAGACCAGCTGGAGGACGCAGGCTTTCAGAGGTGCTGGCATTTCACTCGGAGAATTCTGGAAGGGCTTCAAGCAATGCAAAATTCATGGCAGGTTTTTTTTGTTTTTTTTGCAGGAAGCTGTCTCGGAAGAATTGCCACAGGGGCTGACATTTCATGGAGAGATTTTCAGAGGAGGCAGTCACTGGAGAAAAAGACACAGAAGCGATGGAAATGAAGAAGGAGAGAGAGAAAGAAAAACAAGGGCTTACACGGCTGCTGGCATTACTGGTTAAAAAGTCCATTTAGAGGTTGAAAAAGAGACAAAAGCTTACTGGTTAGTTTGCATATAATAGGGACTTGTGAGAGATGTTATGGACTAACAAAACAGCAAGGAAGGCTGCTTAATAAAGCCGTGGAAGCAGAAATACGCAATAAGCAGCCTGATGTCCAAAATAAAAATTTATTGTGTAGATTCAAATCATATAATAGGCCCGACTCCAGCTGAGTTTCGCCCTATTTCAATAGGGCTGCATCAGGGGAGCATTTAGATCCTGACTCGGTGTATAGCAACACTTTCTGCAGGTCAAGTATTCAACATGAATGCAAACCGCTGTGATCTCTTCAAATAGCATTACAACGCCGGCAACGGCATAAATATTTGAAAACTTTTGAAGTGATCGCAGCGATTTCCATTAACGAGATCGTCGATACCTTACTCGCTGAAAGTATTGGTATACACGGAGCCAGTTTTCAAATATTTATGGGCGAAACTCGGCTGGAGTCGGGCCTATTATATAATTTGATTCTACACAATACATTTTTATTTTGGACATCAGGCTGCTTATTGCGTATTTCTGCTTCCAGAGATGTTATGGAGACACCACTTGCTTTGGATCCACTACCATCGGGCACTGAAAGAAAACTACATCTTGTGAGAAAAAGACCCAAAAAAATAGCAAAATTGAACTAAGATGTAAAAAGAGAAAATCAGCGTTCAGCGATGTGAAGACCCACCCCCCCCCCTGTCATCATGACAACCAGCCAGCGGCGACCCGATTAACGGCGCGATTACACCAGGTGTCGCGCGCAAAGGGGCGCGACAAAGGGGTTTTCCCCTTTGTGCTCCCCTTCGTGCTAACCTTTGTGCGCCTTCTAATATAATTTTATTTATTAATTTAACTTTTATTAATGTTATTTAGTTTTCTGCTTTGTTTAAAATTAATTCATTATTGACATTTAAATGTATTTAGACTAAGGAATTTTACTTCCTGCTTATTCTGTTTCATTGTAAACCGGTTTGATATGCATTTTATGCAGGAAAATCGGTATAAAAAAAACTAAAAATAAATAAATAAATAAATAAATCAGCAATTTTAAATAGCCTGGTCTTGAAGGACTGACATCAGGGTGGAGTCTCCATGGTGGGGCAGAGTTCAAATGCGCTGATGCTGAGCGGCAGGGGCCGATGTTGGATGTGCTGATGACAGGCATCTTGCTCAGTGTCAGAAGATGAATTGCGCATCGGAAGTACATAGAAGGGTATTAATTTATGGAAGATGTGTTGTGGAGTCTCAGTTTAGTGGACCCTTGGGCCGACCTGCAAGAGACTGGGAAGGTGTTCAATGTCTCTAGGTAAACACAGTCCGAGAGGCAGATGTCGGGCAGGATGTGGACGATGCTCTTCACCCTGGAAGCTGGTGCTCCCCCGGGAGAAGCCCGTAGGAGCCCAGCCGCTGGGACTTAGGTGAGTGGTGGAACCGAGACAGGAGCAGGCAGGCTGGTGAACTGGAACCGGGCAGAACTGTAGCAAGACTCGGGTACTGGAACCAGGCAGGAACTGTAGCAAGACTTGGGTACTGGAACCAGGCAGGAACTGTAGCAAGACTCGGGTACTGGAATCAGGCAGGAACTGTAGCATGCAGGCAGGAACCAGGCAGGTACTGTAGCAGGCAGGAACGGAGTGAGTTCAGGAAGGCAACCCACTCCAGGGCAAGGAGCAACTGGGAATCGCAAGGTAACCCCGTTGCAAGGCGAAGACTGAGTGTCCGCGGCCGGCTTATCAAGGCCGCGGCATCTGACGTCAGGAATTGGGCGGAGTCACCAATGGCGGGAACGGGCCTAGAAAGGCATACAACTTGTGCACGTGCGCGCCTAGGAGCAGGGTGTCCATCGGAGGTTCCCCGGCGGCGATGCCCCCACGGGGACGCCACCGAACAGGCCGCGAACTTTGCCAACAGAAGCAGGAACAGGTCCAGGAAAGTGGAGGTAAGGGCCTGGTCGCGGCACTCATGACCGGGACCGTAACAGTACCTCCCCTCTTACGCCCCCTCTTAGCAGGTCCGGGTTTAACTGGGTGGTCTTTATGGAACTGCCGTAGTAAGTCCTTGTCAAGGATGTTACGGGCAGGTTCCCACGAGTTATCCTCAGGTCCGCAGCCTTCCCAGGCGAGCAGGTACTCCCAGCGTCGTTGATGGAAGCATACATCAAGGATCTCCCGAACTTGATAAGTGGTGTCAACCGGTACTGAAGGATCCAGGGGTTCAGGAGCCCAGGAGTGATACCTGGAAAGAACAAGAGGCTTCAACAACGACACGTGGAAGACATTATGTATGTGCATGGAGGAAGGTAGGCATAATCGGTACGAGACTGCTCCCACTCGCTCGGCGACTCGGAATGGCCCACAGAATCTCGGGGCTAGTCTTCGAGACGGGATCCGTAGCTGTAGATTCTTAGTACTAAGCCAGACGCGATCTCCTGGGAGGAAGATGGGCGCTGGCTGACGATGTTTATCCGCCCATTTCTTGGCGGACTTGGCGGCTTTATGCAACTTCCCCTGGATAGAAGTCCATAAAGAAAGGAGCTGGCGGGCTGAAAGCTGCACTGCCGGGAGTGCGCTGGGTTCAAGCGAAGGCAAGGGCGGACGAAGTTGCTTCCCGAATACAACAAGGAAAGGTGAACTTCCAGTAGCGGCATGCATATGATTGTTATACGAGAACTCCGCCCACGGGAGTAACTTGGCCCAATTATCTTGTCGTTCATTTACGAATGAACGGAGGAAAGTCTTTAATGTTCGGTTAGTCCGTTCCATCTGCCCATTACTCTGGGGGTGGAACGCAGACGAAAGACTGAGTTGCACACTGAAGCGTTTACAGAGTGCCTTCCAATATCAAGCGGTAAACTGTGGACCTGTCCTGCCATAGGCTGCCTTAGGCACTTGCACACACATGTATCCCATACTTAAAGGCCCTGTGGTGGGAAAAGGCTTAGGCGCGTACTGATGACATCAGCTGGCTGTGTACTTAAACCTGGACCACATTCCCAGTCAATGCCTCAGCAACAGGTCTTCCTCAATTCTGCAGTGCGTGTTGCTTCCTCCGTTCCTGATCCTGCTTCCAGTCCAGCCATGCCTTTTCCAGCCTGCCTTGCCTTGTCCAGCCCTGTTGTGCCTTGTTCAGCCTCCCCTGCCCTACCTCATCCAAGACCTACCAGCCCAGTCCTTCTGTAGGCCCTACCTTACTTTGTCTGCTTTCTGCTACGGACTCTGATCTCTCTTCTGCTTGCCACCTGCCACCGACCTCAGCTGTGAACCTCGTCTACGTTCTACTTGCCATTTTTTTCTTGACCTCTGGTTTGTCTCTGATGACTGTTGACTGCTGCCTGCCTCGACTTTGGTCGAACTCTGGACTCTCCTCTCCTACACATCCTAAGAGACTCTTGCCTAAGCCCAGTCAGGCCCCAGAACCCAAAAGCTCAACCCATGATAAGGCCTGAATTGGCCTACCAGTGGAGGTGGCGGAAGCTCCAGCCTAGTCCCAGCCAGGGTACATTCACCAGCTGTTGGTGTAAGCCTAGTAGGTTCATGCCAAAGCACAAGGGTCCACTTCCCTTACACATTGCCCTCCTGGAATATTAAAATGTCAATGGACCATGAAGTTACGGAATAAATACAGAGAATCTTGATTTGCAAAAAGTGAAGGGGTAGCAGAAGCATGACCTAGTGGCTCCACAGGCCATGAAAGTAACTATTAACCAAACTGCACAAAGCACAGTTTTAACCCTAACAATAATAGTATGATTGCATAACTGGGATAACCTGTATGTGTGACGGTGACCATATTTCAGTCAGCATGTGGATGCCAGATGATTGGACAATGGCTTCGGTGGCTGTGTGAATTATTGGGAAGTTTGGTAATAAGACATATAGATGGCCTTGGGTGTTGAATTTATTGTTGGCTTTGCATTAATTATAGATAATTTAATTTAGATTTATATTCCACTTTTCACAGCACTTCAAAGTGAATGATAAGGCCTGAATTGGCCTACCAATGGAGGTGGCGGAAGCTAGCACTTTAACAGATTCTGGGTATGCTTCGGTCTGTTATGAAGGGCAGTGGTAGAAAAGCTGATCTCATGGAAGAAGTGCAAGCGGACAGACTGATGGGCCAATCTGGACTTTTTCTGCCATCATGTATTAGGTTACTATGGTAATATTTTCGTCAGTGATCTAAAATGGGTGTCTCCAAACTTGGTCCTCAAGGGCCACAATCCAATTGGGTTTTCAAGATTTCTACAATAAATATGCAAGAGCTACAAACCCAAAGGACCAGGAGAGAGTTGCCAGTCAAAACAAACCCAAACACCTAGGCTTTGCCTTTCCTATTCTTTGCACCCTCCTTTTATTTATTTATTTATTTGTTTATTTGCTTATTTTTTAATGCAAAATTAAGCATTTCTTTTTTTTCTCTGTCTCTTTCACTGCTTTAAGCAGGCCACTTTGCTGCTGGTGTTTACTCCCTACAAATGCTGAGAGATCACAAAGGAGGTCACTTTGAAGGTTTTCTACAAAGGAATTTAGAAGCCTCAGCAGGGAAGAGCTAGGAAGCAAGCAGAAAATCAAATTCAGTGAGACAACAGAGGAAGAAAAAGGGCTGGCCCCATGTGAATCTGTTTAAAATAAGAGACACGTGAACTCGGGGCACGGATAGGGATGAGCTGTGCTAGGCATTTACAACACAACTTATTCCTCGTCTTGTTAGCTGAACATCGGCTTCTCTCTGCTCCACTGTTTCCCTTACTCCCCCCTCCACACACACACACGAATACGCAGGCTCACCCTCGCCCCCCTGTGCACACAGCCTCGCATAAACACACACAGGAGAATGCACGCGGATAGACACAGGCCAACCCTCCTCGCCCGTGCACGCAAATGCATAGAACTGAAGAAAGCTCCTGGCTAGGGGGTGATTGGGAAGAGGGCAAACTCGTATTATTTTCAAGCCCAATGGTTGAGTCAAGCCCTTCGATCCTGGATAGACAAATTGCAAGAGGCCCCGTTGAAGCAGGATCTCTGACTCTTCCTCTCTTCAAGCCCAGAAGGCTGTGCTAATCAGTAGGTCTGGTTATTATTCATGCCTTCTTACCGCCTGGTTCTTTAATACTGCTGTCAGTAAGTTCAGTAGCGTCTTCCTGTCCACCTCTGGTCATGCCTCCCAGAGACCTCCAGTCCACCGCCTCCCTCCTCCACGGTCTGTTTGGTTGTAGAAACGGTGCTGATCACCTACTCCCTCTCCATGCACGAGGGTCCCTCCTCACACAGACCTCTAAGCCACCTCTCCCTCACCTCTGCCAGATGTTGACACACTTTGCACAGCTCTTCCTTCACAAGCAAAGGCCACTTGGTCCATTTCTCCTTTCACACACAGGAAAGTTTGTCCAACCTCCTGCACTCATGTTCTTTTATTTTTCAACATATGGGAAGGGGATTCTACCCAAAGCAAAGGGACGAGATGTCAGCTCAAGTTACCCAGGCCAGTTATCACTTTTTCTCTCCTCCAATAGGTCCTAAGGTTATGTTCAGTTCACTCAAAACCATTTACTGTTTTTGTTGAATGGAAGCTTTCGCACTTGGCGTATGACAGGGTAATTTTCAAAGGAAAATGTAATTGTAGCATACTATCCTAGCAATTTTCAAAAACCCTTTTACCCGCAAAATTTTCAAAAGCCTTTGAAAATTGCTAGGATAGTATGCTACAATTACATTTTCCTTTGAAAAGTACCTCCATGATTCTAGTAACTAAAAACATGAATGGCATTTATGCCTCAGTAAACAGACTGAAAGGAAACTTGTGCAATTCCCTCTGGGCTCAGTAGAACTAATATTAATGTTAAGAATAATGTATTGCCTTCAGTTTTAAGACGTTCCCTATGTGCTTTACAATTAAATAATTTAATAACATGCATGCAGCCTTCTCCTGGGAGGATGTTCTGGCAACACACTTCAATATATGGACGCACATCATCTTCTGAAGCAGTGACAAAAGAAGGAGCAACGTGATTCATATTATTAGCCAATAGCAGCTGAGTAGACTGGTGCAAATGAGTTACCTAAGGTCCTGCAAACAGTGAGAAAATAGAGTGCAAGCTTTCATTTACTGAGGGGCCATTGTAATAAATTGCGCTGACCCTAGCGCGGTTTTTGAACCTGTGTTTTAGTGCAGATTTTTCTGCGCTAGCCTAACCCGAGTATACATGAAAAAAACACATGCTAAAACCCATTATACTGTAGTAGCAGTGTCTAACTGCTTCTACCACACTGCACGCAGCAATAAAATAACATAGGCCACCAGAAAGGTGAGTCCACTCCATCTCAGACCCAGGAGTTACATTTCCAGTGTAAGCTCTATGAGGAAGGCACCTTCAGCTGAACAGTATGTGCTGGTACTTTGCATCCTAGGGCACTGTGGCAAAGCATGGTATGTAAAACCAAAGCGCGAGCTGCCTAGGGTGGACGCCCACAGCTGAACGGTACCCACTGGCATCCTGATGGGCACAATCTCGCCTGCAAGGTGACATGGACAAGGCACACCATGTGAAATGGAAAGGTAAGCTCGCTGGGTTGGGCACCTACAGCCAAACAGTTGGCACTCTTTTGTGCTCAAGTTGAGACGCACAGCTCCACAGAGCTAAAGGGCGAATTTTAAAAGCCCTACGCCCAACAAATACGGGAGACATGTGCGTGACCGAGGGGCGCGCACGCGCGCGAGCCACGCGGATTTTAAGAGGCCCGCAGCCATGTTCGTATCCCCTGGTACGCGCACTGGAAAAGATTTTGCAAAAAGGGGCGGGGCAGGACAGCGCCATTAAGTCCAAGTCACGCGCAAGCGCGCACCGGCATCCCGCGACCATGTAAGCTGCCGCCGCTATGGAGTGTGAGCAAGCGATAAAAGAAAAAAAAATCTATGGTGGTCGGTGGGGTTTTAGGGGTCAGGGCTGGCAGAGTAAAACGGAGGCGGGTTAGGTAGGGGATTTAGGAAGTCCCGCTCCTTTACAGGGGCAAACTGGGAGGGAACAGGGAAAGAGGCTGCGGGCATCTACTAAAATCCCCCCAATTATGCACGCGAGACGGCACTCGCACGCACATACACGCGTCGATATGAAACCGTGCACACGCGTGCGCGGGTAGCGGATTTTATAACAGGCACGCACAGATGTGCACCCCCGCGCGTCTCTAAAAATGTACCTTTTACTGTCCAGATGTAGTTGCCGGCCAGCCCTGAGACTGGTGCCGTTTTGACGTCCCCGCGGTGCTCGTCTCGGGGCCATCTAGCGACGTTTTAAAGTGGCGCTGGAGAAGCGGGAGGCGAGCGGGCATCCTTCCAGCCCTTTCACTAACCTTCCCTGACTCCAACAAATTTTCTTTCCGGGGTGGGGTTGGCAGGGCCCCAGGGAGACCCCGGTTCAGGATTTTTTTAAAAAAAATGTTTATTTCAGTTCTGCACATGAGCTGAACAAACTAAACATTTCATGAACTGAAACCCCAAATCCTTCCCCCCCCCCCCCCTCAAATAATCCAGCAAGGTGTTCAGGGTGGAAACCGCCACACCATGCAGGTGGTCTCCATTCAGAAAAGTTACCACACATTACCCCTAAGTGCTTCATTCCCATCCCACTAGGGTTTGTCGGCATAACCATGCGGTCTTGTTTCCTTCATGATGCTAATGCATGCGGCTGATTGGCTGGAATAATTGAGGGCAGAAAATGAGATACAGGGTCCTTCATGCACCGTGGAAGAGATACACATGAAAATAATGTTCCTGCCATAAAAGGCTGGATCTTCTGCACCGGTAGGTGAGAGGAACCCAGCGATAGCCTGGATCACTGATGGGCAATTGTGGTCCATGAGGCCTGAAGAACCGGTCTGGGGTTCAGGATATCCACGATAACCATGCATGAGATAAATGGTGGATATCTCCCACACACACAAACACAAAAAATGCGAATGCTTGTTTAAAGATCATGCAGCATTGTATTTGGTTTCATCCATCATTGCCATTGATGCCCTTCATACCTGTGGAGACTTTTCAACGAGATGCGGAGCCAGAAAAATGTCAAGCCCCCCCCCCCCCCCCCCCTCCAGCCACCTCCTTCCTCCTCCTCCCCCCACCCCCATCACCCCAAGCAAGACAATGAAGTGCCCAGTCATACACCCCAGAGGCGGCCGCAGCCAGGTACACTTCTGAACTGTCGCAGCTGTAAAAAGCTCAGCCTGGCTGAAAAGCACCAGAGGCAATTCAAACACTCAGCGTGGCAGCAGCAGGCACATAAGGGAAGGGTGATTGCGTCTGGGTAAAATGAAAGAATTCTTGCTTTTTTTTGAAGTGATAAATGTAACAAGATGCAGCCCAGGATTGTGAGCTGGGCTCCTAGCAATATATTTTCCCAGGCTGTTCCTAACCATGTGGCTAAACTTCACTCTAGTTGCTCTCCCTCTAGCTCAAGGCAAGAAAACCTGACAGCTCACATATGTCTAGTTAGTTGGGCTTCTTTGCAGCATGTGAAATGCATCTTGTGAATGAGTCATCGTCAGAAACGAAAGGGAAGAGCAGGGCTCTCCCATTTTGCAGAACTGCTTACTGGATCAAATTGATCGAACTGCGAAGGCAATGCCTTGCATTTACTTCCCTGGATAATATTAAAATGAAGCCATAGAATGAATTAAGAATGATTCTTCTATGCGTATTCTGCTGGAATCCCTATCCCCCGTTTTGGATCCCTCCCTCTGTAGTCCAGCCATCCCAACAATAATCCTTGTCCAGGGACCACAGAGCGTGAATCTCTCTCTGGAACCTCATGCACCCCAAGCCGGACCAGTAGATGTGGCTGTGGTATGACAGCCAGAACGTCCATCACCTGCCAGCCCGCAGACCAGGAGCTGGGTCCAGGACTAAAACTGGATCTGCGAGGCCTGCCAAGCTTTCATTTTTATGAATGGATGGGTGGGTCTTACCTAGGTGCTTTGTACCTCGGTCTCCACCATAACACCAAAGATGACTGACCACATTAGATTCAAGTCAAAATCAAAGAACCATTTCATTTGATCAAGTTGGATCAACTTCTACAATCCAGGAGGAGAGATGGAGCTCACTGCTCAAATGTAAACATCCCTAGGAAGGCACGCTTGCAGGCCTCATAAAATCCGCGTGGCTTGTGCGTTTCCCAGTCACGCACATATCTCCAGGATTTGTTGCGCGTAGGGCTTTTAAAATTCGCCCATTAGCTCTGTGGAGCTGTGCGTCTCAACTTGAGCACAAAAGAGTGCCAACTGTTTGGCTGTAGGTGCCCAACCCAGCGAGCTTACCTTTCCATTTCACATGGTGTGCCTTGTCCATGTCACCTTGCAGGCGAGATTGTGCCCATCAGGATGCCAGTGGGTACCGTTCAGCTGTAGGCGTCCACCCTAGGCAGCTCGCGCTTCGGTTTTACATACCATGCTTTGCACGTGCACAAGAGCACGTGAAAGCAACCGCCACGGCCTACCACGTGGAACAAAGCCTACGTGCGGGGCCTAGTCCACCCAGGGCCACTCAACCCGCACGGCTGCCCAGTTCCCCCATCCCAATGGGAGTGGGAAGGAACGTCAGTAAGGTGCGTCAAGAACGGAGACCCTAGGAAGTCCTGAAATCTCTCTGTCTCCGATTCAGGTGAAAACTGTCTTTTTTTTTTTTTTTTTAACCTTACCTGAGCTCAGCGCTCACCGGCTTACAGAGACAGTCTCCGGCTGTGGGGGAAGGGCATCTGCCGTCACAGCCTCGCTCAATCTCCAGCATTCGCTGCCTTTCAGCTGAACCAGCAGCTAAGTCCACGCCGGGGAAACCCAGCTACCGGACCAAGGCACACTTCTCAGGGACCACGGAAATCACCTCAGGAATTCCCAACTGGAGAGGGACCTTTAGTTATCACCGCAGGAGAACATGGCTTCCTTTTCCTGAATTTAAAATTTAAAATTTCTTCTTCCAAAAAGCTTGAAGCAATCCCCACAGGGAGATGCACGTCCACCATCTGCTGGAGTCAGAGAATACTGGCAGGCTGGGGTCACTGCAGGGTTATAGATACTGTGCCTCAGCTTGCTCTGTCTCCATCTGCTGGCAGGGGAGCATAAACCCACTGTTACTGAACCATCTGTCTACATGCTAGGAAACACTATTTATCTGCTCAATGCCGTGGTCGTCGAATAGCGGTCTAAAACTGATTTAGCATGAAAGAATTATTTTTAGAACATAAGACATGCCAGAGTGGGTCAAATCAAGGGTCCATCAAGCCCAGCATCCTATGTCCAATAGTGGCCAATCCAAGTCACAAGTACCTTGTATGTACTCATACTTTAAATAGATCTCAAGCTACTTTTCCTTATTGATTAATAGCAGTTTATAGACTTTTCCTCCAAGAACTTATTCAAACCTTTTTTAAACCTTGTTACACTAACTGCCCTAACCACATCCTCTGACAACAAATTAGAGAGCTTAATTGTGCGTTGAGTGAAAAATAATTTTCTCTTAGTTTTAAATGTGCTACTTGCTAACTTCATGGGATGCCCCCTAGTCCTTCTATTATTCCAAAGAGTAAATAACCGATTTACATTTACCTGTTCTAGACCTCTCATGATTTTAAACACCTCTATCATATCCCCCCTCAGCCGTCTCTTCTCCAAGCTGAACAGCCCTAACCTCTTTAGTCTTTCCTCATAGGGGAGCTGTTCCATCCCCTTTATCCTTTTGGTCACTCTTTTCTGTACTTTCTCCAGTGCAACTACCGGTATATCTTTTTTGAGATGCGGTGACCAGAATTGCACACAGTATTCAAGGTGCGGTCTCACCATGGAGCGATTCAGAGGCATTATGACATCCGTTTTGTTCACCATTCTGTTTGATTTTTTGTCCACCATAGAACACTGAGCCGACGATTTCAATGTATTTTCCACTATGACGCCTAGATCTCTTTCTTGGGTGGTAGCTCCTAATATGGAACCTAACATCGTGTAACTATAGCAGGGGTTATTTTTCCCTGTATACATTCTGGTTGACCTAATACCAGTGTGGCCAGACTACCAAATAGAATTCTTGGCTTCAGGAGTCTGTCCTGTTCCTCACGTCTTCTGGAGCTGGGAGCAGTATAATACCAGGCCTCATTGTCCCTGGAGGAGGAGTCCGTAGGCAAGCCCACTCTTAAGGAAGTCCACCATTTCATGCGACCGTCAGCTACCATCCAGAACATCGAAATGAGCTTTCCTGTTCTCCAAAGCAGACAGATGGGATCAGGGCAAAGGTATTAGAGGGGCCTAGGTAAAACCTCAGCTATACGCCCCTCCCCCTCCCCCCCACTCTTCCTCTTCCTCCCTCCCTCTGCCCCAGGACCCGGGCTGTCCTAAGAAATGGTACGCAGCATTTTCACCAGCTTGTATGTTTTCTCAGCTGCGCGGCAAAATGGCGCCGGCCTCACCAGAGCCAGAGGCTGAAGTGATGTCACTCTGGTGCCATCCTCTAGCTGGACGGTGCCATTTTTAAAGTTATCTGGAGCTGGGGCAGGAGCAAGTGGGCTTTGGTTCTGACCCTGAATTTCTCAGGAGTGTGGGAAGGGTTAAGTGGGGGCCGAAGAGGGAGCTCCCCAGTCCTGGCAAATTTTAATGGGGGAGGGGGGGGGGTCCAAGGAGGCCTCAGGCCCTGGGTTAAATTGCGGCAGAGAGGGAGGTTGATTCTTGGGCCACAGGAGACCTGGTTTTGTTTTTTTTCTATTTGTTTATGAGGTCCCTTTTTTTTTTTTTGCAGTTTAATGATTTCCTTTTGTTCAGCAAATGAATCAAACTGAAAAAAAAAAAACCCCTCCCAAAAAACCTTTAGACAAACCTAAAAAGGACCCTCGCCCACCTCTGAAATGAAAAAATGAATGGAAGATTTTGAGGCTGCGCCTTCCTATGGACGAAGCAACGGGGGAAGCTGCCGCTATGAGGGCGAGTCTCAGACCCCCCTTCCGTGCCGCTCGTGGTGGCTGCCCGGGCTGTCTAATGCTCCCACCATCCCTGCACAGTCCAAGCGCAGCTCCAGCTCCCTGCTTTGAGTCTGCTGATCAGGAAAGGTTGGGAGGCTGGGGGCACAAGTGAGAAAAAAAAGGGTCAAGTGGCCGCAAAGGACGTCGGACAATGCGAGGCTGCGGCAGCCCAGGACCCTTACCTCCAGCTTTCACCCTGGGCTGGTAAGGCTGATGATTTATTAGATCTGGAAAGACGCAGCAGCGCCACAAACTTTCCGAAGAAACATTCCCAGAAAATACGCAAAAGAAAAAAAAAATGTTGATGGGAGGGGTCAAGCATAAAGTACAGGAAGCTACGGCATGCAAATGAAGGCGAAAATAAATGAAATTCTATGTAAAAGACGAGTCGCTCGGTGGCAAGTGGCCTGCGGGGTCGTTGCACGGTGTCACTCTGGGGCCGGCCCACAGATGGTACCGCAAGGGCTGACGGTCATTATCTGGGGGCAGTTTGCTATGGCAACCCTCTCCCTCCCCCCCATGGCCACTGAACAAGGACGGACTGCCAGCGGGTTAAAATGGTCAGCGCCACAAACCGGCACATGAGGCGGACGCAATGCGTGACAGCCGCGGGCGCTATTTTAAAGCAAGAGAGGAAGGGAGCGCACAGGGCAGGGGGAAATGGACGGACTGCATGGGGCTTTGCGGCGTTTGCCTGCTGTTTGCTCGTCCTTGTTTTCAGGTTGACGTTTCCCTCGGGTTTACAAATATCTGGGTGGAAGGGGAAGAGATGGGGGGAGGGCGAGAGGAGAAGAGGACCATGTGCACAGGAAGCAGATGGGGGTGGGAAACTGAAGGAAGGAAAACGCCCTCCCTGGCTTGATTTTTCAAAGCCACTTAACTAAGCCCGCGAAGCTCCCCCGTTTGGAGTGGGTAAAGTTAGAAAATCAGCCATGGGGCTGCAAACGTGTGCACACACTCCCGGTTTCGTGCATTTACGTTTCCGCGTGCACCAAGGAGAAGCGTCCTGGGTGTGAAATTTGGGGCAGAGTTGCGATTTATGCGCATGTTTTTTGTTTTTTTTTTAAAGCCGCGTTCCACCTAAGCGTGCACACGAGAGTTTCCAGCCTCCGGAGAGTGCACTCTCGCCCCCCCTTGGTAAGGTCACAGCGAACGCCCCCGGATACGTCCTGCGTGCTCAGTCTCCGGGCAGACTGCACCGCCGCGCGGGCGCACTTGTAAAAGCAGCCTCCCTGCGCCCAGCTCTGCCAGTCCTGGCGTTGCCCCGCCGCCCGCCCGGAATTGTAGGGCACTGGGATGAGTGGACTACGGGGGGGAGGGGCTAAAAATGGGGGGGGGGGAGGAAGGGAGAGGAGAAAACCCCTGCGTGTCCCAGTAGGATATGGTCCCAGTTGAGCTGGAAGTGCAAAGGAGCAGGCAGAAACAAAACCAAAGAAGAATAAAAATTAATATAGATGGGCATTTTTTTTCCCCTAGAAAACATTACCCACTGTAAAAATATAGGAAAGGGGGGGATGGGCAGTGGGGACCTGCTTTCAGTTTCCTGGCCAGGACCCTGCTCCCTAGGCTAGCTGGGGCTTAGAGGAGGGTGCTTGCTGCAGAGGCAGCGCTCACATCCTCTATTGGAAGGAGGATCTCACGCCTAGTGGCTGTGCTCTGGAGGGGGGGATGCAGCGTTTGCGGCCCCCCCCCCCGGTTACAGACTGTCATCGCAATGGCTGGGTTAAGTAATTTGGAGGAAATAATACAAAATAGTGGGGGGGGGGGGGAAACCCCTAGGTGGTTGCAAATGAAGGCTCCTAGCACCGTAGCCTGCCACAGGCGTCTCCGCTGAGCGGGCTACGAACCAGGGAGACCAGGGTTCAAATCCCACCACTGCTCCCTGTCACCTTACCCTCCGTTGCCTCAGGCACACACGTACCCTGGGATTCATCATTCCCCTATAAATATAAACAGAGCGGAACGAAGAGCCCAGGCCAGCAAAAGGGGAGGGGGCCGATAGGGGTGCAGCCGGCCGCATCGCAGCGGTGCATTTTCGCCCGCCCTCGGTTGCAGCCATGCCACACATACCGTCGCCCCCATAGTGCCCCTGCAAAAGGTGGCGGCGTTATTTCCGGCGCTGCTGCCAGTGATCGTGTGGAAAACGTTATCGCCCGCAGCGGTGCCGGCGTAACTTTTTTTTTTGACCCTGCCTTAACCCCGTACCCTTTACCTCATTTAAATGTTAAGGTCGTGATGCGGTTGTTATCGCGTGCGATGACGGCCCGTCGTGTTTTGATGGACACTGAGGGCCAGATTCGCTCCGGTGCTCCCGGGTTCCTCCCACTCAGGGCAGGGAAACGACAAGGCCTGCTCGCAGGTGTGAAATAGCAGTGGGTGTGCTTTTAGCACTTAAATTCAGGTGAAATAAAGTTCCCGGTGTCAATCGTAAACCTGCGCGGGCCTGGCAGGAATTCCGCCCCGGGCACTTTCCTGAGTGGAACCTGCGAGCCGGATGCGGACTCTGGAATCCAGTGGATGAGAATCGGAGGGCTCCTTACTAGCAAACAGAACAGACTCCGCCTGATGCCTTAGCCACACTGCATCTCCAGGATGGCTCCTCCTCCTCCTCCTCCTGACTCCACCACTCTTACACAGCTTGAAGCATTCTCCCTGGACGGACGAGGAGCACGCGCCTAACTCCTCTCTTCCTTGAGGCCACCTCTGTGTTCTTCTTGACATCTCAGTCCCCGTGGACACCAAAAAACCACCCAAAAAAAACCAGGAACATCTCCCAAGTTATGAAGGCCTGGGCACCCCCATCCTCAGCTCCAGCCACCTTCCCAGGGCGGGAAACAGAAGAAACAGGCTCTCTGTCCAGGAAGGAGAGATCCCGAACCAGGAGAGCACTTTCAACCACGAGGGCGCAGTCGTTTTACGGAATTCAAGATGCCTCCCCCTTCGCCGCTCCTGCTCTCCCTGACCTCGGGCTCGGGATTGTTTGCTCCAGCTCACTCTCTGACTGTTTCCCGCCAGCTTACAAACCTTTTAAACATGTTAAAATGCCTTCCAAGTGAAGTGATGGGAGCTGCAAAAGTGCACCAGCCTGAGCAGCAGGAATGATAGTTGAAGGGCTGACGGGGGCTGATTAAAGGTGAATCAGTGATGGTGGACCTGTCTGTGGCGAAGTAAAGAATTTTAATAGAATGTCTGCCATGGCTTCTCCTCCTGCATTCTCCAAATACCTTTTTTTTTTTCTGCACACGACAAATATCTTCCACTAAAAGAGCACTCGACATGAATGACAAGAGTTTGAGAGCCTGAAGGTCTCGCGGTGTAAAACAGACACGGTCCATTCCTTCTCAAGACTAGAAAGGTGCACTGCTCGTACTATACACACAATTTCCAAAGGCATTTGACACATACTGTGTGTTTCGGTGTCTCCCAAACCGCAATCCCTTTTCTCCTCCCTCACCCCCTCAATCTACCCTTTTCTCAGCGTCCCCCCTCCCCCACCACATAGCTTAAATCATCCCCCTTCAGTCTTAATTCCCTTCCTCAGTCCCCTCTCAGCAGTTTGCTCCTTGTAGAGCCCCTCCGGTTCTCCGGTAGATGGGCCTAGTCCCAGCCTTGGGGTTAGGAGAGAGGTGCACCATTCTGAAGAGCACCTCCCCTGGGGCTTGCTGGAGTGGTGAGCTCCTGTGTGCATGAGGTTTGGCGCCCCCTCCCCCCCTCGGGTTGGCCACTAGATGGCCCTAGATCCCTGCTTAGAAACTCCATCCCTGTGAGCCGTTCCATCCTTTTCAGCCCCTCCCAACCTGGAAGGCTGGGATTGGTTGCCTGATCCTGCTTAGTGAAGCCTTTGTAGTATTCTGTGGGGTCATTTTGAGTTAAGCTTCTGAGCGGTGAGGGTGCAGTTTTATAGTCCCCGGTGAGGCCCCCCCAGGCTGATCATGAACTTTATTTCTGAAGGGGTCCTCTCTGTGCACACCCTGCCAGAGACTTGTCCCCTAATTTGCAGTGAAGTAGACTTTTGCCGGATCCCCTTTCAGGACTTCCGTGAAGGGGCTGAAGACCTGTGTGAGCCTCACTCTACTCCTTAGGTGAGGAAAGCACCAGTGACAGTACCCACAAGGTGAGGTTTTTGATGGCCAAGATTTATCCTGATTTTTCCAGCTGCTTAAACCTTGCATCCTTTGCAGGAAGCTTCCCCCAGACACTGAGGACACGGGCTGATGACCTGTGAGCCCTAATCTAATCCCTAGATGGGGCAAGCTTCAGCGACCGTGAAGCAGCGGTCGCCGAGAGACTTTACAGAAAGCAGGTATTCATATATTTTTCGTGGGGAGGATGTTTGATCCACCGCGCTCCTCACTAGGGTTCCAGGGCTGGGATAGCCTGGTTCCTGATTCATAAGACCTTTTTCTGCATGAGAAGTCACTGACGCCAAGACTGAGGAGAAGGACGAAGATCCTGGAGTTTCCCCAACCGGATCTCAACGCTATGGGACCAGGACTGGCTGGGTGACTGTGAATAAACTGGACTCAGGGGATCCCCCCCGACAGGATTCCCATTTGGCAGACTGGGAAAGCTTTCTGCACATTGAAATCATCAAGGGAAGCTTCACCCAGATACCCGAGATAAAGGACGCCTATCCAGAAGAAAAAATACACCTTTGTACATCAGCCAGCTGTAAATTCACCTTTATGGAAAGATGGGCTTTAATTTAATTGTTAAAGAGTCAGTAAACATTTAATTTAACCCCTGGTGCCTTGCCCCGCCTGGTTTGTCCCCAGCATGTCACCCCCCTGAGATGCAGCATCCAACACCACAGGGGGAGAAACACATCTCTGCCTGGGCCATAAGCGAGAGCGTCCCCCCACAAAAAAGGATCCACCGTTGGGACGGAGAGTCGAGTATGGGAGGCGTGCTGGCCGGATGCATGGCCCCCCCGAGAGTAAAAATAAGTTTGGGTGCCCTAAACCCTCCCGAGCAAGGGCTTCCTAAGGGAGGGGAAGAAGAAGACACCGCTGTGCGGCTCTTTGAGATGCAGTTTGAGGAGGAAGGAGTTGGTTTTTGGTTACAGCTTTTAGCTTTGGGCCTCAGGGCCTGAGACCTGGTTCTCCCTGTCAGTGCACGTCCACCCTAGAGGGCGTTTCTCAAGGCGCTGGACCCAGAGAGCTGCTCTGAAGTTGCTTTTGGACGTTTCGGTCTTCCTTGTGAAGGAGGAGGAGGGGCAGGCCTTGCCTCAGGAGACCCGGGCTAAGCAGATCTACCGGGCAGGGTAGATCTGCTTAGCCCCTTCTCTTCCCTTCAGGAGGCACCGCAAGAGAGGCTGGGGAGAGAGCTGAAGGTGGAGTTGATGAGAGGCTTTTCATTCTGGGCATTTTTCTGGAGTTGGGAAGGAGGTTTTAAGCCACCCCCCTTCCTTACCCAGAGGTTGGAGGAAGGGCGTTTCGTCTGAGCAGTGTGGAGAGAAGAGCGGGAGAGAGAGAGAAGACTGGACATCTGGACAGTGGCCTACCGAGGGTCTCTGATGCCCGGGGGCCAATGCATTTGTGAGTCTCTCCAGCACCCCCCGCCCTTCTTGTACTAATGCTTAAGGCCACAGAAAATCAGTGGCATCTCTAGGCAGAATAATATTTTTTTTTGGGGGGGGGGGAGGAGCTAAAATGACATTTCCTCATATCACACCCACCTCCATAGCTTGGCCCCCTGCTTTAAAACTGGCTATAAAAATGTCTTATTAAGGAAGCCCAAAGGGTCTTCTGCGTAATTTTAAAAAGCTGCCAGTTTCACCCTTCTAGTAAAACTACAAATATAATTATTTGATGGCCTCGTTCAGCTAATCCTGTATGGCTATGAGAGTGAAGTCTATAATGTAGACAGGAAGGGACAGAGTGTAAATGTACATCCTGCACCTCCAGATGCCGGTGGGATGAGGTCCACCGGCAGCCACGTGGGCCTCCCTGTGTCAGCCATTAGCCCCCCACTATGTCCCTGCACCCAGGGACATTGCCCCCCCCTCCCCCCTCGGTATACCACTGCGTCTGGAGACCTCCACTGGAGTCTACAACCTGAGACAAAATAAAAGGACAGTTTTGGAAAAACTGGGAGCTTGCTGTGGACCTCTGGTACTGTTAAGGCATATCTGTCACCTATAGGGTACCCCCACCCACCTGGGATACTTATTTTTCCACTCCCTGGAGGGTAAGCCACTCTCAGGACCCGGTGCAGGGGGGCACTTACGCAGAGGGAGAGAAGAGAAACACGGAAATAGACGCAGACTGATTCTCTCTGAACAAATGAAAGTCAGCTTTTAATTTGGAGCAACCCATCGGCACATCCAGCCTGATCCTAGCAGGGTTCCTGCACTGAAGAGCTGCTAGGAGAGCACAATGGGAAGGGATTGCACCTGCATGCCGTGGGCCTTGAAGGATGGCCTTCTGTCCATCAGAAAATAACCCCACGGTGGGACACGAGGACTGGTGACTGTACAAGTGGGACCTAGCCCTGGGATTTCATCCTTATCTCAGCAGAATGAGTCAACCCATCCTTCCTTAGCATTTAGTAGCGCCCTCCCCCGATCCAACCTCAATTCTTGGGTTTGTGTCTGTGTTTGGGGGGAGGGTGCATTTTTGCCTTTTTTTTTTTTATTATTATTTTTAGTACAATACATAAGTAAGTCTTGTCTTTTATGTTTCTCTTTGATCTAAAAAGTCAGTTCTGTTTTATGGACATCTCCAAAATCCTGTGTTCACCGTTTTATTTCTCTTCCGTTCTTTGTGATCTTTTCATTTTTTTTTCCATTTAAGTACTACTTTGGCAACAAGTGCAAATGGCCCAATCTGTGAAGCTTCCTGGTAAAGCCACGGCACGAGCCTAGAGGGGGTGGCCACGCTTTTAGCTGGAGACGCCTCTGTTTCCTTGCTGGCATCGCCAGTGGGTGGATCTCAAGCCAGAACTGTACCCGAGGTCCACAAAATGCCATTCGAGGTTCCTTCCAGTCGCCAAACCTTTACCTGCTCTTCTGAGAAGCTTAAAAGCACCATTTTTTCTTTTTTTTTTTTTATTTGTGGCAGCGAATCCAGTTAAATATCCATTTTGGGCTTTAAGGCTTTCTAAAACCAATGTTGACAGTCGCCTGACAGCAAAATCAATTGCATTGAGGTGAAGTGGCCTATGATTATTGACAGCCTTGGCATGGCCGGTAACGATAAACTTTGACCTTTTCAATATTTATCCAGACGTTCCGTGTGGTGCTGCCCTTGCAGTGCTTGCCATGCGCCGAGGCGTCTGGCGGCCGAGGGTTCACTATCACATCCCCCCCTCCCCCCCCCGATGCATTAATATGCAAGAGGAATGTGTAACACCGGAGGTGAACGGTGCGCCATGTTCATTGATTGTAAACCATCCTAATCCCTTTAATTTTATTATCTCATTTACACTAAGCTGTTTAAACTGCAATCAAACACAGAATGCTAGAGGAATTCCATTTCTAGCTTTCAGAAAATATTCACTGTGCAAATACTAATCTGATTTATGAAATCCTGGCAATCTTCATGGGAACAGCAAAGAAAATCTGCATTAGCTGCAATAAAGGGCATTGGCTCTTACTCAATAGAGAATTTTTTTTTCCCCCACAGGCACAGAATCGGGTGGGGGGAGGGGGAATGCTCCAGGGTAAGACTTTACCGTCTCCTGCACTGACAAAGACCTGCAGAAGAAAGTGGCGCAGCTCCGTGCTCTGCGCCACTTGCCCGGCTGCGTTTGGGCTTAGCCGGACAAATGATGGAATTTGAAAATCCCAGATGTGTTTATCCGGATAAAAAGTTATCCAGCTAGCTTGGAGGTGAGACGGGGGCATTTTGGGCTGGAGTCTGCTAGTTTGCTGGATAAACGCCGATTGCAGGATTATATTTTATATCATTGGGTTATGACCCGCTTGATGGTCATAGATTGTTCGCTGTCATATTACGTTTTATGAGTATATTTATATTTTTATTATGTATCTGTATGTTTTGTAAACTGCCAATTATGTTAGATCTTGCGAGATATACATTCTTTTCCAATAAAATCAATAAAAATCAATAACCTTAGGACTGCAGAATAACAATTTGGATAAACTTTGATATACCTGGGTATATTCAGCAATGCACCTGTACCGCATTCTTGCAGAGTTAGCCAGATATAAGTTTATCCGGCTAATTGTGCTAGTTGGCTGGTGTCTGCTGTCTAATATGTACCACAAGGTAATTTGCAGTGGCTCTGCTGGAGAACATTGTCACCTGCTGCTTGAGATCCTGCAGGAACTTTCAGAAATTTGCATAAAATACCAGGGAGGACATTGTCTCTTCCCCTGTGAGATCCTTTATCATTAATTGGGAATTATTGATCGCTTAAAGCCGAGGCCAACAGGCGAAGTGCAACCAATACATTCACAGTTCAACATAAAACAAAATAATTTCTTAAAGCAGACACGACAAATTCCAGAAATCTAGCATGGATCGAGGACATTTTCTCTGGTCCGGAAGCGGTTCCAGCCGTTTTCTGTAGAGAGGATGGAGGATTCACCCTCTGAAGTCCTGCAGGTAAATCCAGAAATGTACCTTAGAGGCAACGGAGGTCGTTATCTCCTGTCCTGCAGATGACCTCGTTAACCTGTATTTCAGGTAAAGGTCAGCACGGTCTGCTGTGCAAGACCCCATAGGCTCGCAGGGGGTTTACAACTCATAGGGGCTGATGCTAGAAACTACACCCAGCCGAGCGCACGGGTTCACACATAATTGGGCTCATGTTTTGGACGCGCTAGACTAGCGCCCGATGCAGTAACCCTAACAAATGCGTACCCGATAGTACCCGAGTGCACCCATCAGATGTAAATTCCATGTAGATGAAGGCATTAGCTATTTATTACCCCCCTAAGCAGGAAAGCGCTGGGCGCCCAACGCACACTTTTAAACGTGGCAAATTTAACTCCAGCCCCAGAGGTGGAGTAAAGTCAACTCGCAGTCAAGGGCTCCTGGAAAAAAAATAAAAGCAGGGTTCTCTGTGCTGCGCTGTGCTCTCCTCCTTAGTATCGTTCTGACATTTTACTGCTTGCGGTGGAGAAAAATAAATGCATATTTTAACTTGATTAAAAGAAACCCGCTTTTCTTAAGGCCACACAATCTAGACGTCCATAGCAAGGGGCACCTAATATTTTTCTGAGGTTGCTGAAGTGAATTAGGACAAAAAAAAAGAATCAGGATGAAAGCGGATGCTCCTATTGAGTGCCTGTTGCAATTGGGCACCCAACGCAATAAACGATTGAGGGCTATGGATGCTCAATTTTCCTTAAGTGTGCCCTTTTTTAACTCTGCCTCATTTAAATATTTCATTGGGTGCCCAGGGGATGTAGCTGAGCGCATGGCAAGACAACGGGCACTCAACAGTAGCGCCCGTTTTCAGCGCGCGTTTTGCCGCATCGGCCCCAGGGTGCTTTAGCGACAAAAGCACACGTTATCGCGTCTCACAGAGAATCCCAGTGGGTGTAATCTGGAGGTCCCAAAAAGTTGCTTTACAAAACATCAGATGCTGTTTATCCTAAGAGTTTCCCCAAAGTTTTTCTGCCCGTTGTGCCACTGTAAATGTTCCCATTACGAGCTGGGGCCTGTCATTCTTTGCACTGTAATTTGCAGCACACTCATACAAAACACGGCTTTAAGAATCAGAAAAGGTACATGTTCTTCAGACGCTCCTAGGATATTTGTCTGTTGAACCTTAAACCAAACTCTTTTGTTAACCCTGCACTTTAATGATTTGCTAGTTCTGTGGTTGACCTTCCAGTTCTGAGCTGTGCTACACGAAATTTCTTTAAGACACATTATTTTAACGTACAGAAAAGGGTTACCCAACTCACTGGCCACGTAAAATATTTAAGGACAATAGCCCTAATGTGGTATAAAACCAGCTGCTTGTTTTATTTATTTATTTATTTTTTACCTTTTATATACCGATATTCCTGTACAAAACTACAAATCACACCGGTTTACAGAGAACACAACTTTGCATAAGAGCGTTACATGGAACAATGTGGGAGACAAGAAACTGCTTAAGAAACCAAGGCTAAGAACTTGCCCGGTGCAAACAATAACAAAAGGCAATGTTCGACATAGCTAATATATAAATACATATTTTCGAACAGAAAATGATAAGTACTTAATAAGTCTGAAATTAACAAGTTTCTAGTTAGAATAAATACTTAATGAATCTGATTAACAAGATTTTAGATATCAAGGTATGCATCTGAAGGTGGCAATAGTCAGGATATGGGGGTCTAGCTACCGGGGTGCATAATGATCTATCGGAGATAAAAGTTCGAGCATTAGATTGGATCAAAGGACCCCGAGAATGAGGGACAACTATAAAGACCTGGTGCAGTGCGTTGGTCAGAATGGTCATGGTGTGCGCGGAAGTCATCAATTCTGGGAAAATGAGCAGAAGTCCTTATACTGGGAATGCAAGTTTGAAGAGCCATGTTTTGAGTTTTTTCGATAGTGGACATGGATCTTGTCGGAGGTCAGGAGGGAGTGTTTTCGGTGGATAACTGACACTCCTTTTTTTCCCCATGCATCCTCCAGCTGGCGCTTCTTTGAGAGCCTTTGATTCCTAGATTGGCTTTTGGATGAACGGGTGTCATTATACTAATTGACAGACATGTTTCTTCAGTCGGCACTGGGTGACTCCTCATCTGGCAAGCCAAACGTTTTAGCTTTGTTTCATCTGAACGACTCCTTGTTGTCCCTTGGTGTTGACGGGATGGGCCGGCTGGTGCTGTAGACTGGTTTTCTGCTCTGGGCATCCAGTTGTTTTGCTGGCGGGGGGGGGGGGG
The DNA here is from genome assembly GCF_901001135.1 of Rhinatrema bivittatum. Classification (NCBI taxonomy): domain Eukaryota; kingdom Metazoa; phylum Chordata; class Amphibia; order Gymnophiona; family Rhinatrematidae; genus Rhinatrema; species Rhinatrema bivittatum. The sequence goes on along the minus strand of NC_042617.1, from coordinate 20,829,924 downwards.
GGGGGGCAGGGAGGTGTCCTTGGTCAGCAGGTTTTTCTGGCATTCCATCTCATCTCTCCACTAATAACATTTCCTATTGATTTTCCAAGCTGCAGGTTATATTCTTTTCTCCCTTCCAATACAGCAGCTTGAATGACTGCTGTGCTTTATATTCCAGAACTGTATTCCATTACATAAAGTAGATTAAAAAATAAATACTAAATAAAAAAAAAAAAAAGCATTGCCTCAGTAGCTCTGTTTTCTTTGAATCGTGTTAGGGGCTGTGCTGAGCACGGTGTTAAAAGAAACTCGTCAGCACTTGTAAAGATTAAATCTAGTTGAAGTGTTCACTTTTGTGGCATCTTGGAGGTGGGGGGGGGGGGGGGTGGGGGAAGGAAGCCAAGAAGGGTGGAAAGGGAGGAGAGGAAAGGGAAGGGCTAAGAACAATGGGAAAGGAGCGAAACGGGTGGATGGTGGTAGGAGGTGGGGGAGGGGAGAAGAGGAGACCAGAAGTAATTAAAATGTCATCTTTCCAAATTCTCTTCGTATTTCCACCACCCCTTCCCTGGTCAGCAACTCACGCATGGGGGGATTTCATTTTGAAACCCCCATGCATGGTTTAAGCCGTAGACTTTGTCCCCTATTGCCAAGGTGACTCATGGTCCGTAGGCCGCAAATGTACCCAGGACAAATGAACCTATGTTTTCTGTGGGAGTGCTCGCAGGCCCTGCTCAGGCTTCCAAAAACTGACTCCCCGAGGTGCCTGTAGAATTTTGCACCAGCCCGTTTTTTGGGTGGCGGGGATGGGGGTGGCAGGGAAGGGGGAATAGCATGCTTATCTTAGGGAATCAAAAGCAGGCGTGCTGTTTTACTCCCCGACCTAAACACATCCACCGAATCGCCCGACATTAACGCCGTTACAAGGATGCACCCTACGGACGGGGCACGGACTTTTAGCTGCACTTCAGTCAGGCCCAGGTCAAATACCTTTGAAAATTGCTCCTTAGATTCTCTGTGTCAGCTTTAACGAGTCTCGGTTTGCACGCTTCGGTCTCTCTCCCAGCTCGAACCTCTTACTGTAAGGATGAGACGTAGCAGCACGTGCAAAGGTGAGCCAAGAAAAGCCCAGGAACATGACGGCAGCCAAAGGCCTCGAAGACCCATCCAACCTGTCAATGCCCAGTTGATCTGTCCTCCGCGCCTTTGCAATTAAGGTTTCTCTCTACTTATAGTACCTGGATTTAATCCACTCTGAAGTGCCAAACAGTGGAATATGAATAAAATAAATGAATAAAAAAAGACTCAGCCTGGGCTTTCTCACAGTCTTTTTACCGTTCTCTCCAGCACCTCCCCCGGGAGATGGCTCCATTCGTCCACCAAGGAGAAATTATTTCTGATGCTATTCCTGAGTCTCGCCACCCCCGACTGGAGCCTCATATCCTGACCTCTTCTTCTAGAAAATCTTTTCCTATTTATACCTTTATGACTTAATGTTTTTGAAAGGGGATTGAATTATGGATGCTCATGGAAGATGAGTGAATATTACATAGCTCAAGTACTCCGGGCACTTTCTGATCAGCCCTCGGAGCACAACATGAATTACAGCAGGAGGTTTCCATACATGCAGGTATACGCCAATGTTAAAATAAATAGTATGCATGGCACAAGATTTAAGAAGTGTCAGATAAATTATTTTTATTAGTTTCTAAACCAACTTATTTAATGTTTTCACTAAAACTTTACAAAATTTAATTATAACTTGTATCATAAATTTTTAGGCTTCCTTTAATATATCCAACAATATCCATATCTTTACAAAAGAACACTGTAAAGGACCCATTATTTCATCATACAGCCAATCATGCACACTTACATACCAGACATGCACACACCTTGAAAACACTTCGGTATACCAACACATCTGATCAATATACCCAACAGTGCTCTAATAACACAATTTGCTATGAACAGTTAATACTCGCAAGAGAATCAATTGTCTTCTATTGGACTTTTTGATTTTAACAGCATTTCTAACACCAATTAGGGACATGCATTTGTTTAAAATGAAACTGCAAAACACAATGAATAAGCCTAATTCATTTCATTCGGGGGGGGGGGGGGGGAGGGGTCCCCGAAATGAATCAGGGCCCCCCCCAAATGAAACAAATCTTATTCATTCATTTTGTTTTAAACTAATGATTTGGGCCTAGCTCTAGGCCCAAAGCCAGGGCCTCACATAGGGCATAGGTTGAGGTCCAAAGCAGGGGCCACAGCCTATGCCTGAGCATGATGCTGGTGCTTCAGCCTAGGCCCGAATCTGGGGCTTTGCCTAGGGCATAGACCAAGGCCCAAAGCAGGGGCCTCAGCCTAGGCCAGAGTGCATCTCTGGGGTCTTGGCAGAGGCATGGGCTGATACCAGGGCCTCAGGCAAGACCTCCAAAAATTAAACATTAATAAAAAATGTGGTTTCTTACCTGTAACAGGTGTTCTCCATGGGCAGCACGCAGACAACCACACAAGTGGGAATGTCCTTCTTCAGCATAGAGTTTGGGCATGCTCAGTATAGCAATGGCTCAGAAAGTTCTTGAAGATTTTTCTGAGCATGTGTGGACTTTTGCGCCCAACCACCAGCAGTGACGACATTCTCAGTTTTGTTCAAGAGCTTCGAATAACAACTCCCCTAATGTTTGTATTATTCAAGTCTTTCCGGGGAGGAGCGAGGGATTGTGTGGCTGCCTTCATCCTGTCCACAGAGAACACCTTTACAGGTAAGAAACTTTGCTTTCTACGTGGACAAGTATGCATAAACAGCCACACAAGTGGGGTATGTATAAGATCATGTATGTGTGTGTCAAAGTTATTGCTATCTTGTTTAGAAACTTTGCATCCATAGTGACTGTGCGGAAAGAGTTGTTAGCCCTTGTTTTCTGGAATGACTGTCCTTAATATCGTCTTTCTGAATTCAGTACTTGGTGTAAGGTAACAGTCTAAGTAGTAGTGTTTGATAAATGTATTAGTGTGTGACCACGTTGCAGCATTTAATATTTCTGATACTAGGCATTGATTTTGAAAGGCCGTTGAAGTCACAACGGTTTTATTTGGTGAGGCCTTATTGATTCTGGAGGAGTTCTATTTTCCAGCATATAACATAGGCTTATGCACCGTTTAAGCCAGTTTGAAATTGCTGGGAACCCTTTGTCCCTTCTTAAAATCAGAATAGGAAATAAATAGTTGAGTTGATTTTCTGAAAGGTCGCAGTACAGCAGTGCTCTCCTGCAATCCAGATTATGATACATTTGTTGTGTTTTGTTAGAGTGTGGTTTAGGGAAGAAAACTGGGAGCTCAATAGGTCAAGTAAGATGAAAGTCTGAGGTAACCTTTGGTAGAAACTTAGGGTTTGTTTGAGGAGATACCCTATCTTCATGGAAAATGGTGAATGGAGAATGGATAGCTAAGGCCTGGAGTTCGCCTGTTCTTCTAGTGGTGGTAATCATACCTGGCAACTCTCCGGATTTGACCCAGAGACTCCGGAATTCTAATGGAATTGCCGGGTCTCCGGGCCAACACCTGAAATCTCCGTGTGCCCTGCTGCCTCTGCACTAGTGTGTATGAGACTAAGTTTGTGCACATCCAGTCCCTCCCCCCCGCATTCACAATAGGGTGACTGGAAATCAAAAGTTCCCAGGTATGGTGGTAATGGCCTGAAGAAAGGAAACTTTCCATGGCAAGATTTGTAATGGAATAGAGACAAGTGGTTCAAAAGGCAAAGCTGTTAATTTTGCTAGCATGAAGTTAAATCCCAAACTGGCACTGATGGCCACAAAGGCAGTTTTACGTTAGAAAGGCCTCTCATAAAATGCATTAACAAGTTTTGAGATATTGGTTTTTTAAAATTAGAAACATGTATGCTGCTATGGCACTTAAATGCACCCTGATAGTGGAGCTTGATGACAAGTTTTGTGTGCTTCAATGGTGCAGATATTTTAGCAGCTGCTCTGGACTGCAAGTTGAGGTTGAAAATGTAGTTGTCTACCCCTGACATATCATAATGTAAATAAAAACAAAATATTGCCTAGTTCTGAATACATAAACAGTTTTCCTTGCTGAGTATCTACATTTGTGTCTGTTTGATATTTAACCAGTCCCTAAAGGAAGGCCCAGAGCAGGTTGCATAGAACAGGGGCTTCCCAAACCCGTCCTGAGGACCCCTGAGCCAGTTGGGTTTTCAGAATAGCCACAATGAATATGCATGAGCTCAATTTGCATATCATGGAGCCTCCGTATATGCAAATTTGTGTCATGCATAATCATACTGCATAATGCAGACAATGGGGCATGCAATAAAATATCTTTTCTTTGGACAGAACTGCTCGCAGCAATCACACAGAGGGCAATTTTCAAAGCCATTTATTTGGATGAAAATGGCCTGATTGAAAACTGACTCCTGCATGTGTGAGCTCCCATGGAACAGGCGCTGTCAGCCAGGCTGGTAAGAAGCATTCCTGGGGTCAGGGGGAGTTTGTGTGTGTTTAGAGTGGAACCATACATCTGCACTTGTAACATGGGATTTTCAAAAGCGTAGGCACCATTTTACCTCCTTCCAGTAGCCACACAAATAGCATGGGGTGCTTTTAGCTCACAGACTTTGCGCTATCTAGGGGAAGCCATCAGGGCTCTTTGAAAATTGCCGCCAAGGGCACAGCACAGCCATTGATATGCAAAGCGCCAACCTGCAAGCTCATGGCAAAGCATTGTGCGGGCGCTGGGTAAAGAGGGAAATGAGCCTGCAAATGAGCCATCATGGGGGACGATTGTGTAACAGCCTGCAGAGAAAAGTCGCCAAATAGGCACACAAGTCATAACCAGCTTTCAAAGCAGACTTAACGTGCGTGTGTTCATGTGGAAGAGATCCCCCCCACCAACACGACCTACACCCAATTCCACCTGCTGATTTGCAGGCACAGGTTTTTTTGAAGAAATTTACACGTGCACTTTGAAAATACCAAAAATATTCAGGGAAGTCCAAACCCAGGCCCGGGTCCGTCCCCGGGGAATGCCTCCACACCGTCCTGGACAGACACAGGGAAGTTTACACGTAGATTATAACAGAGCAGGAATACCTTTGAAAATGACCCCCTTTATGCATTTAAAGCTGTCACAACAGTCACTTGCACCTGAGTAAACATGGGAATGTTAATGCACAGTCACACCATGCAGCGATACAGAAGTATTTCGATAATTTCAGTTTTATGCTCCGTTCCTTTCCTAATGATTCCTAGCATTCTGTTTTTGCCTCTGAAGCAAACATCTTCTCAAATTCTCTTTTTGCCTGCCTATCAATGTTTTGCAGCTAACTTGCCAGTTCTTATGCTTTTTCCTATTTTTTTTTTTCAGTTGGAAACTTTTTCCATTTTTTGAAAGAAGTTCTTTTGGCTTTAATGGCCTCTTTCTGTTGCGCACCCCGTCCGCGCCCGGCCCGCGCACGGGCCTGCTCACCTCGCTAGCTCCTCTGCAGGTCACGGGTCGGCCTCCCCAGCAGCAGCCGCGAGTTCCTCTAGGCCTCGGCGGCCCGCGACGGCGGTCGCCGAGGCCTTCCCACTGCGCACCAGGCCGCATGCCGGAGTTCAGCATCTCCAGTGGCGCTGGCAATGCCCCTATGTGTGCGCGGACCACCCGGCCTCTTGTAGGGCCAGGGGCGGGTCCTAGCTCCGTGGCGCACCCTGATTGATGGAACGATATAAGGAAGTCCTTGCCTTGGCAATCAGGTCGGCACTGTATTGTGTTCTAGTTTGCCTCCGCGTTCATAGTCTTGTTCCAGTCTTGTTCCAGCGTCCTTCTGTTCCAGTGTCCTTCTGTTCCTGCGTCTGTCTGCCCGTCTTCCCAGGTAGTACCCTCGGACTGTCTCTCTCTGGTACTGACCTTGGCCTGTTCCTTGACCATCCTGACCGCTGCCTGCATCCTGACCTCTGCCTGCCTTGTGACCTCGCCTGACCTCCGGAACCTGTCCTCTGCTTCGTTGAATACTCCACGGGCTGATCCTCGGATTCTAACCTCGGCTGCCATTGACCACGTCTCCTGATTCTGGCTCTGTCCCTTGCCTTGTCATCGCCTATGCTGTTTGGGCCTTCCTTGCCTCTCCAGGCCATCAGCGTGAAGTCCGACCGCGCTCCCTTGCTGATCGTGGGCACGCCTCTCTACTACCTCTCTGGGAGACCCTGCGAGGCCCACCTAAGTCCAAGTGGCCTGGGTCCCTATGGACTCCACCTGGGGGGACCTCGGGCTTCCAGTGGTGAAGCTCATACTAGCCTCTGTCTCCTCCTGTGCTCCGCCCTCTGTGGGCAGGTGCTTCTTGGTCCCTACCAGGGAGCCGTTCTCCACTGCTCCAGGACAAGGGTCCACCTCCAAGCGCAACACTTTCACCTTGCATTTTAACCTTGCCAGCAGCCATTTGGCCTGCCTTCTGCCTTTTTTTAATATGTGAAATATATCTGGTTTGAGTTTTCAAGACGGTATTTTTAAACAATGTCCATGCATGACTGGACCTAGAGTACTGCGTGCAATTCTGGTCGCCACATCGCAAAAAAGATATAGTTGCACTGGAGAAGGTATAGAGACCAAAATGATAAAGGGATGGCCCTCATAGGGGAACAGCTCCCCTATGAGGAAAGATTAAAGAGGTTAGGACTGTTCAGCTTGGAGACGAGACGGCTGAGGGGGGATATGATAGAGGTGTTTAAAATCATGAGTGGAACAGAAACTACAAAAACTAGAAGAAAGTCCATGAAAATAGTAAGTAGCACATTTAAAACAAATCGGAGAAAATTCTTTTTCACTCAATACATAATTCATCTCTGGAGTTCATTGCTGGATTATCTGGTAAAGGCAGCTAGCATAGCTGGGTTTAAAAAACGTTTGAAGGAGAAATCCAGAAACTGTTATTAACCAGTTAGAAGGGAAAAGCCACTACTTATCCCTGGGCGTTAGTGGCATGGGATCTGTCTACTGTTTGGGATCCTGCCAAGTACTTGTGCCCTGGATTGGCCACTGTTGGAAACAAGAAACTGGGCATGATGGACCCTCGGCCTAGCCCTGTATGGCAATTCTTCTTTCTTATGTTCTGATGCAAACTCTTAATCTTCGTAGCTACACCTTTTAGGGTTTTTAAAAATATTTCCTCATTTTATCAAAGTCTCCCTTTTGAAAGTTAAATGCTAGTGCAGTAGTTTCCCTTAATGTCCTCCCTCCATTTCTGAACTCAAATTTGATTGTGGTATGATCACTATTGCCAAGTGGCCCCTCTACCTGAGACCCATGCAATTTTGGCATCTGCAGTTCGAGGAGGAACTGGACAGAAGGATTCACAAACTGGGTTTTTGCCATCTTTCTTGCTCTGATGCATTGAGTGCTTCAGCAATGATATTGATGGCAGTGGATGGAGACTGTCCTCAGAGCTTCCAATGCAGTAAGCAGCATCAAATCATGTACGGTGTCCTGTAGAGCATCTCCGCAGCAGGTTGTACTATCTACACATAGAGATGTATGGGAGGAAGCATCACTGATGCCCTATATTGCATTGGAGCCTAGGCCACACCAGTTATCTGGGAGTCCTTCATGAGTATGACCAGTAGATTCATGCACTCTGACCCTCCCACTGGTGGTAGTTTCCAGATTGAAATGTTGGGACTATGCGTACAGGTCTGAAGGTGTCTCTGATCAGATGTCCACAGGCTACCCTTAGATCCCTCACTTCCACAGGCAAAGAGTAGATCTCCTCTGAAGAATCTATTCCTGTTTAGACTTTGTTTAGGTAGTGGCAAAAGCCATCCCATTTGATCTGGGGGTAGGATAGTCCAGGATAACAAATTTTGGCCTCTTAAAGAACATCATTGCCCCTGGGTTCAAATCCCACTGCTGCTCCTTATGACCTTGGCCAAGTCACTTTACCCTCCATTGCCTCAGGTGAGTCCTCTGGGCATAAGGAAATACCTACAGTACCTGTATGTAATCCACTTTGAAGTGCCAAAAAGTGGAATATAAATCAAATAAATGAATACTATTACCTCTCACAACAAATCCTGCGTTCTGCTAAGAATTAGGTCTAAAATATCTTTGCCTCTCATCGGTTCCTGAACCAGCTGCGCCATGAAGCAGTCATTACTAATAATTAGTAAAAAAAAAAAAAAAAGAGCTCAAATAAGTACCTTACAAGGTAGAGATTAACCCACCATATGAGACTGCAATTCTAAAATCTCCTCAAATAAATATAGGTCTGCTCTATTGTCCTCCACGCATACAACAAAAAGATAGCTCCTCACTGATTGAATTATTCGCTAAGGTGTTTCCATCACCAGAATCTACATTATTTGTAGGAGACTTCAACCTACATGTAGATAGAACCCTTAGCCTGTGAAATGTTTTTAGAAGCAATGGAAGCCCGGAGATGGACACAATTTGTCTCGAAAGCCACTCATAAAGCAGGCCACACTCTAGACCTAATATTTGCTAATACCAGTAATTGCCTAATCAATACTTCACACACGATATTGCCCTGATCACCTTCCACATCCATAACAGTATAGATAATAAGATTACTTTTACCTTCAGAAAAAAGATAGATATGGAAGTTCATGCTGAAGCAATAGAAAATAAGCTCTATGAGATAAATCAAACCAATTCCACATCGGCATTTGATTCCTGGGAAAAGACAGACAATGACATAGCTGAGAACCTTAGTCTTGTCCAGAGAAAAACTATTAATAAAGAAAGGAATAACTCCAAACATAAGAAGCCCTGGTACAATGATGAATTAAGAAGCACTAAACAGAAGCTTAGAAAATGAGAGAAACAATGGCAGAAATGCCCATCTGCTGAATCGCTAGGAAAATATAAATCTCTCCTTACAAAATACTGTACACTAACCAATAAAGCAAAAAAAAAAAAGATTACTATTCTAAACAGATTCACGGGGTTATATTTAATTCTAAACTGCTCTTTGAGGTTGTTAAACATTTAATTAAAGACCCAACATCTTCCATCTCAAGAAACTACAACTTTACAAAGGCCTCTTGCAATGAATATGCCACCGCATTCTTAGACAAAATCAATAAGTTGAAAACACAATTCCCAATCTGTTCACCAACAAAAGCACCTGAAGATTCAAATGGCATGGTTAAGTGGTCCAAGTTTGACTGAGTATCGAAGCTGGAAATCAGTCAAATTATTACTAAAATTAACCCCGTCATTCACCCATGATTTGTGGATATGTGGGCCCTTGGTCCGAGATGAGTTGTTGCCACCTGTGGGGAGGAGCCCCACAGGTCTGCACCGTCGGGCACCAAGGTCGGACACAGCGGGGAGCTCTGGGTGCAGCAATGGAGAGGTCCCGAGGAGCCAGGAGAGTACCCCAGGAGAGAGGTAGGCTGGCGGCAATATCTGGGCAGGGACCCCGAAGGGACAGGCACCAGACAGACCACAGAGCGGGAGGCACAAGACTGGCCGAGTAGGAGGTACTCCAGACAGGCAACATTGAGGGGAGGAGCTGCACAGCGTAGAGGATGATGATGTAACGCCGTAGGCCAACCCACAGGACAGGGAAACCCAAGTTGAGACTATAGCGGTGAAGTAGCACAGCCCTGAGGAGCGGGGAAGTGTTGGCAGTCTCAATATATTTATTATTATGTATTTAACAGTTTTATATACCGACCTTCATAGTAAATAACCATATCGGATCGGTTTACAATTAACAAGAATAAAACTGGGGTAACTATTCAAGTAAACGAAAGATAAACAGTAGGTAGGAATGATAAACAGTAGGTAGGAATATAGTACGTAGATGCAACCCCGAGGAACGGGTAAGCATAGAAAGTCACAGAGAAGCCGGAAAACACTACCTTGAGGAGTGGGGAAGCTTCGGTAGTCACATGAGTGACACGTAGGCGCAGCCCCGAGGAGCAGGAGGCATGGACAGTCTTGGCCCCGAGGAGCAGGAGGCACGGACAGTCTTGTTCAGGCTGCGGGCACAACCCTGAAGAGCAGGAAGCCCCATTGTAGAACTCACGGATAGCAGAGGTGTTCCAGAGATGGTCCCAAGGAATGGGAGGCCTTGCAGGGTAGGACCCAGGAGACGTAGACCCAGCCCGAGGAGCGGGATAGGTGAGGAAAGCGAGTCCCCAATGCGTATACTGGCCCCCGAGGAGCGGATACCAGACAGGGTCCAAGTCCACAGGCCCGATAGCGTAGTAACAGGAACACGAAGGCAGTAGTCGAAGACGAACTGAACTTGTTGCCAAGTCGGCTAGCTGAGGGAGAAGGTGGAGCTTAAATACACCAGTCCAATGACATCATCAAACAGGAACACCCCCGAGGTTCCCGCTGAGGAGGCTTCAAAGGGAGGCCCGGTGGCGAGCGCGCGTGTCTAGGAAGGCCCAAAGTTGATGAGGGTGGCGCCGGCGTCCAGGCCACCATGAGGAGTCCCGGGGAACACAGTGGTGGAAGTTGGCCCGAGCAGTGAGCAGCCCTGGGGAGGGCAGGAGAGCGGTGCAGGAAGTAAGTATATGCAGTCGCAGCCGTCTGCGACTGACGGGCATAACACCCAAGTGACCCAATTCCAGCCAGTTCCTTGAAAGAAGTACATGGGGTTGTCATGCAAACAATCACAACATTAATTAACTTGTCTCTCTCAGAAGGAACTGCTCCAAATGGGTTAAAAAAGCTGTGATAAAGCCGATCATAAAAATCAAGTCTGCTTGAACTGACAATTTGGACAGCTATTGTCTAATATCCAACTTGTCTTTTCTCGCAAAAGTTCTCGAGAAAGCAGTGTTATTCCAGCCTGTAAATCATCTTGAAGATCAAAATATTCTCTCCCCAAATCTATTTGGATTTAGGAAACATCACTCAACTGAGACATTATTCCTCTCATCAATGGACTCGATTTTACGAGGGCTTGATGCAGATGAATCTTACTGTCTTGTGCTAATTAACTTAACGGCTGCCTTTGACACTGTAGACCATAACCTGTTATTCCATCACATGAGAAACATTGGGATCGACAGCAGGGTACTCAGATGGTTCTCCTTATTTCTATCTAACAGAAGATTCCAAGTCAAACTGGGCAACCATATATCTGATACTTTCCAGCATGATACAGGTGCCCCTCAAGGCTCAGCCTCTCAGCAACAGTATTCAATATTTACATGCTCCCACTATGTAAATTACTGACAAATATAGGAATAACTTTCTTCTTATATGCTGACGACATACAGTTTTACATACCACTCTCCAGATCATTTGAAAATACAGCTTCGATACTCTCTACCTATATGAAAGCAATACAACAAGAACGTTCACCACTTAAACTAATATTAGACTGAAATCATTTGGCTGAGTAGAAACTCATCAATAGTTAAACCACTGCCCTAGACCTGGATAATTTTCAAATGAATCCCTCAAATCAAGTACAGGATTTAGATATACAGCTAGATGAGAATCTTACAATGAAAATGCAGAACAGTAAATTAATCAAGACAGATTATGCCAAGTTGCGTATACTATATCGGTTGAAACCACCATTAACTTTTCAGGACTTCTGTACCTCATTGCAAACTCTAATCTTCTCAAACCTAGACTACTGTAACTCCTTACTACTAGGTTTTCCAGCAAGTCACATAAAACCACTACAACTATTACAAAATGCCACAGCTAGAGTCTTATTAGGATCTAGGAAATATGATCACATTATACCCTCGCTGATGTCACTGCATTGGTTACCAGTGCAATCCAGAATCTACTATAAAGTATTAATGATAATATTCAACATCATTCATTCCAATAACACCGGCTTATTAGGAGTGACACTACAACCTTACAGTCCTCAGTGAACACTAAGATCTGACCCAGTATGGCAATTTGATTTTCTTATGTTCTTAAAATAAATGACTATTAACTATTCCCACAATACGGATCACACCTCTATCGCAAATAAGAGATCAGATGTTTTCCATAATGGCTCTATCGCTCTGGAATTCTCTGCCTGAGACATTACATGTTTTTACCAGACAGAAAGAGATTTAAATATGAGTTAAAAACATGGCTATTCAAAAACACATATAAATTAAAAACATCAGACTATAGATAGAGAGCCACAAAGACAAGAAGGACAAAAGATACAAATTGATTCATGAAGAATAAATCAAACGAGAGAATGTAAGATTCTCAAAACAACCCACTAAATAAGATGTCATTTCATTTTAATTTTCTGTACTACCTGCCTTATGTAATAGATGAATTTTAAATATGTACTAGATAATTTCACTTGATAGATATTTATGCCTGTCTATGAATACCACCCTTGTAACCAACCTTTGTTTGTCTGTGGAGTTATAACTATGAATGTCATGGAATGACAGTATATAAAATATCTAAATAAATACATTTATTTCATCTAGAAACTTTAACTTCCTAGCTCAGTGGTTCCCACCTTGTCCTGGGGACCCCACAGCCAGTCGGGTTTTCTGGATTTCCACAATGAATATGCATGAGAGAAAGTCTGCATGCACTCCTCCATAACATGCAAATTTTCTCTCATGCATATTCATTGTGGATATCCTGAAAACCCGACTGGCTGAGGGGGGGTCCCCAGGACAGGGTTGGGAACCACTGCCCTGGCATGTTCTGATGCAACATTCATCCAGTCAATACTGGGGTAATTTAAATCTTCCATTATTAATGTGCTGCCACATGGGGTTGGCAGTGATCCAGAAAGGCAGGCCTGCAGTCCAAAGATGCAGGGTGATGTTTTTCAATTCTTGGATTTTGTTTTGCAGGAAATGCCTGTCCTTCTGTATATCCTTGTATGGCCTTCCCAAGCCATAGTAGCCAGGGTCATTTCGTCCACCTTGCTTTTTTCTCCCAGCTCCTCCTCGCTATGCTCACCATTCTCAGCACAGGCACCCCTTTATAACACTCATGTGCACCCACAGTCACCCGGTCGCTCTCATGCTTTATTCTGTATAGTCACACTTGCTACTCTCTTGCCGGTCTGGCACAGATTGGGACAGACAAAGACTTGCATAGCTAAAGCACTTCCACACAGGAAGCCATTCACAAGAAAAACAAGAAAACTCTAGGAGGAAGGGCCAAGCAAACGCATACAAGCAAGAGACAAGACAGAACATTCAGCAGTAGGGATGTGCATTCGGAAGAAATAAAATAGGAAATGAGACATTTCCTATTTCATTTCGGGTCATTTTAAAAATAAAACTATCAATTCTGACAAACTTTTGTTGGAATTTTGTTCCATTTTGAAAATTGTGAAACAAAAATCACTCAATGGGCCTAGGCCTAAGCTTAGGCCTGAAGCCGGGTTCTTGTTTAGGGAATAGGCCAAGACCCAAAGCAGGGACCCCAGCCTAGGTCCTACATGATGCCAGTACCTTAGCCTAGGTCTAGGCCTGAGGCAAGAGCCCAGCATATGAAATAAGCCGAGACCCAAAACAGGGGCCTTGGCCTATTCTGGGGTTCGGTCTTCACCCTAGCCTGATGCTGGGGCTTTGACTGAGACCTGAGAAAAGGCTCAGGCCTGTGAAATTTCCAGACCCCCACTTACCTTATCCATCAGGAATCTGATACCACATCCAGGCCCAGGCCAGGGTCCAGGCCTAGGTCCAATGCTGGGGACATGCCCCAATGCCTGAGCCTTGACCCAAGCCCAAGTGTCTGGTCCGGGCCTCCGTATAGGGTCCCAGCATCAGACCAGGCATTGGGCCCTGTGTCCTAGCCTAGGTCGAGGCCTAGGCTTTCGGGGCCCAGCATTTGGAATGGGTCCCAGAATGGGGCCTGTGCCTTCATCTTGGCCTCGGCCTAGGCCCTGGTGTCGGGACCAGGCCTCCAAGCCTAGGCCTTACTTAGGGCCTAGGCTGAGGTTGTGGTGACTTACGGCAGCCTCAGCCTATGCAAGGCCGAGGCCTCATCGGCAGATCCCCTTGGACCAGTTAAGCGGGGGTTAGGGAGGATTCTGGTCCCAGCATTTTTCAGGTGGGAGGTATGGGTGGTGGGGATGGGAGGCCTCAGGAGGCTCCGGTTCTTTTTTTTTTTTTTTTTTTTTAAATGTTTGTTTCAGTTTTTTCAAAACAAAATAAACATTAAACAAAATGATATCTTTGGGGAAAGAACCCCCCAAAAACGAAACAAAAACAAAACAATTTTTTTACTCCTGCACACCCTTATTCAGTAGTCATTGTAGGCAGGAGTAACTCAGAAGACCAGATCTTCTGTCGTCATCTGCTATATCACTATGTTGCAAAACACACCACTCCTGAACTCTCTCCTCCTGAAAAAAACACTAGCAGCACTCCAGGATCCAGTGTTTCCTTCCTTACTACAGTAAAGCCCTGAAGCCCAAGGCACATGGAGCTCTGCCTTTAATAACATCAGTATCCAAGGGCCTGCACAGAAGCTTTGCCATCAACCATGGACGAGCATCAGATATTCCACTCGGAAGTGGAGTGCATGCACACGTTTCCTGCTGTACCACACAGGTTGTGTAAGTTCCACGCAAAATAATATTGACCTGGTCACAAAAAATGTGTTCGCTCTTTTCGTGACACCCATGTCAACAATCGTTTTTATTTTTCTGCGCGCTATTTATTGCGCATGTCACCTAAATCGCCACTTGCACCTTGGTGACTTGGCCCCATCAGGCCTGATCTCCCTCCCCCCCCCCCCCCCCCCCTCATCATAGACACAGAATGGGAGAAATGTCCCAGCAAATCAGACCCTGAATGCATGCTCAAGGGGGGGTTTTGTTTGGAGAGGAAAGGATCTGGAAGATGCTGCCTTTTATCAAGTCTGCAACCCCAAGCACAAAGCAGGCATAAGTCTGTGGCTCAGAGCCTGTGCTCCCTGCTGCTCCCCCCTCTCGTCCCGGCACATCCCACCCCTCAGCGCAGGCTCATCCAGCACATCTTTAGCAGCAGGCTATCTAAGATTAATGGGAATACAGGGCAGAGAATGGCGGTGTTTCTTGAAGGAACGGCTACGTTAACAGCCCTGCTGGGCCTCCGCAATCAGACCTTCCTACGGCAAAGTGTGATTTGTAATGGATGATCTCCATAAAGCCAATGCACTTGCTGCTTCAGATGCTCCCGCCGATTTACCCCTCGGAAGCTCGCCGGCAGCTGACGTGCATGGCAGGTTAACAAAGTGGCACGTTTCCTGAGGAGCAGCAGTCGCCTCCGGACTGCCTGCGGGAGTCCTAGCTGTCAGCGCAGTAAAAAGGATTGGTACGCAGAGGGGCCCTCGCCGGCGTGCGCTTAATCTTTCCAATAGTTCTCGCTTGCGAAGGTTAAAAGGAGCCGGCAGTATCAGAGAAGGGAAAAACGCTGCCCTTCCTCCCCAGGCTTGGGAGTGCTGAAGCCCTCCAGCTGTTCAGTGCCGGAAGGTGAGTCTGAAGGAACAAGGTGGCCTATGACCTACCTAACCGGGCTGAGCTGCTGAGCCTCAGGGTGTGCAGCCTTGCCTCGGGATCAAACCTGACAAATCCCAACGTGGATTCACTCAGGGAGAGTTTGCATCCGCACGTTCCGGTTCTGCTATTTTTCTGCCTAGAGTCTGCCTGTAGTAGTTCTGAGAGGCGGACACGGAGCTCCCTACCAGCAGGCCGGGAATAAAATTGCCCTGAAGCGGAAGCTGAGTGGCCAGGGCACTGGGAAATATTGCTTAGCAACCCGCTTCAGGTCCCCAAAGCTGTGTGCAAACTCTGGATTAAAAGATTCCTAAAGCAACCCACTATCATGGCAATCCATATTCTCGTGCCCATTATCTTGGGTGACCCACTGTATTCATGCAGCGATGACAGTCACAGATCACGGGAGCATCCTACTTGCCATTTCACACTGCGGTTATGTCATGATTAGAACATGATTAGCCCAACAGCCTGACTTATATCTGTTCTAGCAACTATGCACTTTAACAGACGCTAAACTGTGTATATACATTTTAAGAGAATGTTTACAAATTTATCATGAGGTCTTCTACGTGTCACCTTCGCATACCCCAATGTATATCTTAATCTCTCGTCCCCCTCTTATTTCCTCCTCCAAGTTACACATCCTTGTTATAATGTAACTTTACTCTCCTTCAAATTGTTTTACTGTTTGGTTGGTTACAGTTCCTTATTGTTTGATGTAAACCGAGTTGATTTGATTTGTATCAAGAAACTCGGTATAGAAAAGCCTTTAATAAATAAATAAAATAAATGATTATAGATTCCCCAAGCTTCCTAGTTAGAATTGTGTACACACCAAACCCCTGATCAGGGTTGTCACTGTTTTCTAAAGGCACAGTGGAGGGTTTTTTTCACATCACTTCTAAATCAGAAACGATTTCTTTCTGCTGTATTTGCAGTGTGTTTGATGAGCGCTCCGGTTTCCTTTTTTCGAGGGGTTATCTTTTGTCCTTTAGTTGTGATATTATATGGTTAGTGGTGGACCTACGCCCTTTTGTATTTTTTTTAAACCAAGTAATACAAATAGGCCATAATTATGATAGCTCAGCTTCCTCCTTTAAAAAAATCTACATCTCCCACTTTAGAAAATCAGAATTAGGCCTCTGCTTCCTAAGGTGCATTAACACATTAGCCTGCATTAAGTGATGAATTTAGTGCTTAATACTTGTTAAATTTACATTCATGTGCATTATTGGTAAAGCACTCATAAAAAATATTGTTGAACTGTTTTTTTAATGTAAATCCATGCAAAACTGCTCATTAATATTAAAAGGCATAATGCAAATCACAGTGAGTCTCATGATTTTTGTCAAACCTTGAAACTTATCTACACCTCATGTCCGGGGCAAGGGGGATCCTCGTGCCAGCCAGTGCCGTTTTGAACAGCTGAGCAAGCAGGTCGTGAGCAAGTGGGGATCGCTGGGGGAGGGGGGGTAGGCATGATGGGGAAACTGGGTGAGAACGGGTTCTCCTTGTCAAACCTTGGACCTTTTTTTGATCTGGGACCATGGAGGGTGGGAACGCCAGAGCTCTGAACCCCTTCCTTGATTCCGGGGATGGGGTCAGAGCCAGATTTAAAACTGTGATGCCCATGGCCAGTGGACTCTAGATGGGGCAATTTTGTCCTGGAAATAAGAAAGCAGCAGAAGTCCTACCTTTTAGGAACCTTTAGAATTTGTCACCCTCGGCAAGTACCTGTGCTATCTAAGCCTAAATCCAGGCCTTGATAAAAGCTACTTAACAATGAGGACTAAGAGCTTATCTGTTACGTTTGGTGGCTCACGGCACGCTTCCACTCACTCCAAGCACAGACGCCGTGGGCAACAGGTGCCAGTGAGAGTGGCACAGCACATACCAAAGATGCCGCCGTGATCCAGGGCCCTCCTAGGCACACGGGGGTGGCATGCAGTGAGCCTTAAGGGTGCCACGGCGGGAAACCCCTCGTGGCACCCCTTGATGACGTCAGGAGATCTCCTCTACTTAAAGCCGGCCCCGGACGCCTCTCAAACACCTCAGAAATCGGGTGTTTAATTAAGCAGTTCGTGTTTTGAATTCTTGCCTCGTCCAACCTGCCTCATCCCAAAAAAAGGAACATCTAAAGTGGTGCACAAAAGACCATGCTTCATTTTTAACATAGAAACATAGAAACATAGAAACATAGAAATGATGGCAGAAGAAGACCAAACGGCCCATCCAGTCTGCCGTTTGTATGGAGTGGCATCATGTTTCCCATGGGCGGGGAAAAGTTACGTGAGAGCTGAGTCAGCTGCTAGGGTGGGAGGGAGGCTTGATTCATCTTTCATGGGGGGGGGGGGGGGGGGGGGGGGGGGTGATGCTGGAGGGAGGGATGCTGGAGGGAGGGAAGACTGTGCCATTTGTCCCGGGGAGTGGGAAGGGGGAATGAAACTCTACCTGTTAACCAACTTTTTAGCTTTAGGCAGGCTTGCAAGGGGGATTACAAGTCTTTTTGGATTCCTTAAAAAGGTAACATCTGGTCCAAGCCCACATAAAATAGCAGGTGTGAAGAGCACAGCAGGCTATTTCCCTTGGGCCTGGTAAAGTGTCATTTGTACACAATGTTCCCTCATTTACATATGGGTAAGTGCTAATTTTAATTCTTGCATGTTAAAGTGATGTGAGACTGTCTTAATGCGCATGTTAAGGCCCTACAGCGCTGCATGCTAATTTTAGCATTCACAAAAGGCCCTTAATCTGCACGCTAAACTTAATTGCATAGGTCTAATACTGTCTACACGCTGTTTCCCAAAGCCCAGGGTATCTGCACTGCCAGTGGCCTCATCTGTAACCTAGAAAACTTCTAATCTCAAGAAATTAACAGGAATTGTGTCTCGTTCTTGCAGGACGGGCAAAACAGATTGAGCCGTGGATTAGAGAAATTGAGTTTATTATTGCCCTGGGTATGAAATATCCCAGAAATAAGGCCATTATCAAGGTTCCTTGACTACTGAGTGGTTCTGTGTTTCCCCTTAACCCCCCATAAAAGACAACAAATTATCACAGTGCATGTAAGACTAGGAGGTGGGCAGAAAGGGCACCCTTCCCTATGGGAGAGAGTAATAAGTGCTCCTCTATAGCATTTGAGCTGAGCAAGATATAAATGGCAGAGGTCAATAGGCAAGAATCTTAATGGAACGTCTGTGCAATGTATGTCAAGTAGGTCAGACAAGCAGACGTCCTACCCTTCCTGTCAGCCAGAATACAATCGCACTCCATTCACATTCTAAACTTAAGAACAAAGGCCTTTGTCTTGAGCTCCATAATGTGGTAACGCACACGGGTTTTTTTTTCTCACATTCCACGTAGAAATAGAGTCCCCCAAACAAGTCGCTATGACATCTTTTCATTGGGCTATGCACATTGTAGGGTTAGTGTCAATGCAAAGGATGATGCCGTCTGAATATCCAAATGAAGCTGCAGGTTCTGGCCCAGAATCTGCCGGAAGATTTGAGAGACCAAAAGGTGAATTTTAAAAGCCGGCTGCTTGCCAGAATCAGCAGATGTGCGCGCATCCAGCACATGCATGGGTTCACCCGATTTAATGAGCTACTCGATTTAATGAGCTACTTGCACGCATAATTACCGGGAAAAGGGTGGAATGTGGGCGGGGCTTGGGTGTTCCTGGGCAGCACCAAGAGATCTGCGTGCAAGTACCTAGGAGCCTGGGCGAGGATCCAGGTATATTTGAGGGTAAATTGACTTCTGCCATGGATGAGGTGTAAGTCTTAATAAAACCATTTCCAGGCATCTCTGAAGTGTTTGAGGGGGGGGGTCTGGTTAAATGGGGGGGGGGAGTGCAGGACCTCGCTGCGCGCTGGGCAAACCGCTGGACGAATTGGTGAAACTGGTCATGGCGTGGATGCATGCCTGATATAAAATGGCCTCACTTGCATGGCCGTGCGCACACACACTTGTAAACTTAGGGGCACACACACGCGCACCAGGTCTATTTTATAACATACGCACATATGTGGCTGCTCCAATGTTGTAACTGGGGTAATCTTTTTATTATTGCATGTTATTGTTGTAAAGCGTAAGAAACAAATAAATAAATAAATAAATAAATAAAAATCTTCAAAATAGAAGTCAATTAGCAATTCGATTAATACACAGTTAACACTGATTTTAATGACTGACTAATTTTTGTCTTGTTGTGGTCATTTACAACCCAACATAAGTGGAGGAGTAGCCAATATGGCCGTTGTGCTGGGTGCCTGACCCCGCCCCATCCCCAGACCGCCCCTTTTTACAAGCCCCGGGACTTACACGCATCCCGGGGCTTTATGCGCGCTGCCGGGCCTTTTTAAAATAGGCCCGGTGCACGTAACCTTTTGAAAATCCAAACTTTTAATTTTTATGTGCTGAAATGTTTTGAAAATCAACAGCTTTGTGTCTAAGTGACTTTGAAAATTACCCCCTGAATGGATAATTTTCAAAGCCATTTTCTTGGATAAAATAGTACTTCACCTTTTTAAAAATTGCCCTCCCTATCAGGTGAATTTTCAAAGTGGTTACCCCACGTAAATGAAACATACGATTGTAGCAATTTTCAAAAGCCATTTATCCACATAAGTGCTTGTATGCTTATAAAACCTATGGACAAATCAATGGCATAGATTGTAGCAATTTTCAAAAGCCCACTCACATGGGTAAAGTGCATTTACTCGAGTAAAACCCAGTTTTAAGCGTGGAAATTCTTTTGAAAATGACGCCCTGTATGCAGATAAACGTATGCACATAAGACTTCTGTGTGCAGAAGCTTTCCCGCAGTGACAAGAGGGTTTCCCGGAGGCGGGCTAAGGGAGAGGTTTGGAACTACGAGCATACATTTTCATTTTTAAAAGTATATGCATCTTATCAGATATAAATGTGTACAGGAACTTTCCCTGAGATATTTAAAGTGAAAGTACACTTGTATTTTCACTTTGAAAATTGATGCAAAATCAAGGGGTAAAACAGAGAGAGGTTCATTCTTTTCTAATGAATGCCAAAATGAATGAGGCCATTCTCAATTCATTCCAAATGGATTGAACCAAAAATAACCACCTACCAAAATACTCAAAACATTTTGGCTATTTTATTATTTATGGTATTAAAAAAAAAACCAGGTTTACAGTGGCCCTGCCTGGGCCTTCCCAGCCAAAAAATTGTCAGGCCTAGTGCCAAGGACTAGGCTGGGACCCTCACCCTCTGTAAAACCGATGAGACCAGGGCCGGGGCAAGGGACCTCTCATCATGGCCACCGTTTACCCCCTCTCCAGGTTCTGCATGTAAAAATGCAGGAATTACTCTCTCCTGCCCAGGTCTTGATGCTTTAAAAATGGCTTGTCCACCTGGAGGGTGGCGCCGACGTGACATCACCTTCAGCGCCAGTGTGACTGGCACCATTTTGATGCAAGCTGTAGAAATGTATGGCCATACATTAAAATAGCACTGGCCGTACCACTGGAAGGGCCAAAGTGAAGTCATATTGGCACCAGCCTCCAGGTGGATGGTGCCATTTCTAAAGAGCTGGTACCCAGGAGGAGTGACTGGGCATTATTCCTTCTTTCCCTTTTAAAAGAAGGATCTAGGAAGAGGGTAATTGAGAGACTGGCTGGGAACTTCCTGGCCCCAGCAGTTTTACAGTGAGATAGGGCTCCAACCCCAGCCTAGACCTTGCTACCAAGTCCTGCCTGAGCCTGAGCCTCAGCACTGGGACCTAGGCTTCGGTGCTAGGCCCGGCCCTGGCCTAGGCCTTGAGCCAGGCTAGGCCTAGGCCTGGGTGCCAGGCCCAGCCTCAGTGACAGGCTTGGGTCTCAGCCATGACGCTGGGTCTTGGCCTCAGCATTGGGCCTGTCTCCAGCCTAAGCTCCAGTGCCAGGCCTGGCCTGATCCAAAGCCTTGCCACTAAAGCTTAGGCTTTGGTACCGGGCCTGGCTCAAGCCCAGGCCTCAGCACCGGGCTCAGGGAAGTTTTTGGCCCCGATAGGCCCAGCTCGCACCACCAAAGGCCTAGTTTTTTTTTTTTAATATCGATTCAATTTTATTTTAGATTTATTTTTTCCTTGTTTAAAGGTTTTTGTTTTTTTGTTTAGTTTGGCAAATGAACTGAACTGAAAAAAAAATCATTAAACAAACCAATTAAAAACGAAAACATAAACCTAAAATGAAAAAAGAAACCAAACAAAAAATTTGGGGGCTGTACATGTAGTAAAACGTGTCTGCAGACTTTGCATTTCTAGAGCCAGTTTTAAAACAACCCAGGCTTTACTGATGGAAACGGCCTGTTATAAAATCACCTGCCCAATTTATTTATCATTGACATTCATATTCTGCCAATTCACAAAAACATGATTCAAAGCAGCTACCAGTGTAAAACATCAAAGAGTGTCAGACAGACAAAATTAAAAAAGAAATAGAATATAAATCAATCAGATTCAGAGAAATCAAAGGCCTCTTAAATTGCTGAAAGTGCCTAATATGAGCAGTGGATATAAAAAGAGAGTCTTTTGGATGCTTCAAAAGATTAATAACCTGGCGATATCTATTACCCACTATGGGCCGGGTTTTAAAAGCTCTACGCGCGTAAATCCGGTGTTATAAAATCGGGCGTACATGCGTGCGCGCCGGGTAGCGTGCGCACACGTACGCCCGAGCGTATATTTTAAAATGTACCCCATTATTCTGTTCACACGCTTGTATACCATGCCACACATTCATTAAGGCCAATCAGCTGTGCAGAGTTCACAGTAAATAGCCCACATTGCTCATGCTAGCTCAATTGTCTGCTCCTGTCACCCCCCCCCCCACCCCCGATTAGAAACTGATATCTGTTCAATGATGGTCCATTGGATTTGCTGAAAAGAATGATTGGCCAGCAGGCAGTGCTTGCACTTCCTTAGTCTTAAGGCAGCTGTGATATGAGTCTGGTCCATATAACTCTTCTCTTACATCCAGTGTAGATCAATGGGCAAGGCCATTGCAACCAATACACTGCATAATTGGATGAACTGCTTGTATGATGCAAAGACTTTACAGTAATATTGAGTAGTAGGATGAGTCCAGAAGTTACCCTGCATTGTTTGCCTACCCAAGTCATGTGAACCACCTTTCAAGACTAATAGAGGTATCTGATTAATGAGCCACATGTTTATAAGTATTTTATTGATGTTTTGCAGCATCCAAAAGATTCCCTATACTTTTCCATTGCTCCTATTAGACACTTACTGCAATTTGAGTGATCCTTGGTTTCTTGGATTCCCACGATGCATAGTTTAATCATCGCAGAGCTTGTCTAACCTAATGTGCAGGTTGTCTGTTGCAATATTTTTGCCTGTTGATTCACTTTGACGTACGAGAAGATCAATATCTATTTATTTATTTATTTAAAACTTTTAGATCCCGACATTCAAATGGATATAACATCGGTTTACAAATAACTGGGGGGACTAACATTAACAGCGAGAATGGAAAATAAAAGTTATTGAAGGAACGGGGAGAGGAGAAATTGGTCAGGGTGACCTAGAGAGAGATTAATAATATGTAGAAGGTGGAAACAGATTAATAATAAGTAGGTGGGAAAAATAATCATATTACAATTGCTATGAGATCAGGAGTGTGGGAGGATTAGGTGAATGCGTGTTTGAAAAGCCAAGTTTTTAACTTTTTTTTTTGAAGGTTATTGTACAGTGTTCTTGGCGTAGATCGGGTGGCATCGAGTTCCATATTGTTGGTCCAGCTATGGAGAGAGCACGTTCTCTGGTAGAGGTGAGATGGGTAAGTTTGTGAGAAGGAGTAGACAGGGAACATTTGTAAGCAGATCTGGTTGGTCTGCTGGAGGTATGGTAATGGAGGGAATCATTGAGCCAGTGAATCTCTTTATTGTGTAGGGTCCTAACACGAAATGATAAATGACCTAGTTAATTTGTATGAGTAAGAAAGGAGCTGGGTAAGGGCACTCCCAGGGTGGGTTTTTAAAATTTAGCCAGATAGTGTGATTTGCAGCAACCAAGTGAAAAAAAAAAGGCCTCGATTTGACCACACAGAGTTTGTGTTGCTAGATTTAGACTTATATTCAGCCTCACTTTTAGCTGGGTAAGTGCGGCTGCACATCCTGCTAAAGATAACTGAGTACATTCAGCCAGTTGTCTCTAGCCACCCTCACTCGGCTGAATCTGCTCTCTGCAAGATCTGACATGACCCTAACTCTGTCTTAGCATTGCTCGCGGCAGGGGTTCAAACGCGATTGTTATCTGAGCCATTCCCAAGAGCTGTGGGGAGGGCCTGCTTGGATTTGCAAGGTGAAATTGTGATCTACCACAGCAACGGGCATGGCTACGGTCCTACAGTTACGCTGGGCCCGTGTGTACTGAACATGTTTCCCATAAATTGTGAGGAGGGCAACTTTCAAAGGGATCTGAATTATTTGGCCTCATCCATGGGGATGTAAAGTGCACCGCTTAGAGGGGGCAAAGATGTCATGGTGCTGCTCCATTTGCACATTATGCAGATGGCTCTTGTGGCAACTTCCATCTGATTAAAAATAGCAATTGAGATTTTTTTGCAAAGAAACTTAAATATACATCTCTGAAATGTAGCTAAGTTTTGCAAGAAATTTCCCATTTATGCAATTTTTCTGCATGAAATGTAACTTGTGGAACCACTACAGAGCTGATTTGCTCATTACTGATTTTGCTTATCTTTTGCAAATGGATTCGCAAAAGAAAAATAGCACATGCAAAATCACCAAATAGCTCTCGCTCTTTCCCATAAATGTGATAACGCCCCCTAGTTGATGTCTTCTGCCCATGCTTTCTAGTTTGTGAACCCATTCCTACAAGAGTACATTGGCCTCCCAGCTAGATATCAATTCACTAGGTTCCAGCTGTAACCAATTCCCTTTCCTTCTTGCAAAAACAATTGGAGCATTATTCTTGGCTTATGAACCAGAACCTCAGCAAATCAAATCGGAATAGCTCTCGGTTAACAATTAAAAAAAAATGTAACGGATAGAGCTAGCGAGGTCCATGTTCAAAAGCGATTTAGATGGATAACGCAAAAGTTATCCATAGAAATAGTAAATGTGGCATATTCGGCCATCCAGCGCTGCTTCTGCCTTCCAGCACTGAGAAATCAAACTGCGGGTCGTCGCAAACACTTTCAGAGCAGTGCTGGATCACCGGCAGCAGTTGAGCTGACACCTCGATCCCAGCAGGGTTTAACCTCTTCTGTATGGGAGTGAGATGGGGGAGGGATTGGGGGAGGGAACCACCTACCAGTAAATGTTAAGGGCAATGGGAGCGGGGGGTCCCGGTAACCTGTCTACTCTAGGGGTGGTCAAAATTTTAGGAGAGGTTTGGGAGTAAGGGGTGCGAGGCCAAATATACAACATTTGGGAAGCGGGAGGGAAAGATCTGAGCAGCAGTCCCCTTTAGTTCTTTATTTCTTTTCCTTCTCTGACAACACTACTTACCCGGATATTTTTAGAGAGAGAGTTATCTGGCCACACAAAGGCGGGTTACTTTAGAACTAACCGGCCATATTAAAAAATTGGCAAATAGGTTTGAAGGTATCCAGCTAGTAGTAACTGGGTAACTTTAGCCAAGCATAGTCAGCAGGACATTTATCCTACTGAATGTCTGGAACAAGTTATCCAGCTAACTGTAGCCAGAAGGCTCGTCTGCTAACTGCCTGTGAGGATGACTGAGCAGAAAACCACGCTGACTTTTCTAATGCAAATGTATACTTTATTAATATCACAGCTCTTGAATACAGTGATAGACTGCCTTCTCTCAGGACAGTGTACTTACAAGCTTCTGGTTTGGACAAAATAGTTTTACAGGAGCTTCTTCTCCTGGAGACGTGGGGGCCTCCTGATCTCAGCTGGGTTCACAAACTTATCTTTCCCCAGCTGCTCCTGCCCTCAGAACTCTCCCTGCCCAGCAGGGTCTCACCCACACAGCTCTCTCCCTCTCTAGGATTTAAGGTGGGCCAGGTATCCAGCCTGGTCCTGCACAGGTTTAAAGGGGAAAATTGGGGCACTCTGTCACACCGCCCTACTGAATATTACCCCCATAATTCCTATAACCAGCATATTCCGTGATTGACTCTGCTCATAGTACTGACAATCAGCGGCATCTGGCCAATTAAACAGGTAGCGATTTAGATCCTGCAGGATGAACATTTCACCCTGCAGAGAGGTTAAATATAGTCTCCTAGTGATGCTCAAAAAGTCAGGCTGTGCTGGCCTTTGGGTAGGGCAACCTGGGAAGTCGCGCAAGGCCCCTTGAGCTGAGGGGGTGCCCTAGGAACTGCCAGTATTGCCTGTTACGTTGGTCTGAAAATGAAGAACCAGTGGGGAGCTGATTTTCACCAAGGGCACCATTTGCCCTAGAGTCAGCGCTGTGGTCAGGGGAGGACTTAGCTGTCTAGTGCCAGCTAACCCCGAATACATAAATGGCAGGTCTAAAACAAAGTTGATTATCTTAAGCATTCTAGACTTGGCTGAACATTGACCCTTCTCAATTCCCCAAAATTATATCTTCTAAACAAGGTTAATCCACCTTCCTTCTTCATATTAGTGTGGGCACGATTCTCCTCAGTCTGTTTTGGCCTTTGGAAGATGTACAGCAAAAATATTTGGGGTTTTTTACCAAATACCATCTGTTGGCACAGGATATTGTAGGAAGATAATATTTATCTTCCCCGCCCTCCCCCCCAAAAAAGCCACAAATCCTCAGGGGTCATTCCAATGTAAAATTACTAGCCAAGCACTGCTTAACAGAGTGGAACATTCAATTCATCCTTTTGTCCAGCCAAATCAACTGCATGTTAATAGAAGCCGAGTGAATTAAAGGAGCACAAAGCTGCTTTTTCATTTTAATGAACAAATACAGGATATGGACGAACCTATTGTGACCTTAGCTTTAGATACTGGAAAAAGTATTTAGGCAGAGTAAGGTGAAGGCAAGTGCAATTTGCATTACAAAGATCTGGCTTTGCTGAAGCATTTAAAATATGCAGTTACTTCTCTTCACTCCAGAATAATTCAGAAATAGCAAAATTATCACCAGCTATAGATAGTTTCCATTCTGTACAATTTCTGAGCTCATTTGTATGGTCTGATATCCCAGTGCATGTGATCAGTCACATTATTGACCTGCAAAAAAAGATAAAAAAAGATGTCGGCATCATTTCTGAGGCCTTCTGCGAATCAACACAATCCCCTGGAAAAAACACACTCAGCACCTATATAACAAACCTGCTATACCAATCCAGCACTAACACCTGGACTTCAAACAACCACAACCTAGCATACAAAAAGATGGAAATACAAATATTGCAATGTGCCCTAGAACACCAATACACCTCCTATTGGGAGACGTGAACTGTAAAACAGAACACAATGGACTGCTAAGGATCCCTACACAGAAAAGACATGGCAGCAGAGTACCTCACTTCAGTCACAAATGCAAAAAACAAACTAATCCTCACCAAATTGATTTCATTTCATTTATTAGCATTTACATTACTGAAGAAACCGAGACCCCTCTTACACTACAGCGACTTCCGAACAGTTCTCCAAGCCACTCTATTCACAAAGATCGACTACTGCAATTCCCTACTCCTGGGACTGCCCTCGATCACTATCAAACCACTGCAAATGCTGCAAAATGCAGCAGCCAGAATTCTCACCAACTCACGCAGATCGGCCCATATTACCCCAATCCTCAGAGACCTCCACTGGCTGCCGATCCCAGCCAGAATCCTTTACAAAAGCCTAACTATCATCCACAAAACCCTTCACTGGCTCAATGATTCCCTCCCGTTTCATACCTCCATCAGACCAACTAGATCCGCCTACCAAGGTACCCTGACGACCCCCCCCCCCTCCCCCCCGTTCAAATCCGCTGTACTCACCTCCACCCGAGAACGAGCCCTTTCCATAGCAGGACCTACACTATGGAATTCAATGCCACCAGACCTACGACTTGAACACTGCTCAACCACATTAAAAAAGAAATTAAAAACCTGGTTGTTCAAACAAGCATTCACGTAATTCCATCCTTATCTCGGACTTCCTAACATGTGCTATTACTGGTTTATTCTGTATTAACTAAAGTTACTTAATTACTCTAACTGGATTATACTGTATTATAACTGGATTACACTGTAATAACTAAAGCCACTTAACTACCATATAACTAACTTGGTAATATAACAATAACATAACTCGATAACTGTTGCTGCTCATTTGTTATATAGCTCCTAATATAAGTACTACTAAGGATATAATCTGTAATATAATGCACTCTTAACTAAGCTGTTTCTTGATTTTTGCAACCTTCTAGCTAGTCTCTCTGAAAGGTCTCCCTGACCGCTCTTACTCATGTCCCGTTCCTTTAAAATTCCCTGTTAAATGTAACTATTTTCCTTCCATTCTATCTGTTATGTTTGTTTTACCCCAGCTGAATGTAAACCGATGTGATATCCATTTGAATGTTGGTATAAAAAAAAAGGTTTTAATTAAATAAATAAATAAATAAATAAATACATTAATTTATGAATCACTTTCCAGAGAAAAATCACCCAAAGCAATGAATAGTAAAAATAACATTGAAATACAATCATTAAAAATAACAGCACAGTACCAAAATTACGGAAAAACACATATGCTGAAAACTCCCATCTTTAGAATGATGTCTCTGCCTGTATTACCAAATCATCAGTTAAGGGATATCAACCAAGTCTTTAACTCTTTTCTAAACTTCAATATTGCACCTTCCTCTCTCAACTGAACAGCTGAGGGATAGACTAGACACTGAAAAGGCCTGATTTTGCAAATGCACATGGCAGTAAGCTTTCACCAACCAGTTGCAATTGATACCTCTGATTTAATCTCAAATTATGACTACTGCAATTCCACTTCAATCAACCCTTAAGATTTGGGGGACAATTATCTTACAACACCTTAAATGCTAGTACCAGACATCTAAATTTGCATTTCAAGGCAATAGGTAACCAGTGCAAATATAAGATAAGTGATCACAGACTAGGAATAGAAAGATGCAGTCAAAAACTAAACTGGGAACCCCAAGAAACCAGACTCAGCATGCAATGCAGTGCTGGAGAATTAGAAACAGAAATGCATTTCCTTCTGTGCTGAGAAAACACAGAGACAGTAACAGCAAGCAGGTGTAAATAGGTGCACATGTACTATATTGCATTCATTACATACATGCTAATTGTTATGATCTGTTGCAAATAGTTAGCAATCTGTAATAATCCGCTATGCTGATGGGAGGAGCAATCAGATAAGGGAGTTATTTCTGTAATAATTCTGGTGTTATTTGTGGGTGGATCCTTGGGCCGGTGGCAGGTGACCATGCCCCCGGGGGAAGATCCCGAGAGGGACCACCGGCTAGGCTTAGAGTATGGAGGCAGACACACACTAGTTCTTTTATTAAACAGGTTTTTGAAACCACCAGAGCGGAGAGAAGTGAGCTGAAGTGCCCGGTAGGGCTGAGGTCCCTCAGATACTGGAACAGCGATCCCAGGATGGCTGAGCTGTTGAGAAACTGTAGACAGTGAGGAGGCAGGGTATGCAGAGTTCATGAACAGAACTAGATGACAACACTCACAAATAGGTCTCAGAGAAACAACAGCCAGAAAGGGTAGACCCTTGAGGAGCGAGTACCTAGTTCCAGGGAAAGCTCTGAGAGAGCAATGGCAACTCACAATGATGTAGGCAGTGATAGCTTCCATAAGAACATAAGAAAATGCCATACTGGGTCAGACCAAGGGTCCATCAAGCCCAGCATCCTGTTTCCAACAGTGGCCAATCCAGGCCATAAGAACCTGGCAAGTACCCAAAAACTAAGTCTATTAGAGATGTGAATCGTGTCCTCGATCGTCTTAACGATCGATTTCGTCTGGGAGGGGGAGGGAATCGTATTGTTGCCGTTTGGGTGGGTAAAGTATCGTGAAAATCGTTAAAATCATGAGCCGGCACACTAAAACCCCCTAAAACCCACCCGACCCTTTAAATTAAATCCCCCACCCTCCCGACCCCCCCCCAAATGCATTAAATTACCCTGGGGTAGAGCAGCGGTCCGGAACGGCGGCGGTCCGAAACGGCCTCCTGCTATTGAATCGCGTTGTCTTCAGCCGGCGCCATTTTGCAAAATGGCCGCCGCAAAATGGCGGCGGCCATAGACCAACACGATTCGACTGGAGGAGGTCATTCCAGACCCCCGCTGGACTTTTGGCAAGTCTTGTGGGGGTCAGGAGGCCCCCCCAAGCTGGCCAAAAGTTCCTGGGGGTCCAGCGAGGGTCTGGGAGCGATTTCCTGCCGCGAATCATTTTCCGTACGGAAAATGGCGCCGGCAGATCGACTGCAGGAGGTCATTCAGCGGGGGCTCGCTGAACGACCTCCTGCAGTCGATCTCCTGCCGGCGCCATTTTCCGTACGGAAAACGATTCGCGGCAGGAAATCGCTCCCAGACCCTCGCTGGACCCCCAGGAACTTTTGGCCAGCTTGGGGGGGCCTCCTGACCCCCACAAGACTTGCCAAAAGTCCAGCGGGGGTCTGGAACGACCTCCTCCAGTCGAATCGTGTTGGTCTATGGCCGCCGCCATTTTGCGGCGGCCATTTTGCAAAATGGCGCCGGCTGAAGACAACGCGATTCAATAGCAGGAGGCCGTTTCGGACCGCCGCTCTACCCCAGGGTAATTTAAGGCATTTTGGGGGGGGGGGGGTTCGGGGGGGGGGGGGATTTAATTTAAAGGGTCGGGGGTGGGTTTTAGGGGGTTTTAGTGTGCCGGTTTTCCTGCCCTCCCCCTTCCCCCGATTTACGATTTTTTGACGATAAATCGGGGGAATTGGTATTGTATCGTGGCCCTAACGGTTTTTGATGATTTAAAATATATCGGACGATATTTTAAATCGTCAAAAAACGATTCACATCCCTAAAGTCTATTCCATGTAACCATTGCTAATGGCAGTGGCTATTCTCTAAGTGAACTTAATAGCAGGTAATGGACTTCTCCTCCAAGAACTTATCCAATCCTTTTTTAAACACAGCTATACTAACTGCACGAACCACATTCTCTGGCAACAAATTCCAGAGTTTAATTGTGCGTTGAGTAAAAAAGAACTTTCTCCGATTAGTTTTAAATGTGCCCATGCTAACTTCATGGAGTGTCCCCTAGTCTTTCTACTATCTGAAAGAGTAAATAACCGATTCACATCTACCCGTTCTAGACCTCTCATGATTTTAAACACCTCTATCATATCCCCCCTCAGTCGTCTCTTCTCCAAGCTGAAAAGTCCTAACCTCTTTAGTCTTTCCTCATAGGGGAGTTGTTCCATTCCCCTTATCATTTTGGTAGCCCTTCTCTGTACCTTCTCCATCGCAATTATATCTTTTTTGAGATGCGGCGACCAGAATTGTACACAGTATTCAAGGTGCGGTCTCACCATGGAGCGATACAGAGGCATTATGACATTTTCCGTTTTATTCATCATTCCTTTTCTAATAATTCCCAACATTCTGTTTGCTTTTTTGACTGCCGCAGCACACTGAACCGACGATTTCAATGTGTTATCCACTATGACACCTAGATCTCTTTCTTGGGTTGTAGCACCTAATATGGAACCCAACATCGTGTAATTATAGCATGGGTTATTTTTCCCTATATGCATCACCTTGCACTTATCCACATTAAATTTCATCTGCCATTTGGATGCCCAATTTTCCAGTCTCACAAGGTCTTCCTGCAATTTATCACAATCTGCTTGTGATTTAACTACTCTGAACAATTTTGTGTCATCTGCAAATTTGATTATCTCACTCGTCGTATTTCTTTCCAGATCATTTATAAATATATTGAACAGTAAGGGTCCCAATACAGATCCCTGAGGCACTCCACTGTCCACTCCCTTCCACTGAGAAAATTGTCCATTTAATCCTACTCTCTGTTTCCTGTCTTTTAGCCAGTTTGCAATCCACGAAAGGACATCGCCACCTATCCCATGACT
Source organism: Rhinatrema bivittatum (assembly GCF_901001135.1). Taxonomy (NCBI): domain Eukaryota; kingdom Metazoa; phylum Chordata; class Amphibia; order Gymnophiona; family Rhinatrematidae; genus Rhinatrema; species Rhinatrema bivittatum. The sequence goes on along the minus strand of NC_042617.1, from coordinate 20,798,402 downwards.
TTTTACTTTTCCTAGAAGCCTCTCATGAGGAACTTTGTCAAACGCCTTCTGAAAATCCAAGTATACTATATCTACCGGTTCACCTTTATCCACATGTTTATTAACTCCTTCAAAAAAGTGAAGCAGATTTGTGAGGCAAGACTTGCCCTGGGTAAAGCCATGCTGACTTTGTTCCATTAAACCATGTCTTTCTATATGTTCTGTGATTTTGATGTTTAGAACACTTTCCACTATTTTTCCTGGCACTGAAGTCAGGCTAACCGGTCTGTAGTTTCCCGGATCGCCCCTGGAGCCCTTTTTAAATATTGGGGTTACATTTTCTATCCTCCAGTCTTCAGGTACAATGGATGATTTTAATGATAAGTTACAAATTTTTACTAATAGGTCTGAAATTTCATTTTTTAGTTCCTTCAGAACTCTGGGGTGTATACCATCCGGTCCAGGTGATTTACTACTCTTCAGTTTGTCAATCAGGCCTACCACATCTTCTAGGTTCACCGTGATTTGATTCAGTCCATCTGAAACATTACCCATGAAAACCTTCTCCATTACGGGTACCTCCCCAACATCCTCTTCAGTAAACACCGAAGCAAAGAAATCATTTAATCTTTCCGCGATGGCCTTATCTTCTCTAAGTGCCCCTTTAACCCCTCGATCATCTAACGGTCCAACTGACTCCCTCACAGGCTTTCTGCTTCGGATATATTTAAAAATGTTTTTACTGTGAGTTTTTGCCTCTACAGCCAACTTCTTTTCAAATTCTCTCTTAGCCTGTCTTATCAATGTCTTACATTTAACTTGCCAATGTTTATGCTTTATCCTATTTTCTTCTGTTGGATCCTTCTTCCAATTTTTGAATGAAGATCTTTTGGCTAAAATAGCTTCTTTCACCTCCCCTAACCAAGCCGGTAATCGTTTTGCCTTCTTTCCACCTTTCTTAATGTGTGGAATACATCTGGACTGTGCTTCTAGAATGGTATTTTTTAACAATGACCACGCCTCTTGGACATTTTTTACTTTTGTAGCTGCTCCTTTCAGTTTTTTTCTAACAATTTTTCTCATTTTATCAAAGTTTCCCTTTTGAAAGTTTAGCACGAGAGCCTTGGATTTGCACACTGTTCCTTTTCCAGTCATTAAATCAAATTTGATCATATTATGATCACTATTGCCAAGCGGCCCCACCACCGTTACCTCTCTCACCAAGTCCTGTGCTCCACTGAGAATTAGATCTAAAATTGCTCCCTCTCTCGTCGGTTCCTGAACCAATTGCTCCATAAAGCTATCATTTATTCCATCCAGGAACGTTATCTCTCTAGCGTGACCCGATGATACATTTACCCAGTCTATATTGGGGTAATTGAAGTCTCCCATTATTACTGCACTACCAATTTGGTTAGCTTCCCTAATTTCTCTTAGCATTTCACTGTCCATCTCACCATCTTGACCAGGTGGACGGTAGTATACCCCTATCACTATAGTATTCCCTGACACACAAGGGATTTCTACCCATAAAGATTCAATTTTGTATTTAGTCTCATGCAGGATGTTTATCCTGTTGGACTCTATGCCATCCCGGACATAAAGCGCCACACCTCCTCCCGACTGCTCCTCTCTGTCATTGCGATATAATTTGTACCCCGGTATAGCACTGTCCCATTGGTTATCCTCTTTCCACCATGTCTCTGAGATGCCAATTAAGTCTATGTCATCATTTACTGCTATACATTCTAATTCTCCCATCTTACTTCTTAGACTTCTGGCATTAGCATACAAACATTTCAAAGTTTGTTTTTTGTTTGTATTTTTATTCTGCTTTTTAATTGATAGGGATAAGTTAGAATTTTTTAGCTCAGGTGAGTTTTTAGTTACAGGCACTTGGACTACTTTTCTAATTATTGGAACCTCACTGTCGGGATGCCCTAATTCTAATGCATCATTAGTATCCTTTAAAGATACATCTCTCCGAACCATGCGCTGCTGAGCGACTGTCGGCTTTCCCCTTTGTTCTAGTTTAAAAGCTGCTCTATCTCCTTTTTAAAGGTTAGCGCCAGCAGTCTGGTTCCACCCTGGTTAAGGTGGAGCCCATCCCTTCGGAAGAGACTCCCCCTTCTCCAAAAGGTTCCCCAGTTCCTAACAAAACTGAATCCCTCTTCCTTGCACCATCGTCTCATCCACGCATTGAGACTCCGGAGCTCTGCCTGCCTCTGGTGACCTGCGCGTGGAACAGGGAGCATTTCAGAGAATGCTACCCTGGAGGTTCTGGATTTAATCTTTCTACCTAAGAGCCTAAATTTGGCTTCCAGAACCTCCCTCCCACATTTTCCTATGTCGTTGGTGCCCACATGTACCACGACAGCCGGCTCCTCCCCAGCACTGTCTAAAATCCTATCTAGGTGACGCGTGAGGTCCGCCACCTTCGCACCAGGTAGGCATGTTACCAGGCGATCCTCAAGCCCACCCGCCACCCAGCTATCTACATTCCTAATAATCGAATCACCAACTTTGACGGCCGACCTAACCCTTCCCTCCTGGGCAGAAGAGAATCAGCAGAGAGTAAGGAACGAGGGTCCTCGAGGAGCGAGTACCGGTTCCTGTCTGTAAACCTGAAAGGCAAAGAGAGAGCGAGGCCCCCGAGGAGCGGGTACCTCTGGTAAGTCCGAGGAGGCAGAGCAGCTAGAACGAATCCTTTTCCTTGCTAACTCAGCGTTATCAGAGACCTTTAAATATCGGAAGCAGATGACGTCATCTCAGGGGGACGCCCCTGAGGTTCGCGCCCTTGCTGGTACTTCAGTTGGAGCACGCGCCCTAGGCTTCAGGCAACATGGCGGATCTGCAGCATCGAGCTGGTCCGGGGACGCCAGAGAGATTCGGCAGGGAGACGCCGCGGCAGCCAGCCATCCTTCAACCCCGGAGGGAGTCGCCACAGAGGTAAAGAGGGCGGAGTGAAGACATCGGGCAGCAATGGTCGCAACACTAATTTTCAAAGCAGACATATATAAAAGCCTGTTTTTAAAATTCAAATGAAAGTCTGTGTATTTTTTTCGACACACAGACTTTAACCTTAAATATTTATTTATTTATTTAAAATCTTTTCTATACCGTCGTTTAGTAGAATACCGTCACAACGGTTCACATATAGGCACATATAGTACATTGTATATGCAATTGTTCCTATTATTAGTATTGGAGGTGCCTGATGATCTCGGTAACATCGTTTCATAGTAGTGGCTAAGAGTTTAGTGATGATTAATCTGACCTGTGACTAAGATAAAGACTGTTAAATTATACATTTAATTTAGAAGGTGCAATAGACAGACCATGACATACATACATGTAATGTGTTAGTGCTGTATGAAGATTTCATTTGTACAGCTTTTAGCGTTTTTTTCTCTCTCGCTCTCTTTGTGGAAAGGCTTCTTTAAATATGCTGTTACAAAATTACCATATTTGAGGATTTGAGGATTTGTTGATGCTGTTAGATAATATGCTTGAAGGCCAATAATAATAGCTCTCTATGTATAACCTATAAGATCCAAACAGCCTTCAGCTCTTGGAATGTACAATCTTGGCATACACCGATTCTTATAGATTATTTATTGGGCATGGATGAATTTTCCAACAATTCGAGATCTTTGTTAGGCCAGTACACAATTCCATAACTATAAGAGAGTCCAGGGATTGCAAGCTGATTGATATTTTGTATCTTATTCTGTGCTGTTAAAGCACTTTTCAATATCAGTTTCAGTCTCATAATCTTTTCTCTCAGTAACTTGTGCTGGATTGTTGCACTTCTTCTACTCCTAAATATTTATGTATGCCTTTCTACTCAAGTTCTTTTATGTTAAAGTCTTCAATCATAGAGATGTTTTCAGTTTTGCTTAGCCTTCTTTTAAGGAAGATCACCTTAGCACATTTGTCTAGGCCAAATGTAATCCTGATATCATCTGAAAACCTCATTACTACTTGGAGTTATTCTGCTAAATGATGATCACAGGAGTGGAACAGCTCCAAATCATTTAAAAATAGTAGATGCAATATTATCTGTTGATCATTTGTGTCTTTAGGATAACAGATCCATAGCCCAAATGGATTGAGTGCCAGACAAAACAGGACTGGTGACAGGGAATCTTCCTGAAATAGATCTTGATGTTAGACATGACATATTGTCTAGGGATGTGAATCGGGCTTCGGACGATTGAAAATATCGTACGATATTTCAAAATCATCAGAAATCGGGGGCTCCCCCAAAACGATAGGAAAACCCCAGGATATTGTTTGTGGGGGTTCTCTTATCATTTTGGGGGAGGGCGGGAAAAACGGCACACAAAAATAATAGAGATGTGAATCGTGTGATCGATCGTCTTAACGATCGATTTCGGCTGGGGGGGGGAGGGAATTGGATCGTCGCGGTTTTGTTTTTTTAAATATCGTGTAAATCGTAAATCGGGGGAGGGCGGGAAAACCAGCACACTAAAACATCCCTAAAACCCACCCCGACCCTTTAAAATAAATCCCCCACCCTCCCGAACCCCCCCAAAATGTCTTAAATTACCTGGGGTTCAGTGTGGGGGGTCCCGTTGTGATCTTCCACTCTCGGGCAACGGGTGCATTGATAGAAATGGCGCCGGCGCTACCTTTGCTCTGTCATATGACAGCTAATACATATATTGTGACATCAATCCAATTCAATGATCTTTATTAGTGAAAATTCCATATAAAATATCCAACATTAATCCATAATACCCCACACAATAGATATTATATTTTTTTATAAAACATTACATAGTTTTCATACATCACCCATACAACACATATCACATATACATTCTACATTCAACCTCATAAAAACCATTTCCAAATTTCTAAACATTCAAATTAAACATTAAATACAAATCTTCTTGATCAACACATCATCAAGTGTAGATACATTTCATTTTTCAAGCAGAAAGAGTTATATTGCACATTAATTCTTGCGTTACAAGAACGTCAATCCTCTTGATCTCTTTTTATTCTCTCTACATGTTTCGCCTTCCCTTAGGCTTCTTCAGGAGAGTTTTTTCAAACAATCTCCCACTGCTCATGTATCCAACATCTATCCACAGGGTTTTCTAAAAATATTCACACAAAAATTCGTAGATATTAAGTTTACACAATTTTCATAAACCTAATTTTTTATAAAGTTTTCCAAATTACTACTATACCTGCACGTCCCAAAAAACCTTGCCCAGACGTACAGATCAGCACATCCCCGACTCTTATTTCAAAGCGTGTCAATTGTTCAAAGCAAGCAACACATCTCTCAAATGTATTTAGACTGAAATTAGAACAAATCAGAACAAATTCAAATGAAAAACATTTTTTCCCAGGAGTTTACCAACATGCAAGACTACCAAGGATCCTTACCTTCCTTATCTTAGGCAGAGAAACCGCCATCACCTAGTTCAAAAATTCATTTTATCTTATTATTTATATCTGGCATGGTTAATATGTCACTATATCCAAGTTAAATAGTTAAATTATACAGATTATATTACATAATTTTAAATAATTAC